>NW_026883304.1:0-472422 GCF_032173495.1 Musca vetustissima | reverse complement strand
TATTCTAGTGGTTAGTAGCAATTGATGAGTAGTAAGGAATGAGAGGAGTTGGGAAGACGGAATACGTTTCTTGGATCAATCCAGAAACAGGGTAGTGGGATGTTTTATGTTTTGTTAGTAGTGATTTTTATTAGTTTTGGTTTTTATTGTACCTTTATGGTTATTTTTTCGTTTTTTTTATATTGTTTTTTATTTTCTTTTTCTTTTTTGGATACCATTGTTGGTATAGGGGTTTTGTACCTCAATTGGTAACATTTTTTTTTGTAATATTTGTGACCCTTATCTTGGGTAATTTTGTGATTGTAAACCCTGTTTGGGTTTATATTTTTGTGGGTTATATTCATTTTCATTCTTAATTTTTCCTTTTGTTTGTGACCCTTATTTTGGGTAATTTTTGTAATTGTGAACCCTGTTTGGGTTTATATTTTTGTGGGTAATATTCATTTTCATTCTTAATTTTTTCTTTTGTAATATTTATACACCAGAAGGGTGTTAATTGGCGATTATTTTCGGAATGCAGGCGTGAACTCAGATGACATAGGAAGGGTCATGTTAATCCCTTTTAGTTATAGCATTTAGCCATTGCTACAGCCTACTCATGGCATGAGCACCTTCACCGTCAATTAAAGCCATAAATTCTTGGTGGAGTTGAACCACTTCGAAGACCATCCCTCGGACCACCGAGAAAACTGGAATTGAACCAGTGTGATGTATCGAATACAAATATTGAACAATATGCACCCAGACCGCCCGGGACCAAATATCTATGCATGAGCCATCTTACCTCTTGACCAATAATCGCTTTTTATTATTAGACTTTTTTATGTCAGATTTGTGGAATTTCTTTCCACTCTGTGTAATTACAGTAACGTTTCTATCTTGAGAAACAATTTCTTTTTTGTATATTGGTTTTTCTTTGCTTTTAATTTATTTGTTTGATATAAACATTTCGTCACCAATAGTGAAATCATGTGGGGGCGAGCGAGTTTTGTTGTTTCTAGCATTTCTAGTTTTTTGTTCATGTAGTAGAAGAGCCTTAATATCGTCGTATGTGCGTTCCCTAAAGTTTGACAACTCTTGATAATTTATTCTGGGAGTTCTATTAAGGAAAATATCAGCAGGTTTTCGCTTCGTAACTGAATGTATGGTGTTGTTATACCTATCCACGGTTATAGCGACACGACAACGATAAATTTCAATCAAAGTGGGATGCAGTCTCTCAACCTGTCCGTTTACCTCACTATGTTGCGTCGGTGTTTGATATATTTCAATACCTAAGGATCGAATGTAGTTTATAACAAGGGGTTCATAAATCCACGCTCGTTGTCCATAACTAAAGCACGCGGAACAGTAAAATAATGGAGAGCAATATTTATCATCATTTTTAAATGTGGAGATGACCTATGTTTAATTGGAAATAATTTTGCAAATTTGTCTATACAACATAGAAATTTCTGTTTTTCTATATCAAAAATATCAATGTGAAGGATTTCGCAGGGATAATTCGGAATTGGAGTGGGTTGCATATGTGGTTTTGAAGGATGTCTGTCATACTTGTTTACTTTACACGTTTCACATTGTTTAATGTATTCTCGAATTTGCGGGAAAATAAAATTTCTCAAGAATTTGCTCCCTGTTCTCACGTGCGTTGCGATGAGCACGTTTATGTTCCTGTTCTATGATGTTGAAAATTCTATCGGTTAACGTAACATTCTCAACCATTCCTTGTGTTATACGGATCCTGTACCTATAAAAATGATTGGTATATACATCCTGTAATGAGGGAATCGAGGATTCCGGTATTTTGATACCGTTTATTACATTAGGATTTAAAATTATTTTTAGCACATCAATTAGGGATGCATTATTTGTCGTAGGTAATGTTACTTGTCTTTCGATTTCCTCTCTCATAAAAGCAGGGTAAGGGTTACTTTTACTAGTAATAGATTCAGAGGTTGATGTCTTTATGTCCGCGCGTACGCTGGTATCGATCAATTCATTACCACTAAGTGGTTCAAAAAGTTTTGAGTATTTATCTAATAAAGGGTTGATTCTATCATGGATTCGATGAGGTAAATTCTCCCCTATAGTAAAGAATACATCTGACGAGAAAAACGCTTTTATGGGAATTTCGTATTTGCCTACTATAAGAAGATCGTTTTTTCTGTCTATTATTGCCCCAACTTTTCTTAAGGTATCATCACCGATTATACCCGAAAAATTACCCAAATTAGGTAATACGAAAAATGCAATTTTTGTTAAGTCCCCTATGCTATTAAATATTTCTAATTCCGATTTGTTCCGTTACCCCCGACTGAGGCAACATTAAATACCCAGTATCAATGTAATTTTTGAATTCCAATAACCGACCATCCGCTAAGAAATATTCTATATGGTACGCTTGATGACCGGATTCCAGAAAATCCTCAGAGTTTTGTTCATTTGATGATTCCAGGTTACCTTCTTCAACTACATCTTGTTCCTCTTTCTTTTCAGAAAGAGTATGATATAGTCGTTGTTGCTTTCTAGAATAGTTTTCTGATCCATTACTTCGTTTGAATGGATTGGGTCTATTCATATAATTCACGTTTTTTGTTTGAAGGATCCACCTCCATTTTCTCCACCGGAAGATATGACATAGAATTTTGGTTTCCTTTCTGTAAATAACGATGATCCGCTGAATTTTGTTGACGATGATCTTGGGAACGCCAGTGTGGTTTCGGTGGCAATTGTGGAGGCTTATTCTTAGTCTGGTATGACGTAGTATTTGGCAGACTGTTAATAGGTATTGAGACTCGATTGTTAGAGGAGGGGTTGTGAATCGAGGAATTCCGAAAACCAACATTTTGCATCTCCAGGCACGCTGAATAAGCTTCGGGTAAAGTTTTTGGACGCTGTATAAGCAATATCCTGGACACGTCTCCACTGAGACCCCGAATAAAAACATCCCTCTTTTGTTGAGACGGTGCAACTGGTGCTCCAGAGTACGTATGTCTATCTTATCTGCATAGTGTAGTGACAGACATTCTTTAATTTTTGACCAGTTGCTGTCAAAAATATTATACGAAATAAGTGCAGAATCGGCTGCACCCCTGACCTTTTGTCTTATATGTTGGAGGATTGCTCGGTACAAAGGTTTATCCCTTACTAGCGAAAAAATCTGACAATATACTTTCAACAGAGTGTCAATTCCTCGTCAACTGCATTTACGCGGTTGCTAGTCGAGGCCGCACCTTCATTTAAGGCATATAAATGTGACACTTTCCTTTCTAATATATTAATCTTTTCAAGTAGAGCATTCACTGCTCCAGTAACTTGAGTGAAATTAGACCTCAGTTCTTCCATAGTTAATGTAAGTGAAAATAAAATAAATGACTTACGTGACAATTGGGCAAAAGTGCATGTGGCCCGTTTTAAGTATTATGTTAATAGTTGATTTTGTTTCTGGATTTATACATTTTTTATATATTGGACTTATTCTTTGACAACCTTAGTTATATTCTTTGACAACCACTTTTTCAATTATTAGAGATTTATTTCTTGTTACATAAAGTTCGGATATCTTAATCCTTTCTTTTTTACATTCACCAGTTTTTTATTTTTTTATAGTGATAACACTTTTAAAAGTTAACTTCTTTGAAGTATTTTCCTTTACACATAGAAATCTGTTTCGATCACTTCCATTTGTTTAATTCAAAATATTTTTTATTTTCTTTTTATATGTTATTAAATTGATCCACACTATTTTTCTTTTTTTTTAAAGTTATCTTCTTTGAAATATTCTCATTTACACATAGGAATCTGTTTTCGATCACTTCCACTTGTTTATTTCAAAATATTTTTTCTTTTTTTTTCTTATTTGTTATTAAATTGATCCACACTACTTTTCCTTTTTTTATTATAAGGTCCTTCGTTTTTGTTTTTTTTTTATTTGCAAGGACCTTCGTGAGGGTCGGTCTGCTCGGACGCCAGATAAAAAAATACAACTCGACAACAACAGTTGATGGCAAAAGTAAAAAGGCAAGTATTATTAATTTAAATTACTTTATTAATTTTGATTTTAAATAAAAGAAAATTAACGCGACACGTCTTATTCCCAAACTCCAACTGAATTCTGGCCTTCGTGGTTGTTGACTCCAAACCTCACGTTATTGGCAGCGACGTCCAAATTGCTGACGGTAGGCCTAGTGCACGAGTTCGATGACTGTGGGAACATATCGTATTACCGTTTCGCAACTGGATCAAAAGTGCTGACTTAGCGGCACGTGTAAGTATGAGACATCGCAACACAGTAGTTTGAAGATATTGAAGTGTGTTAACTTATATATATATATATAAATTTGAATAAATACTGGCATAATTTCAATTTCACCATACATTCGGCAGTTATTTCACACAGTCGAATCATAACAGCGTTACCTTAGGGTCGTACCTAAATTGATGCGTATGCGTTCGATTTTATTCACCTCAAAAGTTAAATACACGTATTTCAATGAATGTGACCCAAATACCCATTGCCTATAAAAATATAAAGTTGAAAAAATTCAACATTGAAAATGCGTATTTTCAAGTTTTTGGTTTTTGAAAATAGAATTCCAGTCATTAAAAAATTTGTTTTTCTATAAATGTAAACATATTTCGGGTAATAAAGAAAATGTTTTCATTCATTTTCGCCGTTTTCAACGGACACACATGTAAATAAGGTCCTTGCGTATTTGGGTAATACGGACGTTCAACAAACCCTATAAAGGTGAGAAGGTGGGTATTTTAGTACGCAACGCACTGAATTTAGGTACGGGCCTAAAATTCAACGAAGCGTACAAAAATATTCAACTTCCCCACTATAGCAAAATGTTTTGTACGGCCGTATTACCCAAATACGTCGAATCCATTTCTCTTAGCGAACTAAACAAAATCGCGAAATAAAATTATAAAATTTATTAGTTTGGCTGTAGGCTTTTTAAAAGTAAAAATCGTTTTTAATTTTGATTTTTAATATTTATTGTTTCCAATATTTCGATTGGATTCTCCAATCATCCTCAGGGAACTACAATTACATATATTTTAACAGATTTTGAAAAAACAATAACAATATGTAAATAAACTTACTTGAAGAAAGTTATGTTGTATTTAAGTCAACGTTCTTACTTCAACTAAAGTCTAACAGATTTGTATTTGTTTACTGTGTGTCTGTAGATTTGAACGCAATTGTCTGTGATTGATTGATGATTATGTGCAACATCTCAAGAGTAAACCTTTTTTGATAATTACTTTCTTGAGTAAGAATTTTTATGTCATTAAAATCTGGGGTATGTCCTGTTTTTGTGCAGTGTGCTGCAAGGGCTGTTTTTTGCTCTACGGGTTTGTAAAGAGCTTCTTGATCCGATTTATGTGCGGATATTCTTGTCTTTAATTTAGTCTTAGTAGTGCCAACATATACCTTTTGGCATACGTTGGACTATTTTACTTTTTAATTTGCTGAAAAGATTATTCAGCGTGTTTGTAGTTTTAAATGCCAGCTCAAATGTTGTGTTGTCGTAAATGTTAGAATGTTTTAATCTTTCTGAAAACCCACGTGTATATGTCACAGTTTTGTAAATTTTCTCGCTGTTGTCGCTTATTTTCTTTGTCTCTTCTTTTCTGTCTCGTATCATGAGATTGTCAATGGTTTTGTCCGGAAAATCATTTTTCCTCAGGATATTCTTAATTATATTAATGTTTTTGTTGTGATAGTCTGGGTGGCTTATGTCTAAAACTCTATTTATGAAATTGGATGCTGTGTTGATTATTGTTCTTCTCGGATGTCTAGATGTAAAGTTAATCCGTCACCCCGACGCTGTAGGTTTCTGGTACCAGTCAAGTTTAAGATGAGGTCCTTTTCGTATCACTAGTGAATCCAGGTATGGAAATTGGTTTTTGTTTTCAAGTTCCATAGTAAATTGTATTTGAGAGTTGAATGAGTTCAAGATGTCTAAATTGTCCTTTATTTCGTCTTTTTTCATGACTGTAAAAATGTCGTCTACATATTTGGTCAAGATCTTTGGTTTTGTGTACATTCGCTGTATTGATGAGTCCAGTAATTTCTCCATAACTATGTCAGCTATGACAGGGGAGGCTGGAGAGCCCATAGGCATACCTTTATTTTGTCGTCATATATGAAATATTTTGTGTTAATTGTGGAGCATATGGGTCTCAAAGGGGTACCATCCTTGTGAATTTTTGGTAACCCATAAAATCTTGGCGCAGTTGATGTCTTTTTTTTAATTCGTCAGTTTATATTTCTCAGTTTCATTAATTATCTTTAATTTAAATAATTCTTCCACCAGAGAATTGTTTTTGTTTTGTAATATATTTGTCGGATCTCTTTTTAAGAGTCGGTATGTGCATATATCTCACAAAATTGCTGCCATTTTCGTTTGGTATTAATTTTTGTAAATGGCTACTGTTTTCCCACCATTGTCCGAATTGGTTATGATCAAGTCATCATTTTGTTTTAAAAAAGTTTTGCACCGACCCACTGTGCTTAATATTTGTTTGTCTCTTGTGTTTAATGTTCCTTTCTTTTTCATATGTTTGTCTATTAGAGATACCAACTTTGTTCTCGCTATGTCTTGTTTCTCCTTGTCACTGATTGTTTGTATGCAGTTTTCTCCCTCTGCGATGACGTCAAATAACGGGAATGTTTTTGTTGTTGTGGGTAATGCATATTTTGGGCCCAGCGAGAGCAACCATTCAACTTCTTTTGGGATATCTTTCTCTGTTTTGTTTACAAACCATCCGTTTTCGTTGTCCATGTTTACTTGTTCGTTATGTGTTGTAATGATTTGAGCTTTTTGATTTTGATAGAGTTTTGCTCAACTATCCATAAAAAGTTGCAGGTCTTCTTCATGTAGAAGTTTGGTCATTTGTTGTTGCAATTTCTTTTGTCTTAATTTGTTTTTGTGAGACAATTTATGTTTTTGTTATATTAAGAGATTTAGAATTTTGTTGTGAAAATGGTAGACGTGAGTGTCAAGAACTCTTTTAATGTCTGGCGGGATATCATTGTTTGTTTCGAAAATATTGGAAACAATAAATATTAAAAATCTAAATTAAAAACGATTTTTTACTTTTAAAAAGCCAAACAGCCAAACTAATACAACAAAGATAAACAAAACTAGGCAAACGATACCAATTCAAACATTGTGAAATGTGTTCAAATATTTCATATTCTTATTGAAAAAAATTATATTTCTTTATGTTTTTTTTTTTAATTTTTTCAACAAAAGAAAAAAACAAAACTACATTCTGTCATAGTTCATTTTTTTTCAACTTTGAAAATTCGTACGTCGACGTATTTCGGTAACATTCATATAAAGACATGTGTTCTACTTTTGTGGTGAAAAACGTCGAATGAGCTAGTTGAATTTTAGGTAAGGCTGTAAAGAGTGTTTGTGCAAAATATTATTTTATTTAAACATTTTCAATTGTTGTTGCTGCTTGCCAATCAAATACCTTGAACGTTAATGGGGTTTTAGCATTTTTGGACACTTGGCAATTTTGTATTTTATTCGGAGAAAGGAAATACTTGTTTTTCCTATTAGTTTGGTAATTTTATCCATTGTAGTCAATAACTTTGTATATTTCTTGTTGCATATATATTTCTATGGAAAGACATTAATAATCATGAAAATGTACTGAAACTAAAGACACTATTTTTTACTCATTGAGAACACAAAAATATATAAATGCATTACTTTTAATGTATATTAAATGTATTGTATGTTAAAAAAATAATCTGTATTACAAATCTAGTTTTCTATATATATATATATATATATATATACTAGCGGGCCCGGCAAACGTTGTCTTGCTTAGCAATATTGTTGATGTATAATTCACAGTTATCTTTAAGATAGTGCTCTGAAATTTGCACATATTCCAAGGATGTTCAATATTAGTTCGCTATTTAGCGTAGCCCCATATAACGGTGTCTCGCAATATGAGAAATTTTGACATTTTTTTCAAAGGAATTGGCTGAAATTGGCCAGAAAGTGTCCGTACCAAATATTATCAATATTGGCCAATGTTTCTGTGTACCGCCCATGTAATGGTAGCCCTAAACATTCGGTATTTTGAAGATCTAGGGCACGGCTTTCAACAGAACTGCTTTTAATTTAATTTTATCGATATTGGTCCAAGTGTCCAGGTAACCCCTTAATCGGTATTTGGCTGTAATTTTATATTTAGGATGATCATTGAGTAGTAAATGTTCCTAACAAAATTCGCCCAAGCTTCCGAAAAGCCTCCATATAATGGAACTCCACATTATACGATGCTTTGGGTATTTGGGCACGTTTTCAACCTAATGAGCTGTAATTGGTTTTTTATTTGGTAGCATGTATCCTTCTAAAAATTGTCAATATTAATCAATTCTTCTGTATTTTGGGGGATTTGGTCACGTGTATCAACCAATAATTTTATATTATAGATGATCAGTGAGTACAAAATGTCCTTACAAAGAATTATTAATAATGGTCCATGTTTGCGGGTTGCGTCCATATAATGGTATCCCCCATAATTTCTCATGTGGTGTAAAATCTTCCTATCAAAAATTAATATACATTCCTATTAATGTAGTTAAAATATGTCATTCCGGGATATTGGGTATGAGACACATTTTTGCGAAAAATTTTCTACTTAGGTCCAAGTTTTGATATAGCATTTACATACAGGTCCCGCCCCCTTTTCGGTATTATAAAGACATTGACCGAATTTTCTAATAGAGTTGGCTATAATTAGGCATAACGTATTTCTGCGAAAAAACATCATTCCAGAAATTATGCACTACAGATTAACGTTTTAAAAAGACACCATAATAATTTCCAGATCAATTTTCGATATGTTGAAGTTTTTATCCCCGTTTTCCAACCTGAGTGTTATCGGTAGTTAGCATGTTCAATACGAACCCTTCAAATTAGATAATTTTTATCATATTGCTGGTTTTTTGTTAGTTGTTCTCTTTCCAGCTGAGCTTAATGATAGATTTTTGCAAAGAAAATGTCTCATATATTACACTGTGATATACATATTTGGTGTCGGGTATATGCGAGGTGTTCTGTTTATAAGTTCAAATATATTGAGTAACGATTACGCATATAACCACTTGATTTGATATTTCCCATGGCATAGCAATATTTCAGGTGCTTTAAGGAACAAAATGTTCCTATTATTATTATTTTCAAACAAATTAATCTAGGGCATGGATCTTAGAATCAGAATACCCTGAATGAACACGAACTCGATTCAGAATGTCTCCTGATTTCCCATCCTTGCATTTTCCATAAGTGCAACATGTACATACAATTATCGCGTATACATTCAATGATATACTTCTCAATTATTTTTTGTATTCTCCCAAAAAATGTTTCAATACAATGTCAATCCAATTGAAAAAAAAAATAAAACATTTTGAAAATTTCCTATAGAAGGCTTAAAAGATCGATACGCTACCAATTTTCGCCCAAAATACCTCAAAATAACAACTACGACGTGATGCAATCATAATAGCTCGATACAAAATTCGTGGAAATGCAAATATGCTTCATAATATTTTTCGAAATTTTTCGCGGTTTTCGATTTTTTCTCATCTTTTAAACCTTCCCTGAAGCTCCACGAACATTTGAAGACTAAGATATGAAAAATCCGTTCTCGAGTTTTAGCGAGACTAACGAACAGCAATTCATTTTTATACATATATAGAATATATAGAAGAAGATATATATATATATATACATATATATGGGCAATGTTGCCAATTTTTTAACATAGCTGAAGCGGAGGTTCACACCTTTATAACTCGGGAACTACTTAAGTATATGAAAAAAGTGAATAGTTTTGGGTTAATTGATCTGTCATTGCAAACTGTTCATGATATTGACCTCCACACTTTATTTTGGTGGAAGCTGTGTCTACTTTAATGTAAAAAAATGTGTAAAAACACGTTGAGGCGAACCAGTTTTTTTATGTTCTCTATCGATTTGTGACTAAGCCACTCATTGCACGGTCTTCGTGTCAAAATAAAACTAGAAGCCAACAAAATGGGGACTTCGCCCCTTATGTATCATTTTTCAAAATTTTCATTGCATCTACCTTTAAATGATGCTGACATTTTGAAGCTCGATTTTGAGTGTTTTTTTAATTTTACTTCTAACTTTAATACGCAAACAGGAATTTATAAAAATCGATTATAAGATTATTGTAGTCGCGAATCTGCGTAATTTGATATGTATTTTGTGTATGTAGTATGCACAGCTTCAGAGTAATACTCATCCGAAGGTGCGAATTTTGTGCGATCAAATTTCTAAAAGCCTATTTTTCGGGCTAAATTTTTAGATCTGTCAACTGAATGATATGGGTACCCGCGATCAATAAGGTTTTTTACGTTTCGGATGATATAAGATCTTCTTCGTGAAAATCCATCTACTAGAACGACGGGAACTGGCCTTCCAAAAACACGAAATTTGGCAAAAAATGTTTTTGAAAATATCGCGGATTTATTTGCGTTTTCTGTGTATCATTTCCGCTTCAATAAATGAGCTCATACGGATTTTGATCTTTTTCGAAAAAAGAACTTTAAAAACTTCGGCCGAAAGAGAGATGTACGCAATTTATCTCAAAAATAGATTTTGCTGGCACATCCATGGTTCTTAATGGACCCCATTGAAATGGTATAGATCGATGTATTTTTTAGGGTGCACACCGAAATCGGATGCGCGTTAATGGCATATGGAGTTTACGGAAATTATTCGCGTTTTACGATTTTTTGGGTACTTCAATGTAACGTGCGGCACATCTTAGCCGTCAAAAGAGATTTCGCAAAATATACATGGATTGGAAGATAAACTTCAGTACTTCCTGGAAACCGCATGCGCATCAAATGATTTTGAGAATTACGCGATTTAGACACAATTTATCTCAAAAATAGTGTGAGCTGGCACATCCATGGTTCTTAATGGACCACATTGAAATCGGTATAGATCGATGTATTTTTTTAGGGTGCACACCGAAATCGGATGCGCGTTAATGGCATATGGAGTTTTCGGGAATTATTCGCGTTTTACGATTTTTTGGGTACTTCAATGTAACGTGTGGCACATCTTAGCCGTCAAATGAAATTTCGCAAAATATATATGGATTGGAAGATAAACTTCAGTACTTCCTGGAAACCGCATGCGCATCAAATGATTTTGAGATTTACACGCAATTAAAAATGTATATTTCATAATATTATTTTATTTTAAGATTTATTCCTATTTATAGAATTCTAAGATTTATCGGAAGGGTCTTGATATAATCCGCAAGGCGTATACTTATACACAAAAAGTGATTATTATTATATATGTCAATTTTTCGGCAAAATTCGGGTAAAATAGCAGAATAACCCCAACATTTTTTTCTGAAATTTCTTGTTTACAATTAAAAAAAAATAAATATGATGACATTATTTTTTCGAACCACAAACAAATATTTTTCCTCGATATCTTGTTTTGTTGTGGCTGTGATTTTGATATCATTTGATTCATCATGGTGTTTAGATTATGCAGATATTTTTAAATTAATTTTTAGGTGTGTTTATGTCATTAATATGATGAAAATATTGATATAATCTGCTATATTTTTTTATTTTTCTCATATTTCGCGAAGATGTGCAACTTTTACGCGATTATTATAATATATTCATATTCTTATTTTACGGAGGAAGATATATATCAACGTTTTTGGTCAATATAATAAACGGCGTAATTTTAAGATTTTTTTCTTATGCCCAAAATTAAAACCTCGATAACTTTTGCGCGCATCAACCAAAAATTTGATCGCGAACGGTTATGTGTACCAAAAATCATTGATGTGCCACAAAAACAAAAAAGCTGATTTTTTGAAAATGGAATATTAAAAAATTGGCAATATTGACCATATATATGTCATCAGTATTCACTTAAGATGTATGCATAGACATAAGAGCTAATGATGAACAGCATGGACTTTGCTTTGATTTTTAAATACTTTTTTACTCGGCGTTGGGAAGAAAACCTTCTTTCAGCTGATTCTGTGGTTACCGGCATCGTAATTAAGATATGAAGCAATATATTTATATTTGGAAATAAATTTTCGTTACATACTATAAACGCATAAAGAGGATTAGATGAACAATAGATAAATATATGTCAGATACCCAAATTACTTGCGGTCATACTATATTATCAATAAAATGATTAGAGTTCTATTAAATACTAACAAGTAAAGAATGAAGAAGTATTTTCTTTATAAAGAACTTGGGATGTCAATATACGGAAAATTAGGCGGAACCTTTATGTGGATGCTTTTAAAACATGGATCTATAGGGATCATTTTCTATGTCAAAACATGTATTGCCAAACGGCCAGATTACAGCCCTTTCGGTTGGAACATGTTTCCACAAACGTTAGAAATGCCGAAATTGGTCGGTACTGTTATATAGGAGCTATACCAAACATCCTGGTATGCAATGTCATTGCAAGATTTCAAAGTTCTGTCTTAAATATTGTGATCTCGATCGTGATTTCAACAGACAGAGGGATATAGCTTACTCGACAAAGAAGTTTATTCGGTTTCCGAATATTGCAAACGGAATGACAAATTTAATATACACTCCACCTTATGGCGGAGGGTATTAATATTAAACTTTAATGTGTTTATGTTCGAAATATCAAGAGTTTTTCTTATCCACATTATCGATAAAAACATGTTATTACATACGTAATATTTAACATTTAAATATTGTATTGAATATTCTGGCTTATATTGAACAACGTGTGGGGGAAATGTTGTTTTTTACATTTTATATTTATTTTTAAAAACGAAGATACATTAATTCCCCACCGTGTGTATTAATTATTCCTCAAGCCATGACAGATCAAATAGAGCTTCACCTGTTTTAGTACAAATAATTGTCATTACAATAACAATAATTTCGAACGGTAGATTGAAATTAGTAATAGTTGACTAAGCTTATCGATACTCCGTAAATTACTTCGCAGAGCGGATAACAACGATTAAAGATTTGCACACTTTAATTTGAATTACCACAAAAGAAGATATTAAAAGGAAAGAAACAAAAAAGTAATAAAATGTTGAGCAGATGTTTGGAATTCGTTACAAAAAATAATAATAATAAATAAATAATATTATGTGGAAACTGCAAACAAACCATTTTAATAGTTTATACCTAGTGTTTATTCTAAATAATATATACATATATAGTTTATTCATTCGCAGTTGAATATACTGTGGCGTAACTAAAACAAAATGGCAAGCAAATTCATTTGGGGTAAAGTATGAAAAGTTGGTTTGGAACAATTTTATGCAATTCTTACGAGCATGTATGTATGGCATTGTTGTATCGTTATGCGGCACATTTGTCGGAGTTTGGAAGTTAGCCTCATTTGAGAAACTAATAATGACATGGTACAATTATAAAAGGTGATAGCAAATCACAGCTGAATTGATTCCAACGTAATACTATTGTCAATATGAATGTGACAAATTATGTTTTTAAAAATCACCCAACAGGAAAATTAGGAACGCATACGATTCGAAATTGTTCTTTATTAAATGTCCCCCCGTACTCAATCTGCCTGCTGGGGAAGTTTGAGGAAGCAAATCTTTCTTCATGGAATAACACGCAATTCCCAGCATTTTGATATGGGTTACACATACAAGTGACAATGGCTCAATTATAGGAAAGATGTGGAAGCGATAGAAATATAAATTTGATAGATTTGCATTCTTATTTTTCAATTTTATTATGAGGATTCGTAAATATTACTTTTCCATAATAAATATAATTTGTTTGTTTGTTTACATTTTTCTGTCAAATTCAGAGCTCCGATTTGCTCGATTTTACTCGCGAGTGAAAAATACTCCGGAGTGGGAGTAAGTAAAGAGTACGAGTTTTTTAGGGAGTATACTCTCCACTCTTTTATTTTGTTTGGGAGTGCTCGCGAGTACTCCTTGATGAAGAAAAAGAGTGTGAGTCAAAATGTTCGAAATAGAGTATGAGTTCACTCTAAGAGTGAAATCGAGTGGACAAATAAATTTGGTTGTTTGGTTATTTGTGTGTGTGTGTAGTAGCAAACTTTTTTGATGTTGATCTTTTGTGTGCTGTGGGGAGATCGTTTATTTTGTTTACTGAAAATGTGAAATACAAATAAAAATCTTATACCATATAAGATTTTTATATGTTTTTTATTTCAATTTATAAAATGAATTCAACCGTGTGATTTAATTAATTCAATATTTTTTTAAAAGCATAAATACCTCCATACAAATTTTTAAAATGGTATTCATTAAAAATATGGAAAAGTATTCCCCAAAAATATTAAAAGCGCTGGTTTGAAAGAAAACCCATGAATGCATAAGTGGTTCATTATTTAATTTTAGTATCAAAATATTGTCGAGGGTTTCAATTTGGAGGCTGGTTCGTCGTGCTGTCACTATTTCAGACTTACATAAAGTGAACGCAGAGAACGAGCTTGTTGATGCATGCTTTCCCAGCAGTACAGCAAACCAAACATCACAAAACAAACAAACAAACAATGCACACAAACAACATTAAGTAAAACAACGGTATCACAACAAAAACATAAATAAAAATAAAAGAGTACTCGGCAAGAGTGTAATCTGCTCGATTTCGAGCGTATTTCACTCCCACTCGAAAACGAGCGAAGCACTTGCACTCTTATTTGAGTGGCAGAGAAAAATAGAGTATACTCTATTTACTTTTTCTAATCGCAAGAGTACTCCCGCTCGAGTTCGAGCGAGTTTCACTCTTTACTCGAATTCGAGCGAGCATTTCGGAGCTCTGGTCAAATTAAGTTGACACTAGTCTAACTTACAACAAGTTTTCATGTGGTTGTTGTATCGTTTATTGTACAACAACACTTGCTGTTACCTTCTATTATTTACTATGTAATAATGACAACTCTTTTTCAGAGGGAACTCATATGTCAAATTCAAAAAAAGTGAAAAATGCATACGCAGAAAAATATATGTTAGAAATATGTTTGCATATGTTTGCTGTATGCGGGCAAACGCTTGTGTTTAGTTCTATGTTGTTGCTGCTGCGAGGGGACGCGGTCGAAGAAACGCATGTGTTCTGTGCTTTGTTGTTGTGACGATTTGTTTCACAAGCAGGCCCCTTTTTGTCACGACGGTAGCTGCGAGTCAAGTTTTTTTTTTTTTTTTTGCTTCTTTTTGTTTGTTTTATTCTTCAGCTTCTATAGCACATCACACGATTTCGGTTGACATAAATCTCTCATCTCTCATTCAGTTCGTCACTGTCGGAGCACGCACAAGTACTTTTGTGCTTAGAGAAAAATAAGTGTTAAAGAAAAGTGTTAAATAAAGTTAACTAAATTGTTAAATAAAGTGTAAGGAACAAAAAAGGAATTAAATATGAAAAAAGGATAACATAAATTATGTATAATATAAATAATAAAAAAAAATTGGTAAGTGTGGGTGTATGATATGTAAGCGTCCGAAGAAACATATGTGTTCTATGTTTTGTTGTTGTTGCACCGATTTTTTTCCATCGCCATGCAAAAAAGCCTGCTTGTTAAAAATGGTCGCAACAACAACAACTGGAATACATTGCCTGTCCTCTAGTAAGTGGATGCGTGAGGGCACGCGGCCGAAGAAACGCATGTGTTATGTGCTTTGTTTCCATCGTCATGCAAAAAAGGGCTTGCTTGTTGTGAAACAAATCGTCACAACAACAAACACAGAACACATGAGTTTCTTCGGCCGCGTCCCCTTTCGCACATACTTGCCTATGAGTCTAGTTTTTTGGTTCTTTTTGCTTGTTACATTCTTTTTTTTTAGAATTGTACGGCCTCTCAGAAGACCAGTTCGAAAAAATTCTTCTTCAGTGTGTGTCAACACCAACATTTCAAATTGAGTTGCAGATTGGAGGTAAGAATACTGCATTTATTATTTTTTTGAATAATATATTTACATATTTTATTTTCATATAGGTTTTGTACGATTTAATAAGATATAAATAAAATATCTCAAAGGCCATAATTGACGAATGAAAGACAACCCCAACAAAATGTTAATATAGATATAAAGGTAAATAAATAAATTCAAATATAAATAGACATTGAAATATATATATATATATATATAGTGTGTCTATTTATATTTTAATATATATATATATATAAGTTTATAGATACTTATAATCATATTAATATATGTAAATTTATGTTTATAATTAAAATAATATATATATATATATATATATATATTTGAAATAAACTATGTATAAGATATGAATTTATTTAAAATTTGATTTTCCTTATATATGGCGTAAGTATACAAATACACCTAAAATTTATTTATTTATATCCAAACATATCGGGTATGTTCTGGAACTCACGGTGTGTTCTTTTCACATAACACATACACTTCACCTCAGAAATTACCTCCTGTTCTGCTTCTCACGTGAATTGAAATTTTGAACTGCGACAAAAATAAACGTCGACATGGTACTTTGCAGAAATATTGTTGCCATACAATATAAACTGTATTCGTTTTTAGCATTGCTTCTGTAATTTTTTAGTAATTTCGTTAATTCTAACGACAATTTTATTATTTTTTTTAATATTTTATTATTCGCAACATAAAATATATGTATGAAACCTCTGTAATATCATTAAATTGTTGATTGATTTAGGGGGAACATTTGGTAACCCTATCTTTTTCGGCCTTACATCAAATCAGCTGTTTGTGTCAAGCAAGACATTCAGTTGAAGAAAATTCAAGTATCTATTTAAAATTTGTTTTTAATGGTGTTTATGTTCATTTTGTGATTTTAATCAAATTATACGCAATAATAACATATCAATCTATCATCATGTGCGTTTTTTATTCCAAAAAAGATGTTCTTTTATATGAAAAAAACAGGAATACACCCGACTCTCACTATGGAAATGTAAGTGTAAAGAATACACCTCAAATGGGTGTAAAGTGTGTTACAGAACACCTCGGCGTGTGTTCGATACACTTCTGCCGTTGAAGTGAATGCCAGAACATGCCCGTATATATGTTTGGATGCAAGCATAAATATGTTTGGATGCAAACATAAATAAGTTTGGATGCAAGCATAAATATGTTTGGATGCAAACATATATTATGTTTGGGACCCAAACATATGTTATGTTTGGGACTGTTGCAAACATATATATGTTTGCTGCAATATATGTTTGGGACATATGTTAGAGAGGCGTTTTTTTCCTCCGTGCAGTCAACGCCAGGTATAACGAATATATTGTCAGGCCTATTTGTTATAGCGGAAAATTCGTTATATCGCGAAGTTTTTTAAGGTGCAATTTTATTTAAAAAAAAAACTTATCCACTTTTCAATGAATTTCTAACAAAAAATATACTAACGTAATAACTGTAACAGAACCTGTTTACATATTTTTATATCGTTAGTCCATTATTTTTTGACCCATTCGTTGTACCCAGTATATAAATTTGGAAAACGTTCGTTATATGTGATAGTCAATGTAAAAAGTCGACTATTTTGCTCATTCGTTATAACCCGAATTCGTTAAACTGAGTATGTATGTCGATTTGCATATTTTCAATATTTTATTTTATTATTCAATACAAAGAAAGCTTCTATGTCAATTATAAAAATATATATATTTTTTCTAAAGCTGCGCATTGGCCTCAAGATTTAACCATGGGTGTTGTTAACCATGGGTGTCCCGGTTTTAGAGGCCGGAACTTCAAAATATTAATACATATAAATGATTTAGCAATTTTTTCCACTGAACACATGATGTGCGTACATTTCGAAGGAAGGTATTTTCATTTAAATTTTGAAAGCTGAATGTTGTCAAAAGCAAATTTATGAAAAAATTGGAAACATATGTCTACATGAGACTACCTTGTGTAATTATGCAATGATTTGAAGTAAACATGAGTAGCTATTTTAACGAATGTTATATTTGAAAAATCTCTACGGTTCTAACGTTCGTGCACAAATCGTCTTTCGGATATAGGTATACCCTTTTCAGACCCAGCTTAATCACTTGTGAGATTAGATAATTTAAAATTACATTATTATCCCTTTAGAACGCAGAAAATACAAACAAATTGGAAACGATCTTAACATGTGACTGCTGTTTCTATTTTTCTACAGATCATACAAATTAGTAAAGACTTTGGGTCAGAAAGAAAAACATTCATCCATGGAAGTTTGCTCAGTGATGGTCATTGTAAAAGTACTGTATTTTGAATAAAAAAATTATTGAAGATATAGCCGATTTATTGTGTCAGCATCAAGGGACGGCAAGAGTGATTCTCAAACTTTAAACGCATTTTTCTTCGAAGCGAATGGCGGACACGATAACTCAAAAACTAAAAATCCAATCGGTCCCAAATTTTGACACGTTTCTCTGAGAGTGTATAGCTCTTGTATGAACTAGGATAAAGCCAATCGGTGAAGATCTTCCTTATTTTTTAACCTAGTTTGTGGTCAAAAATAGGCGATTTTTCAAAAAAACATTTTTCAAAGATCCGCCATTTTGTTAATTGTTGTGCGAAGTCAATAATCCTAGTTCATACGAGAGCCAGACAAGTACTCTTTCCAACACCGTTTGAATTTTCGGATTCCGATGTTCCAGTGAGGAGTATCATGCCCGCCATCAAAAATAAGGACTTTTCTTTGATCACAAAAACAACAACAAAAAATTTTGTAAATTATTTTTCTTCCTTTTTAAATCTTCAAATATATATGTGCAATGTTACAAACTTTAACAAGCATTGGTATTCATTTTCCAGCCCATTTAAAATTTTAAAAATAAAAAATCGAGAGGGGGTGGGGTCCCTTAAGTGTGCATTATTTCCTTTTCGAATGGCATCGGCTTGGGGTGGGTGTCACCAACTCTCTCGAAATTGCAGTCGGATACAACTCCGCGGAATAATTCCAAATACTTTCTCATTTGGCACTTGATTTTTGCATTAACGAACTACACCCTTTACAAATAGTATGTACTTTTATGTTAGATATGCTCCTACAGGTTGATCAAACTAAAATATCATTTTTGATAATTGTCAATTGTTCTATAGTAGAAGTAGTTTTTTTACATGTTTACAAATTTCATATCTAATGTAGATTTCATGATCGCAAAATAACCGCATACCTAATGGGCTTTCTAACCATTCTCTGTTGGTGGCCTAGCGAGATTTATGAATTGAAAAATGTGACAGTCATAGTGTGACAACAATGCCAGATTAAGTTTCTTATCAGCCAATGGTTTTATGACTAGCAATTTTTTCAAGTTAATGAGAAACGAAAACAAATTTGTCAATGTTTTCTGAAAATGGATAAAAACAGACATATATGCATATTGGTGTGTATCGAATTGAATAGTGAAATCGCAAATGTCAATTATGTTAGAAATCGCTAATAACATAGTTAAGAAAATATTGAAGACATGGTACAATTATAAAAGGTAACAGCAAAACCCAGCTTTGATTTGATTCCAACGTAATACTAGTGTCAATATGAATATGTTTTTAAAAATCACCCAACAGGAAAATTTGGAACGCATACAATTTGAAATTGTTCTTTATTAAAGTGCTCCCGTACACTATTTACTGAATCTGCCTGCTGGGAAAGTTTGAGGAAGCAAATCTTTCTTCATGGAATAACTCGCAATTCCCTGCATTTTCATATGAGTTACACATATAAGTGGCAATGGCTCAATTATAGGAAAGATGTGGAAGCGATAGAAATATAAGTTTGATAAATTTTCATTCACGTTTTTCAACGTTTTTTTTTTTTTTTTTTGAAGATTCGAAAATATTTCATTTTCAAAATAAATATAATTTGTGTGTTTGTTTACATTTTTCTGTCAAATGACGTTGACATTAGCATAACTTACAACAAAAAATTTCCATGTGGTTGTTGCATCGTTTGTTGTACAACAACACTTGCTGTTACCTTCTATTATTATACCATGTATTGAAGACAACATTGACAATGTTGTTGATATTAATGTGGACAATTGAACTTTTTTCAAATAAAACAAAAATGCAAGATACAAAAATTGGAAAAACACAATGTTATCTATAAAATAGAATGTGATGGAAACGATGAAGAAAAATGTAAACAGGTGTATGTTGGAACCACAAAAAATAAATTAAAAACCAGATTATCGGCACACAAATCTGACATTAAATTAAGGAATCAGAATAATACACAAAAAACAGCACTTGCAGAACACTGTAGGAACAACAACCATAGACCAAACTTTGATAAAGTACAAATACTTCAAACAGAAAACAATTACAATAGGAGACTTACATTGGAAATGCTACACATAAACAACCTACCAACAACAAAGAGAATTAATTTTAAGAGCGACACAGACAACGCAGCTTACTGTTACAGACACCTTACACAGAAAGAGAGATCGTGCAATAAACTAAAATAAACTCAGTGCAATATTTACATCCGACGACGATAGTGAAGTCTATCATAGTTTTAAGTAAACTCGACACTAGTTTATTTGTAAGCGATTGTGTCACTTCATTCTGTATAATTAATGCCATTAATTTCAAAATTGTTTGTAGATTATCCTGAAGATGCAATTTAAAACAATTGCGAAATATTGATCCTGAAAAATAAAAAAGACCTCAAGCTCGAAAAAATATATTGTTTTATTAAAACAAAAATGTTTCCGGCACATCCTAATATTTCAACAATTACGAGGATGCTTTGGCATATATCTTGAAGACACACACTAACACACCAATAACCAAGTTTAGGGCCATTAAAGTGCCACGAAACCTGTCAGTTAATAATCATAGAGATCCACATCTACTCAGATATACTTACATTTTCTTTGTGTCATTATAGGGACTAACCACATGGAAGACAGAGGCCATGGCTAAACTTAGCAATTCAAATAGTATTTTGAATAATCGTTTTCGACATCAGGTTTTAGCAACACTGACAGGTGGGTATTAAAAAGGTCAAAAATGTAATAAAAAAGAATTGGGAAGAACGAGCTAGACAGTTTCCTTCTGGTTCATTACAAAACAAAAACAAGAAAAACATAATATTCATCCATGGAAATTTGCTCAGTGATGGTCATTGTAAAAATACTATATTTTAAAAGAAGGAAGAGCAATTTTTGAGTTTATTACAAGTGACCACATTTACACGCATTTTTTAACAAAGTGCAAGCGTCTATAAAATAGATGAGTAATCTAATCTGATATCTTTTGTTTTTTTCCCTTAAGTGTGCATTCTTACCTTTTCGCATGGCATCGGCTTGGGGTGGCTGTCACCAACTCTCTCGAAATTGCAGTCGGATACAACTCCCTTAAATTTTAATGTATCTGTAGAAGATGCGTCATGGATTGGTTCATTACTGGGATTGGGAAGTGTATGCGGAAATCTTATTATTGGATTTTTACAAAATAAAATCGGCCGAAAAGCTTGTATATATGTTTTAGCTCCGCCCCATATAGTGAGTATGTTCTTTTATCATTAGATTTTATGAAATTGAAGATGTTGTTTTTTGTTGATTCCAGTGTTTGTGGATTCTTATATACTTCGCAAATAGCGTGGAATATCTAATGATTGCCCGTTTCCTTGGAGGATTGACTGGAGGTGGTTGCTATGTGGTTTTTCCCTTATTTATTAGTGAGATTGCAGACACCAAGTGAGTTGAAATATGAGATCTTCCAATGAAATATTTTGATTAGGTAATCTTTTTGGTATAGCCTGCTCGTAACGGTGCTAACCAATTATAGTTTAATTGAGAGTCCTGTAGGCCTATTCTGTAACTTTTTAACAACATTCGACATTGTTTATTTTACAACAATTTCATTTGTTTGTTTTGTTGTTTTTACAATAACAAAAGAAAATAAAACAATATCGAATGTTGTTAAAAGTTACAGAATAGGCCTTCTGTAGGTTACAGAATAGGCCTTCTGTAGGCCTATTCTGTAATTTTTAACAACATTCGATATTGTTTAATTTTCTTTTGTTATTGTAAAAACAACAAAACAAACAAATGAAATTGTTGTAAAATAAACAATGTCGAATGTTGTTAAAAAGTTACAGAATAGGCCTTCTGGTCACATTTTTAATATCGAACTCTCCGTCATTTCATTAATAATTTGTTATACGACGTTTTACTTTCGTACACTCTACCCTGATGGAAAAGTTAGGTTTACTTAGTAAATTGCCCGTGACAAGTCGATGATGATTATTCTAAATTTGATTCCAAGTTGTCAAGTGCCTAATAGAAAATCGAAGGATTTTGGCTGTTGCATAGTTATTATAATCGGATTTTGACATATTGAAGCATTTAACTACATTTCCAGTGGTTTTTTATAAGCAGTGAGCGTTAGGACATATATTTATGGTAGAGTTTATTTAAAGTTCAGTCTGGTCGAGATTGACGCAATTTTATTTCTATCTTCTAGATAAATATTTACGTTATTTACAATAGCTAAAAATCTACTCATGTCATAAACATTTATTTACTTCCTTCACCATTTTTAACATTATATGATTTGAAAATATAATGTTAAAAATACACGATCGATTTTTTTATTTCAGCATAAGAGGAACACTGGCAACTATGCTCATGTTATCGGTCAATACTGGCATTCTGATTGGGTTCATAATTTGCACTCATGTGGCCTATCACATCATACCGTTCTGCATTGTGACACTGCCAGTTGTGTATTTGCTGTTGGCATTTGTCCTACCCGAAACCCCACAGCATTTATTGCGAAAGAAGAGGTATGCGGACGCCGAGAAGTCATTCTATTTTTACCAAATGTGCAATATAAAAACCAAATTAAATTGTCGCCTCAACTTTGACCACCTTAAATCGATTATTGAAAATATAAACGATGAGGGATCAGTGGCTTTTAAGGACTTTGGTGAGTTTGAGTGTAATTAACCTGCAATTAGTTTGATAATATGCTGATGTGAGAGTATGTGTTTGTTTTCAGTGACAAAAGACGCCCTGAAGTGTTTTGCAACAGCAGCTGTCCTATTATTCGTAAACCAATTCAGTGGAATATTTGCCTTTGTGAACTATATGTCAGACATATTTTCAAATTCAGGTTCCACTATGGATCCTAATACGTGTACAATAATAATGGGTGTTGTACAAATTGCCGGTACGTACGCAGCAACCCTACTAGTCGATATATTTGGACGTAAGATTCTAATGCTATGGTCGACTGGTGGCATGGCAGTGGGATTGGCTGCTTTCGGAGTATTTACACATTACGCCCAAACAATGGATCTATCCCAGTATTCGTTTGTACCACTGTTGCTGATGTCGTTTGTATCGTTTATTGGCAATATGGGATTGATAGCCTTAACATTTGTTGTGTTGGTCGAAATATTTCCCTCTAAGGTATGTATGTATACATGTTTAAAGACATATTTCAGTGCGCTATGCAAATTCTCTTGCTTTCAGATTCGACCAATTTGTGCGTCAGCCTCTATGGCCATTCTAAGTTTACTGGTGTTTGCAATGCTCAAAATCTTTCCACTCTATATGGATTCGTTTGGTATATCTGTCACGATGTGGTCATGTGCTCTGGTTTGTGCCACCAGTTACCTGTATTTATTCGTGTTTCTTAAAGAAACCAAAGGCAAATCAATGGACACTGACTAAAATTTATGAATTTTTTGATCAAATACAATTCAATATCCAAAGTAATTACATATGTATATGTTTTAAAAACTGGCATTTCAATGTAAGTGAAAGTGAAAAATGTAAGTGGAAGTGAAAAAATTCGTGCCTTAGTCTTCTCTTGCCGTCAACCTTTTTAATCGCGAAATACAAAACCAGAACAGGATAAAAATTCAAATAACTTCAAAAAAAACGTATTTATAACATTGTGCACGAATATTTTGTTTCGAATAAAAATATTTTTTGATTATTCTTCAAACAATAAATTTGACAGTCAATGAAGACTTTGAATACGCCTCCCTTTTAACCTTACAGCCGTACCTAAAATTCAACTAGCTCGTTGGACGTTTTTCGCCACAAAAGTAGAACACATGTATTTATATGAAAGTTACCGAAATACGTCGACGTACGAATTTTCAAAGTTGAACAAATTCAACTATGACAGAACGTATTATGTGCTTTTTTCGTTTGTTAAAAATAAAAGCAAAACAAGATGAACATATGAATTTTTGAATTAGAATATAAAATATTTTGGTAAATATTATAATTTTTCAATTTTGTTGTAATATTGATATTATTTCCCTGAAGATATAAACTCGACGTATTTGGGTAATACGGCCGTACACAAAATTTTGCCATAGAGGGGAAATTGAATATTTTTATACGCTCCGTGGAATTAAAGGTAACGTTGTTATGAGTAAACCTTGATCAAATGTTTCTATTAAGTTTAATGTCAATCATTTTTTTGCCGGTCGAACAAATTTCTGTTATCCAACGACGAAAACAAATCATGTATTCACAAAGCCGGTAAAAATTAAATCATTCGTTTATTTTAAAATGGTTTGTAATGTTTTCATTTAACAAGAAAATAAATTTTGTATGTATTCATAGATTTCGAAATATACGTTGACAGTAAACTTAATACGAATGAAGGCAAGGTATATTAATATCTACCTTGATTCAAGGTCGTCCAGAAAGTGAATTCATAGAGAATACTTAAGGTCCCCATACACTATACATAATGCCATACACATTTATCATAGTGCAACTTTTTGAAAGTTTATTTATGTATGTGTGACACACACAATGCATGAAGAAAATCAAAATAGTTTTGATTTTGAAAATGAAACCCTTTCAATCTGCTGAATTTTATTTATTTTCAAAGTTGACAGTAAATATTTTTGAGTATAGTCTCAATTTAGATTAGGCGAGTTTACTTGCGGCAAGTCTTTGTTTGCTGAAGAGAGGGGCAAGGGGAAAAGAAATTGAAAAAAAAAATTGCTCGTAACGGCAATTTTCTGGCAATTCGTTTGATTGATTGATTAATTTGAATTTTAATAAAAACCATAGTATACATACACAAAAATGTCGAAACGGATTTTCTATTCAAAAATTAATTTGTTAAAATATGAGAAATATATTTCAAATCATGGAAAAAAAAAACAATTGAATTATTTACGAAAATAGTACATGGTGACCAATTTGTGTAGTGCACGCTTAAAAATGTGGAAAATAAGCAATAATTTCCAAAAAGGATTTTCGCTTCAAGTACAACTTTTGACAATAGATGTAGGTGCAATGTTGTACTTTTGAACGAATTCGCACTTTTGGATGACCTGATATTTGGACCATGACATATCAAAGCCTATAAGGTCGGACAGTAAGCACAGGTGAGTATAAAGTTATCTGTCAATTCATATTTTGAAACCTATACATACATACAAAATTATGTTAGACGTCAAAACGAAAATATTAATATTTTGTCAACATTCAATTCAATTTACATTTATATTGTCCATGTGAAGCACATTTGGACTTTTTCAAGAGTTTAAAGAAGATTTTCAAGTAAATTATCCTACAAATTATAAATTGTGTTGTGTTTTGGTTGTGTTTTTATTTAATTGCGAAACATTTAGTTTTCGCCTCGGGAAGAAAATTGTCTTGGAAAAAATATCAAAAAAAGTATTTTTATTTTTCTCCAATTGTCAATTTCACTGGGCTGATTGATAAAAACAAATGGAACAAGTCATGAATGGAATGTCTTGGTTTCAATTCAAAATCGATTTGGGAATATGATTTAGATCATGGCATTATTACAGAAGGTAGTCTCATTTGAGAAATTAATAATGGGAACCCTTTTTAATTTGGAATTCATCTATCAATTTCAAATTGTTTGAAAAACATGGTGTAAAATATAATAGAAGGTAACAGCAAGTGTTGTTGTACAACAAACGATACATGGAAATTTGTAAACAAAAAAATTTAAACAAAAAATGTAAAATATATTTTGAAAATTTTTTTTTTCGAATCCTCAAAAAAAAAAATTTTAAATCATGAATGAGAATCTATCAAATTTATTTTTCTATCGCTTCCACATCTTTCCTATAATTGAGCCATTGCCACTTATATGTGTAACACATATGAAAATGCAGGTAATTGCGAGTTATTCAATGGAAAAAGATTTACTTCCTCAAACTTTCCAAGCAGGCAGATTGAGGAAATTTTATACGGGAGCACATTTAATAAAGAACAATTTCGAATTGTATGCGTTCCCAATATTCCTGTTGGGTGATTTTTAAGGGCCCCATACACTATACATCATGCCGTCATGCCGATGAACCCCTTGTTGTATATGTGAGATTGACTAGTGTATGGCAAACACTATTCCAAAAAATCGATTTTTGTCCCAAAAATGAATTTTGAGTCGTAAATTAAGTTGTTTTTTATTTCGTCACAGTTTATTTTTTGTACACAAAATTATTTACTGACAACTTTCAAAATGAATATTATTCACCAGTTTGATAGGGTTTCATTTTCAAAATCAAAACTATTTTGATTTTCTTCATGCATTGTGTGTGTCACCCATATATAAATAAACTTTCAAAAAATAACACATACTATGATAAATGCTGTTCGGAATGATGTGTAGTGTATGGGGCCCTTAAAAATATAATTTGTCAAATTCATATTGACAATAGTATTACGTTGGAATCAAATCAGCTGGGATTTGCTTTTACCTTTTATAAATTCAATAAAATTTTATGAATGTCGTTTGGCATATTTTTTAAAAAATTAAAAATGTATATTTTCCAAATATTTTAAGTTATTTAAGATGGACAATTCTATTTATAATTGCATATAAATATATATGCTATGTACAGACATACTTATTTTTAATCCGGACTTGAAGTCAATAAAATTAATGTAAATATCTATATTTATACCCTTCACCACACTGTGGTACAGGGTATTATGCCTTTGTGCATATGTTTGTAACAGGCAAAAATAATCGAGATAGTTCCATGGTTCCTTTTGAGAATATGCACAGAATCACTTTCTGAGTCGATTTAATGAATGAGGTCTAGAATGATGTGTGCAAAGTTTGGTGAAAATCGGTTCAGATTTAGATATAGCTCACATATATATATATTGCTTCGCCCGATTTTAGGTAAATAGTCCACTAAAGTCCTTGGAAATCTTTTGATTTGCATGAATTTCGGCATAGCGTACTGAATTAAGTCTAGAGTGACGTGTGCTAAGTTTCGTGAAAATCGGTTCAGATTTAGATATAGCTCCCATATATTTTTTCGTCCGATTTTATGTAATTTGGTATAGGGTACTGAATTAAGTCTAGATTGATGTCGCTAAGCTTCGTGAAAAGATCCATGCTAGGCCGATTGACACAACGTACTGATGTAATATAAATTAGTCTCTGGCAAGTTTCCCTAAAATCGGTTCAGATAGAGATATATAACAAAAACGCGTCGTCTGTTAGGATACATATGTAGAATATACCCAAAGTGGTGAAGGGTATCATATAGTCGGCCCACTTTACCACTTTCCTTACTGGTTTTTGATCCACATTGTTCTTAAGCTATATCTACAGATGCTACATTTTGCAATTATTGCCACTGAACGCGTAGGATATTTTTATTTCAATTTTGAAAGCTGAATTTTGTCAAAAGTAAAATTAAGAAAAAAAATGGAATTATGAGACTACCTTGTGTAATTAAACCATGGATTTAGATATTAATTCATCCACAAATCATAACTTCCCTTTTACCAATGTTGTAAAATTAATCTGTAAACAAATGGATGTTAGAATATATTTTTCAAAATATTACACATACAGTCACACATTTTATATACGACTTTGGCACAACTTGCCACAATATGACAAAAAAAAAACTTATACGTTGCTATGGCATAGCTTGAATAATTGTACCATGATTATATCGTTGTAACCAGGATCTCCAGCTCTTCATTTAGAGACTTTTCTAATCGAACCCTGATTGGTATTTAAATTTGACTGAAACATTCCATTCTCCTTTTTCAGAACAACTTTCAAAAAGTAAACGTAAAATATATAATAAAATATTTATTTTTGACATTATTGATATATTTGAAATATTATTAGAAAAAAACTTGGCAGATGGTCGGGACAAAAACAACCATTAAAATCAATCGACCGCCTGAAGATATGCTACAACAAATATTTAGTAGCAAATTAAATTTAAACCAGTAAGGAAAGCAGTAAAGTCGGACGGGGCCGACTATATGATACCCTTCACCACTATGGGTATATTCAACAGATGAATCCTAACAGACGTCGAATTTTTGAAGGACCATTAACATGAAAATGAATCCATAATTATTTCATTCTGCAACCCATACAAATTTTTTCATTTGGTCAGATATAGAGTTGCTTCTTACAACGGGACAAAATTAACTTTGGGTCTTTGGTGCACCTTTTACTTAAAATCTGACGAAACTATATATATGAGCTATATCTAAATCTAAACCGATTTCAACTAAACTTGCCACACGTAACTTCAGTACATAGAGCAAAATTTTGTGCAAATTCTAGCTTATACTTCTAGCTTATACTAACTTCAGTACGTTGTGCAAAATGTTTGTGAATTTTGTGTAAAATCGGACGAAAATATATATGTAGAAGCTATATCAAAATCTGAACCGATTTTAACGAAACTTGCCAGAGATTAACTTATATTAACTACAGTTCATTATACAAAATTGTGTGGAAATCGTGCAAATTTTGGGTCTTTAGTGCACAATTTACATAAAATCGGAAGAAAACAGTATATAGGAGCTATATCTAAATCTGAACCGATTCGCACGAAACTTAACACACATCATTCTAGACTTTGTTCAATACGCTATACCAAACTTCGTGCAAATCGAAAGATATATAGGGACTTTGGTACACCATTTACATTAAATGGGACGAAAATATATATGGGAGTTATATCTAAATCTGAACCGATTTTCAGGAAACTTAACACTCAACATTCTAGACTTAATTGAGTACGATGTGCCAAATTTCGTGCAAGTCGAAGGATATATAGGGATTTTGGTGCACTATTTACCTAAAATCGGACGAAAAATATATGGGAGCTATATCTAAATCTGAACCAATTTTCACGAAACTTAACACACATCATCTAGACTTAATTGTGTACGCTATTCCAAATTTCGTGCAAATCGAAGGATACATCGGGACTTTGGTGCACCATTTACCTAAATTCGGACGAAAATATATATGGGAGCTATATCAAATCTGAACCAATTTTTCCCAATTTCAATAGGGTTCGTCCTTGGGCGAAATAGTGTGGTGAAGGATATAAAAACCAGCACGATATGTTTATTATTAAAAAGTACGAGGCATTTATTATCTTTGCAATTTTAGTTGTTTTAGTATTGGCAACCAGTGTATGTGTAATGTTTTTGAAAAATATAAAATATATTTTCATACTAAATTCTCTTTTAATTGAAATTGAATTATTCTTGAATCAATACGTAAATGTTATTAATTTAAGGTAGTTCATTTTAATATTTACATTGAAACAATGTTTAACTAAGAATGAAGCAATCTTACAACAAGATTTTTCTACTTTGATTTTGTATTGAACAATTATGAGGTACTAGGTGCAAATACCAGTTACATACCATATTTTAGACATTTTAGTTAATAAATGAGCACAATAAATGTAAATTTAATCCAGTAATAAATAAATAATAAAGTAAATAAATCAAAAAATATCACCTATATTGACATCATTCTACATCACGGTGTCCACACTAATATATTCAAGTTTTCTGAATGTATTTGTTTGATTCGGAAAAACCAAACGGTATTTTCGTGGTTCAGGGACTTCAACTAAAGAGAATTGGTGCAATAAAAACCTTGTCGCACAGTGTTATTTTTATATTTAATACTGTGTATAATGATTATTTACCTACCCAGATTAATTCATTGACAGCCGAACAAATAATACAATGGTTGAGTTGCTAAATTATAGGTCTCGTGCAATTTGAATGCTCAGATTTGATTTTTATTGAAAAAAACCCTTAAAATTACAATGTAAGTAATACACATTAGATTAAAATGCAGCTTGACAATAAAAGGCATTCTATATCCGTATCCAACGGCAATAATATTCTTATTTTATGATATAAAATGTACAATAATAACAATAATAAAAATATAATTAAATAAAAATAACACAGTATAATAATAAACACTAGAAAAAGTATGTTTAAAATAACTAAGAAAAATGCATACCCCGTGAAAATGAAACGTGAAAAACGGCGTAATAAAGAAATTTTTTTTTTTTTTAATATACATAATCCTAAAATGTAGTAATCAACTAATAATCGGATCGAAATATTGCGAAGATGTGGCGCTTGAATTGTTCTATTTATAATGGTGAAATGCTTAGATTCTAAATTTTATTGCCGACATCATGTTCTGGGGCATCGAAAATATCGAAGAACCGTATATCCCAAACCGCGAAATAGCACCAGAAATGAGAGTAGAACCAAAGTATTGAACCACAGAGGAGTTGTGAAATTCTGAGATCTAAGAATATCTTCGTACGGTATTGTATCGCTTTTTGTGCAAGCTTCGTAGCTGCTTGGTTTTTTACACCTGAAATAGTAGGATAACATGCTGTTGTTTTACTGCTGTGTATTGCTATTGTTGGTGTACTCACGATATTGGTGGTCCTTCTCTAAATTCCAAAATTTGCATATTTTGATACGCGTAATGTACCATGGAGGTATACCGAATCCAACTTAGAAATTCTGGTATGCGTGTAGACAGAAATCCTCCGAACAGTTGAGTAGCCAGTGTGTAAAGAGCACTTAGCGTAATACTCACATTCATGTCCATACAACAGGCCCCTATGAAGAAGCCAACACTCTGTGCTACCATTGTATTGAGCAGAAGGAAGACCAGCATAAGAAGGAACAGTTTGAGGCTGAGTCACAAAGAGAAGTTTCTTTTAGGAATAAATCAAAACCAAATGCCTCTACAGGATATGGACACTTACCTTGAACAACCCAGTAATGAGTACGATATCAAGAGATAGACTGTTGGCAGGGTGACAACCAATGGTAGCTCTCCGAACATTTTGGCCAGGTAATACGCCGATAACCTATATGATCCAGAACGTCTTTCTTTATTGATTACCTCTCGCTCAGATGGAACTAATTGGACATAATTTGGATAAAAGCAAATTAATTTAACATTGACAACAACTAGTATAGTCTATGTGCAAACATACACGAGTTTAAGGCACCGAACAAGGCAAACAGCATCCAATACGTTTGCGAGAAGAACATCCACCCTTGCAGATCGTGCAAGTACTCTTCTGTTCGCGGAATATTAAACCATATGACACCGGTCATTAGAGACAATCCGATAGTTTGAAACCAATTGAGTTTCGAGAGCATTCGCGATTTGGCTTCCTTGAAGTTTCTATTGGATAGCACCCGGAACTGGGTATGGAATTTGGTTGGGTAGTCGAGCCAGTCCTCATTGTCCACTGGCACTGTCCAGGCATCCGAATGTAGTTCACTGGGACACAATTGCTGTGTGGCTTCTTCGCAACTTCTTTGGCACGATTCAAGATTAAAACCCAGGTGGCAATTATTGGATTCGGTGCGTAGATGGCGGCTGCTATTTGTATGTACATCGTTGTAATAGTTCTGAATTATATCGTTAATTAACACATTGTGCTGATCCTTGTCCTCGTGGCACACCATCACCGATGGACAAATCCTGTTAATTTCATTCGTATTGATGACACCATTTTGTGCCAAGCAATTCTGATTTAGAATATTGCTATAGGATTCCTTTGCGGCCATGAAAAGTTTTTCACGTGTATCCGGATTAGATTTTAATTGTTCGACTGAAAATCAATTCAATTTATTAACATAATTAATAGTGATCTAAAATGCTAATAACATAATTAATAGTGATCTAAAATACAAAAAACACGACTATAACAAGCCTTAGGAGGGTGGAGATACATATCTGAATCTTGGTATTTGGCTTAAACAATTACAAATAGAATGAGGTGCAATCATATTTTTTGGGAATTAGTACTGAAATGGTTCTAAAAAGTACTAAAACTGTATTAAGCCGGAACGGTTGGAATTAGAACTCTGCTATGCAGATTTGACAGTGATAAGCGAATCAGAATGTGCGAACAAATTTTTAGAATTAGTATTAAAGGTACTAACAAGTACTAAATATTATACTACGATGGAACAGGTAGGAATAGCTATCTGAAATTTGGCTTGTAACTTAAGCCATTACGAATAAAATGATGGGCAAACATATATTTTGGAAATGTACTAAAAAGTTATAAATATTATATTACAATATAACCAACGGATAGAAATGTGAAACTTCGCATATAGCTTTAACTATTAAAAATATAATACTACGAATACATTTTTTGGAAATTAGTTCTAAATAATAAAATACAACGGAACTGGTAGAAATCTGAAAATTGGTATGTACCTTACTCTATTTCTATTTTTTTTGAAATTAGTACTAAAATGTACTGAATACTGTAGTATAATGGAACCGGAAGAAATAAAAATCTGGAACGCGGTACGTAGATTTAACTATTACAAATACTATGCTATACATTAATATATTTTTGAAATTAGTACTAAAATGGTACAAAGTATTAAATTATAATGGAAAAGTTAGAGATTGAAATCTGAAATTTAGTATGTAGCTTTACTATTACAAATAGAGCAATGTGCATAAATATTTTTGGAAATTGTCTAAATGGTGAATGGTAAAAATGCAAATGTAAATTTAGAGCAAAAAAATTTCCAAGAGGCCAAAAATACAAAATATTGCATTGAGTCAGAAAAAGTATACTTCTGAAATTCGGTATGTAGATTTGTATATTATACACCAAAAGGTTAGTAAATTGTTCTCACGGTGCTAACAAGTACTAAATATCGTGTACAGTAGAACGGATAAAGATATTAACATGTTACTAAAAACTTATCTGGAACTATTCCAATAAAAATTTTTACGTAAATAATTTCCAGAAATATGTTTTAAAATGTACAGAAAAGGTTTAATAAAGTATTATGTTAATATACACTTTCAGAAATATAAGTAAGTTGTACTCGATTTAGCAGGATAGAAGCATCAACGTTTCTGTTTGAAAGAAATGCAGACTAAGATCTGAGATTTTAAGGATCTATCATTATTCAAAATGTTTCAAATTTATACTTAATACAAAGCTATCTAGATTCTTATATAATTTTTAAGTGTGATTTGGATCTTTCAGTGTAGCTAAATTTATGTTTATTTATTTCAACTATAAAAAGATCCGCTAACGACGTAGCGGACCTATGATAGTCTAAATATATATCGATTAAAAGAAATGCTGGCATGAAATATTGCCTAGCTCATCCCCATGTTAAAATAGTTAGTTAGTCTAAAGGAAAATAATCGGTAAAGGGACTAGTTGTGATTATTTTAAAATTAGTTTAAAGTTCATTTAAAACTGGTTCATTTCCCTACAGGCTACATAGCTCTTCCGATGTAAAATCTAATGAAATATATTCTTTACACATACGTACATGAATTGTACTTTCAAACCTCCCTTTTAATATTTCATACATTGAAATGTCTTCCCGATTTGCTTGATTTTAAATGAGAATATTCTAACGACAAAGTCTTTAATTTTTACATTTGAATGAGGTTCTCTATACTTTATTGGTGGTTAAATATTACCCATAAATCATTAAACCAAATATTTTGCAACTGGCGTAATGTCTTCCTTATCGATTTTAAATGAAATGCCTATGAATATTTATGAGAAATAGAACTTTACAACTTTTCAAGCGTCGTTGATGATCCATTTACTTACGTACAAATTCGGCGGGATTGTAGTGCGGCTTTATTGTCACTCCGATATCTTGGAAGTATTCGTAAATGTTATTCACCCCGCCATAGTACGCTGTACAGCCATTATAGAGCAGCAACAGCTTATCAAACATGCGGAACATCTCCGACGAAGGTTGATGTACGGTTATCACAACTGTTTTTTGTTCTTGAATGGCGTAACGTTTCAATATTTTCAGAAGAGAAATTGCGGCGTGACTATCTAGACCAGATGTGGGTTCCTGCAATAAAACGAAATGCAAAAAATAAACAGCGACAACCAGGTTATCGTCTTAAAATCGTCATCTGCTTGTAGGTGTCATACTTACATCTAATAGCATCAGGAGGGGGTTCGTTAGCAATTCACACGCTATGTTGGCTCTTCTTTTCTCGCCACCAGATAAACCTCGATTCATGTAATCGCCGAATTTCGTATGTTGGCAGGAAGTCAATTCGAGTGATTCTAAGATGCTGTCCACCATTGCAAACTTCTCAACTTTGGGCATTTTCTCTGGCAAACGCAGTAGGGCGGCATAGGTAACTGTTTCTCTTAGTGTGAGGCTAGAAAAGAATATCTCCTCTTGCAAAACATAACATATTTTGCGACGCCACTTCTTCGACAGTGGTTCGCCATTAACATATATTCGACTAGTACTGCTGATTTTTCTCTGACTGCTAAGACAATCCAATAATGTGGTTTTTCCACTGCCAGAAGGGCCCATTACCGCCAGTATTTCACCAGGACTAATGTAATATAATAAAAATCCCGCTATTAATAAAAACAAGTTTTTTCATATGTCAAAGATAAACGTAACATACCATGCCGTCCCACTGACATTGTCCAATATCTTCCGATCATTGTGCAGCACTGTGATGTTCTCAAATTTTAGATATAACGTCCGACGTGGTTCACTGGACAATGGCATGCTTCTTCTAAAAAATAAAATGAAAAATTGAAATGAGTCGTATATTTTAAAATGGTTTATTTGGTTTATTTATTTTAGGTTCTGATACAAATCTTGGTTTTCTAGAAAAGTTTACAAAACATAATACGTTATATTTTCTATAAAATTTAAGGCTACAAAACCCAAACAAAAAAAATAATACTACTTAACAATTATTTTGAAACAAATTCAATTCAATATACACCAGTAAGGAAAGTAGTAAAGTCGGACGGGCCGACTTTACGATACCCTTCGCCTCTTTGGGTATGTTGTGCATATGTGTGCATACAATTACATGTCAATGTTCCCTCGAAGGATCATACTCATGTTTTTCTGCAACCTATGATAAATTTAATTTCATTCGGGCAGATTTAGAGTTGTGTGTGTACTATGGGACAAATTTATGGAAAAAGATTTATAGCTAAATTGATACACGCTATTCGGTACGCCACACTGTTAAACATTTAATTTCAATCAGACATCCGTTCGATATACATATGGAAGCTGCATCTGCACCAATTTCAACCAAACGCAATAACGTCATTCAAGTCTCAATTTGATACGTTGTGCAAAATTTCGTGTTAATCGGACAAACATTTGGAGTTTGGTGCACCATTTATGTAAAATCGGTCGAATGTATATATGTCGAAATCTGAACCGAATTTCCAGAAACTTACCACCCTATGCCAAATTTCGTGAAAATCGAACGATATATATTGACTTTGGTGCACTAAATATGAACCGTTTTTTCCTATTTTGAACAAAACAAAAAACAAAAGATATAAATGTCAACTCATGTATTTTTCAACAAATTTGAACATTTTTACAAATTGTTGTCTTATTTACTTTTTACAATTTTATTGTTTGAAGAAGAATGTTACTCTCACAAAATAACTTACTGAGTAATTTTTACTGGGAAAATATGCCGACATACCTATTGCTGCCACAATTTGTTCATTTGAATAGCTGTCAAGAAAATTTGAAACACAGATATTTTTAAAAACGACTCTGGATTAAAACTAACACTATCATCACTAACCCCGCAACCTTAGCCGGTATACAGGTAGCAAACTACTTAATGTATAATGATGCGCTTCCCAGCAGAGTAATACAGAACGATTAAAATTAGATAAGTTGCACATCGCTTCAGTTAGATAAGCTTTATCTCCAAGTTCGTCATGAATTCTCCTAATTAAAGATTAGTGTGATTCTGTAAGGGTTTAACAATAATTATCTATTCAACATTTATACTTCTAACATAGGTAGCTTCTCCCCCTGGTTTTCCTTTTCATTGCAGAACTTCGATCATTATGTTCGACTTGAACAATGTTTATTCATAAGGTTAACAGGGAGGCGAATTCATACCTTTGTATTCTCATGCTGTCAACATTTTAATCGCGAAATACCAACCAGAACAGGATAAAAACTCAAAACATCTTTCAGGAAAACGTAATGATATTTTGGTTCGAATAAAAATATTTGTTGTTTATTTGTTCTTTAAACAATAAATTTGACAGTCAATTGTTTATTCATAAGGTTAACAGGTTTATTCATAGTGTTACCAGGTTGGCGAATTCGAAGTCTTCATTGACTGTCAAATTTATTGTTTAAAGAATAAATAAACAACAAGTTATTGTTATTCGAACCAAAATATGTAATTGTGCACATTACTATCATTACGTTTTCCTGAAAGATGTTTTGAGTTTTTATCCTGTTCTGGTTGGTATTTCGCGATTAAAAAGTTGACAGCAAGAGAATACTAAGGCATGAATTCGCCTGCCTGTTAACCTTATGATAGAAAATGTTAACGTGATAGAAAATCCCAAAGTCTCTGAACACAGTGAATATGTATATTTGGTACTCCAAGTTATATTTGTTTGTACCTGTACAGATGCATTTCCTTCCATAGATATTTGGAAGTAGAGTAATGCCTCGATTTGCGCCCTCATTGTTACTGGAAAATTTCGACATAAATCGAGTCTTACACAAATTCGTCATTGTTCATGGTGGAAAGTATATTAAATTTTTCATTCCCTTTGGAACACCTCGAAATAATCGTCGTAGACCCATAAGCATGTATATATATATATATATATATAATTATATATATAAGAAGAAAAACTTAATACCAATATATGCCAAAATGTTATATTCTCCCCCATATAATGGCACCTCCCAAATTTCGATATTTTGGCAATTTTTTGTATGGTTTTCGAAAAACTAAGGATGTATAGTTTCAGCGCCTTGAATTCAGGGTTTCGAAATATCAGAACGATGACAGTCAATACACTATATTATATTATAACAAGTAGAGTAACTTCGGGTAATGTGGACCGCCATTTTTTTTTTTTTTTTTTTTGATATTGTGGGCGTAACAACGGTAAAAAATAAAAACAAATTGTTTTCAAATATTATTTATATTTGTCTATAAAAATGTTATTGTATTATATTTCAAGAAACTCTAAACTGCGAATAAAAATAATTTGGCGGGTAATGTGGACCAGTATGTGTGGGTAATGAGGATCAATAAGTTAAAGGTAGGTTGTGGATTGCTTGTGATAAATTTCCATTTATTGCACTCTTGGGTAACAATGAATGCAAAAATATATGGGTTAATGTTTTGGAATAGCCCCCATTTAAGGTACCTCCCCATTTGCGGTATTTTGAAGGTCTTTGCTTCATTATCCAACCGAAGCACCTTCAATTTCGCTTATAGAGTTTTCAGAGAATAGAATACCACCTCGCATATTAAATGCGCCCATGTTTCGAACTCGTCCTCATGAAAAGGTCCCTCTTTTTTATAGTGGTCCACATTACCCGACATTGAATATTTTTATTTCAAAATAATTACCGGCTTCAAAAATGAATAAAAATTAAAAATCACCGATTATAATTACTGCTAAACGTGTATTTTTGTTCAAGAATAAAAGAAAACCACATAACTTCCTTATATTCGAGAAAAACCATGTGTTCGACTATATTGCAAAAACGTTCGACTATTGTGATAAAAAATTTTCAAATCACACTTTTACAATCAGAGCTACATTTTCTACTACTAAATTTTCAACATTACAATTATTTATTAAAATCCAAGCTTGATTTTTGTTTTCACTAATTAGGAAAACATTTATCAAGGCGGCATTGACATATTTTAAGCATTTTCTTAGATATGGGGGTGGTCCACATTAGACGCCTGATCCACATTACCCGAAGTTACTCTAAACTAATGTTTAATACGCAAAATAATTTGTATACTCTTTGAGCGAAAAAAAAATCGAAAAAATCATAACATTTATAAGATAAAATCCACGATTAACCACAATAAACAAGGAAACAGTGCATAACAATTACTCCAAATTGTGGCAAAAGATTATTTTCATTGCAATGAAAGAAAATATATCAGCGACCGTAACCCTCAATGAATGCAGATCATTGACTTGTTTGCCCACCTATTGTATAGATACTATTGAATAAATACTGTAGTAAACTGCACAGTAGGGGATTTATTTTAACATGTGCAAATATTATAGGACTTTAAACGCGCTTTTCTTGAAGTGCGAATTTAATAACCACAGTTCATTCCATTTAATTATTAAACAAGTGAAAAAAGCATACGAAATATAAATTTCAGCATTTTTTAATGGAAGTTTTTCCTAAAATCTCAAAATCCCAAATCGTGGTCCGATTTAGATAACACATGTTAGGGTAAAACATGTGTATAAAATCCTCAAAATACTATTTTCTAACATTACATCGTGTAGGAATTACCGAACATTTGGAGTTATCACTATATGCCTATTGAGGACCTAGCATTTTCGTTTTGTATGAAAATACCTTCCTTTACCCTAAACAATAAATCGGTAGGTATTTTTATATAGGGGCTATGCCTAAATGCCGTTCTAGTTTTTTATCTCGATATCCTCCGACAGATGGCTCAATCGACTAAATCGTCATAGAATTCCATACTTAATCTTACAATTTCGAGTACAGAATAACTCCCATACTATGGTGGAATGCGAATATATGGAGACAAACCCAAAAATCACAACAAATTAGTTAACTATTTGTCTGTTCCCGTACTGCAAGAATCTACTATTTTTTACTACGATATCATGGTACAATTATAAAAGGTAACAGCAAATCCCAGCTGATTTGATTCCATCGTAATACTAGTGTCAATATGAATTTGACAAATTATGTTTTTAAAAATCACCCAACAGGAAAATTGGGAACGCATACAATTTGAAATTGTTCTTTATTAAATGTGCTCCCGTATTCAATTTACTCAATCTGCATGCTGGGAAAGTTTGAGGAAGCAAATCTTTCTTCATGGAATAACTCGCTATTCCCTGGATTTTCATACATATGTGTTACACATATATGTGGCAATGGCTCAATTATAGGAAAGATGTGGAAGCGATAGAAATATAAATTTCAAAGATTTTCATTCATGATTTTCAATTTTTATTCTGAGGATTCGAAAATATTTCATTTTCAAAATAAAAATAATTTGATGATAATTTGTTCGTTTGTTTACATTTTTCTGTCAAATGAGTTGACACTAGTAGAACTTACAACAACAAATTTCCATGTGGTTGTTGTATCGTTTTTTGTACAACAACACTTGCTGTTACCTTCTATTATTATACCATGCTACGATATCAAAATTTTTTATTATAGTTCCGTTCCAGAACCTAAAAGTTTTTTGCGAAAAACGTTCCTGAATCCTCAAAACTGTTAAACATTGAACCAAATTTAAGAGAACACAAAAGAAAACTCTCTCCCAAAAATTTATTATATATTCGCCCCATATTGGGCATAGTCCCCATATAATCATCTTTTTTAAATTGAAATATGGTCTCTTCCCGTACGGCTAGTTTTTACTATTTTTTTTTATATTATACGGTCTGTTCCAGTACTTTTTAATAGTAAAGCTAGTAAAAGGGAAACATTTCAAAATCGCTCTCAGATTACAAAATAATTTGAAAAGTTCGGGCACGCAAATATAGTAAATATGCCAAAATTAGATGACAATACTTCAAAATCAATATAACGGCCATGGCACAATAAATAGGTAGTCCATTTAGCACAGCTGATGACTTGATTAGCTGTCAAATTTTTGTTATTGTATGTAACATTTGATATGTCGAAAATCATACGAAATATCAATAAATGTTATTTATTTTTAAACTGTAATATTTTTGAATTTTCTGAATAATATTGAAAAACATGAATGAAAATCTTACAGATTTATCGGGTACGTTCTTTAACTCACGGTGTGTTCTTTTCACTTCACGTGAATTGAAATTTTCGAACTGCGACAAAAATAAACGCTGGCTTGGTATTTTGCATACAATATAAACTGTATTCGTTAAAAACGAATTGTTTTTCTTATTTTTGTAAATTCTAACGATAATTTTATTAATATTTTTTAATATTTTATTATTCGCAACATAAAATATATGTATGAAAGACTCTTTAATATCATTAATTTGTTGATTGATTTAAGTGGGAACATTTGGTAACCCTATCGTGTGCGATCTTATTTCATTCGGAATAAATGCAACACAAACCTAAGTATCTATTTAAATTGGTTTTTAAAGGTGTTTTATCTTAATTTTGAGATTTTAAACAAATTATACGCAGTAATAAGGATTTAGAATTGTATGAAGGACTCATACTTTTTAGTTTTTTGCATATTTGCATATAATGCAAAAATATGCACGGTATGCTAGGTCGATATGCAATAAATATGCAAAAGATGCACGGTATGCTAGGTCGATATGCAAAAAATATGAATCCAAATATCGATCTATTGAAGCATGAAACGCTTGAATACAAAATTTGAGTCCAATCGGATAAAAGATAAAAAACATGCCCGTATAATTCTATAGCTTCCACCAGCAAATAGCGTTGAAAATAGGAATTCCTCATTTCAAATTGATTTGCTGCTTCACATTTTCCCATTAGGAAATTGAAGTAAATTGTAACAATTGATAATGTATAACTTTTAACGCGCGTTTAGTACTTATTTATGCCATGTTCTGGCGGCCATCCGAACAACGTAGTTCACTCTCAGAATTACGTACATGAATTAACCCGTTCATACAACACTATTCATAATTCATGTCATCAGAGGTTTTTATTTCAAACATTTTGTTTCTGGTTTTACACCAAAAATGTAACATATTTTAGAGAATTACATAGGGATCTAAATAGAAAAAATAATTCTCTTTCTCCTCACTATAGTATGAAATCATATCTATTTACTTTTTATTCATGTTTTCCATTTTTCTGAAAATGTTGTTGTTTTTAATACATTTTTATATTTTCTCAATTCAAATGTCACATACTGTCACATATAAACATTTGGAGAATTTTTTATTTGAGTTGCCCCACATTTGTTTTTTGTTTTGTACGCTAATTAGAACCAAGGGAAAAGAAATGCATATTGCATTATGTAGAAAAAAAATTTACATCCTGCTGCACATATAAAAAATATAATATTTTTTACATTTCATTCATCATTTTCAATTTTACTGAAAAAGTTTGAAAATTTTATAAATATTTTCATGCTGTCAAAATTAATTTATTTTCGATAAATACTCTCAATTGTTAGGGATGGGACAAATTTGTTGGTTATTCAGATAGTGATTCGAATTGAACAACGTACAAAAGTCGGTGTTCGCTCAGACAATTTTGTATGGGGAACTAAGTAATTACTTCATAATTAAGGGTCGAACAACGAATGAGAGAGCGAACAACGCTCGTCTGTACATGGCATTAAATTAATATAATTGAAATTTTCATGCCAGTTCGTGGTCCAAATATCAGGGCATCCAAAAAGCTACATCTATTGGCAAAAGTTGTATTTGGAGCGAAAATTCTATTTAGAGATTATTGTTTATTTTTTTACATTTTTAAACGCGCACAACACAAATTGGTCACCACGCACATTTTTCGAAAACTGTTCATTGGTTTTTTTTACAAGATTTGGAATAAATTCTTAATATTTGACAAATTTATTTTTTAATAAAAAATCGTTTTCGTCATTTTTGTGTATGTACACTATGTTTTTTTATTGAAATTCAAATCAAAACTACATAGTTTGACAATATACGTAGATATTAGCTTTCTTTACTGGGTGACCTAATAATGCATAGGCCTTGATCAAGATCTATATAAGGTCGGCCAGTAAGCGTATTCTTAGAGAAAACTTATGTTTAACATAATAAATTTTTTGCCGAGGCGAAAACTAATTTTTTCGCCTTATACTAAAAAAACACAGCCAAATACAACACAATTTATAATTTGTAGGATAATTTACTTGAAAATCTTCTTTAAACTCTTGAAAGACGATATAAATTAAAATTGAATTGAAGTTGACATGTATGTATAGGTTTCAAAATATGATTTGACAGCTAACTTTATACTCAGGCGTGCTTACTGTCCGACCTTATATAGACCTTGGATACAATCCAATCAGCTGAGTATTGCAGTTACCTTGTATAAGTGTACCATGGTGTGTTCTTTAATTTCCGCAATCGAACTAATGTGAATTGTACAAACAAAAATTATTAAATATTAACCAATCATCGTATATTATTGTATCGTTGCTGGTTGAAGTCCGAAGGTCATGCCAAATTTCGTAAATTAGGCAGGCATACATAAGTAGATCGTTTGATCTTGTCGAGAGCATTCAAATTGGAAAGAAATCATTATACGTTTGTATTTGAGTTAAATTTTCTGAATTATAAATTTTTCGGTTTTGAGACTGGCTATAGAATTTAAGAATATTCCTCCAATGTGGCTGGTTCGAACACACTGCGTGCACATCAACTTAGTTTCACCGGGCACATCACTTTTTAATGGTGTCACAACGAAATTAAACAGCTGATCTGATTGTAATACATGACGCCCTCTATTAAATAATAATGGTGATGCGGAGACATAATAACAATAAATAAATTTAATGGTCCACTTATTCAACGGACACTTGAACCGTGTACTTAGTAAAAACTTCCTGCAACAATATATCAACACAAATGTTTACATCATGACCAATGTCGGTCATAGTGGGGAAAATGCATTGAAAAGCAAAATCAAAGCATCACCCGCAATTATACTGCTTATCCAATTCCCAATATTTCGATTCTGACCGAATTGATATGTGTGTAAATCAGTAAAATTTACACACATATCATAACTCTAAATATCTGTCGGTGGGTCTTATCGATTAATGTGTGCACTGAGTGGCTGAAATGATTTTGCATTTTGCACGATTTCTAATTTTTGAATCGGCTGGTAGATTGACGGGTATAGCATTGAAAACTTGTAAATTTGTATATATAAGTATTTGAAGACCTTAATTGTAAGAAAATAAATTGACATAATTTTGTTGTTGTTTTGTAATTAACGAAAATTACCTCTTTTAGACGGCGGGCATGATTTCCGAACACTTGAACGTCCGAATCCAAAAATGCCACCGGCATTCGAAAGAATACATCTAATATGATATAGGATTGATACATATGAAATTGGTTTTTTGGAAAATCCCCTGTTTACGACCACAAATAAGGAAGATCTTGAGTGATTACATTTATCCTAGTTTATTCGATAGCTATGTACAGTTGTGTTCATAAAAATAGTAGTTGATCAATTTATATATTCCTTTCAAGCAACCAAATACGCACATATAGTTGATCATTGCTATACAGTCGAATTCGGTTAAGCGAAAACGCCTAATTTCAGAAAAAAAATCTATTAAGCAGAATTTTCAATTAAAAGAATTTCGGATAAATGAAACTCGTTTCGCTTAAACGAAGTTTTCAATCAATATCTGAAAAATCGTGAAATTTATAAATCATATTATGAAATGAATTGAGTAAGAACTTATTTTTTTAGACATTTTCTTGGATGGTTGGAAAAATATGCAACATTATTTTTAGGTTGCACATAAAAATTTTAAAAAATTAAAATTAACAAAAATTTTTTTTCTCTTAAACGGTGCTCGTTTCATATATAATTGTGTTTTTTTTTTTTTTGTTTGCAACAAAAAGTCCTTCTCTTATACAGATTTTCAATTAACCGGTTTTTCTTTTAAGCGATGTAGAGTGTTTGAAAATTCATCCGAAATATTAGGTTATAATTTTTAGTTTAAATTAACCGATTTTTTCGATAAACCGGCGTTCGCTTGTCCGAATTCGACTGTACATATTTTTTTATTTATTTTTCGTTCGTTCCCACGCCTCTCACACCCGCCACACCAAAGACCGGTCTAAGGCGGGTTAGTAGGGGTTTAACCATACCGGCTACAGATAGATCATCAGCCGGCAATTAGTAATAATACAACAAATATAAATTAGAATTAGATACATAAAAACAGACATTACATTACATTAAACAGACAACTGTAAACAAAAGCTACAATATAAAATTTGACAACTGCTGCTCAAATTTCAGTATAGAATTCTTGATAGCATGCAATGGTCTACTTAGGCATATTACATTACTTATGCTATTATATATTAAACATAAGGACCTCATTGGGTTGTTTAGTTCGTAATTAGTTCTCGCGATGGACAATTTCAACGGCTCAAAATTACGTGTTCTTCGAGAGGGAACATTGAAAATTATTTCTCCCGTAAGAAAAGGTGAATCAATCAGACCACGTGTTAATTTAATAATTAATAATGTTCTTAACATGAAACGTCTTTTTTCTAGTGTTGGAAGATTAATTAACAATAAGCGACTTTTATAAGGTGGAAGTAATTCCGATGGGTTCCAATTTAGGCCACGCAAGGCAAAGATTAAAAACTGAACTTGAACTGGCTCAACTTTATCTCAGTGACATTTATAAAACGGACTCCAAAGAATGCAACCATATTCTAGGACTGGGCGGACAATACTAACAAATAATCTTTTAGTAACATAAGGGTCATCAAACTCTTTAGACCAGCGTTTAATGAATCCTAATAAAGACTTGGCTTTATTTACACAAGAATCGATATGAAGATGAAACCTTAGTTTAGGATCTAAGATGACGCCAAGATCAGAGAAAGAATCAACATTGTCCAGTTTGTATGAATAAGGAAAATTTCTTTCTATTCATTAAAAAAATAAATAAAGCCAAACTAAGAAAAAGTAAATTTTTTATAAACAAGAATTATGTTGTCATTTGATATTTTAATTAATTAACATTAATTTAGTTATTGTCATTAGTTTTAAGTAGGAAGACGAAAACCTTGCACGGCTGCAACAATATGATTGATAATAAAGCTGAGAAATGAAGGAAAAAGGTACAATGAAATTTAAAATATCGTTGAGACAGTACTACAATGGTATTTAACGCAAGTAGATACAATACGAGAAATTTGGTGGATAGGTGCCTAGTACGGTACAGTAGGCTGAACTCATCAGCGTCCTCTGAAATTATATAAACCAATTTACATCTACAAATCAGTGCACTATATGTAATTTGTCCTGTTTTTGAGGCAAAAATTAATAACAGCGGTGTTAAAGAACTTTTTGACTTTTTAAATGATTTATATGTACAAGAAAGACAAAACGCATATTTCCACAGTATAAACCGGATATAACGAACAACGGTTATAAGCAACTACACATATAACGAACAAAGCTGATTCTTTCTCAGATATTTTCATTAGTTTTCTTATACACAACAAACGATTGAAAACGATTAGGGTAATAAGTTAAAAAAATTCGACCTTGCGATTAGATTTTGAAGGAAAAATTATTACAATGTTGTATGTTTTTGCAGAATGCATTAATAACGATTAATTTAGTACCCATTTATACTCTTTAAATTTGTTAATATGTAAAAGTGCGATGAAACCATGCTTATTACAGGCGAACACAATTATAGTAAAAACTGGATATAATGAACAACATCTTTTTCATAAGTCACTTTTTTATTTTTAATCAATGCCGAAAAAAAGTAAATTTTCCTCTTCTCCACTTTTTAGATTTTTTCTCATAATCTTTCGTTCGGCAATCTATTTGCGGTTTACGAGTCATGGTATTTATTTTGTAATAAAAATTCGAGTGTATTTTTTTTCGCGGAAAAGTTCTATCTTCCTATGTAATTTCGGTCCATCTTGATAAATGCATGCAAAATAACCTAATTTCCTTTTTTAATTTGACGTATTTTTCGTCCATATTGTGGTTATTGCCAACATTACTTGCGGGGACGTTGGACATGATTTTCGAATTGACTGTAATTTGGTATTTTAGGTACTTATGGGGCAGCTCACCTTCCAACAAAATCTTATCAATATTTGTCCACTTTTTAGGGTACCGCCCATATATCGTTATCCCCAATGAATGAATTATTATTCCAAAACAACCTTTACTCTTTTATATAATATTAACATGTAAAATATCAAAATTATTGCAGTAATTAGAAAATACAATGATAGAAAAGTTGTAAGAAAAAGACCTAAGTCCATTAAAACATGCAAACTTAGCGACAGAAAAAGTTCTAAGTCCCAAAAAAGGCGTGTATCTCCGCAAATTCTTATTTTTTTCATTTTGCCTTTACGCAATTAAATTACACATACAATACAAAAACAAATGGCATTTACAGATTTAAAAAATCTTTATTCAGTTTGATTGTTTTTTGTGTCTCCTGACAAATTGTGAAATATGGACTTGCCGCCTTTAAAAGTTAAGCCAGCGATATGTTTCCTTGCTTTTATTTCTTTCATCAAACGAAATATTGAAAATATTATTGTTTTTTATTCTGAAGTTCCCTACAAACAAAACTGATATATCTTGAAAAACGCAAAAAATCGCAATTTGAGACCTATTGGAATCAATTTAGAAGGCTTTCATTAATATATTTCTGTTGTCAAAAGATCAGACAAATTTAAACATTTTAGTAAAAGTCTATCTTAAATGACATATGCGTAAAAAATAAACACATTTATTTTATTATAGTCAACTATGTAAATTTTGAATCGCTACACAAACGTATTAACAAATATTATCCCTGCAAGCAATTGGAAGTGAGTTTCTCACTCCCTCGCCCAATAAGTCACTTCCGCGTCACTTCTTTTCGGATAAAAGGCGATAGTTTGTATAATTACAATAACAAAACTATTCTTCTCTACTTTATATCGCCTTTGAGTTACTTCTGAGTGACGCCTAGGAAGACAAAAGAAGATTGATCAAATGCAAAAAAACAATTTGCTCTCTTTCAAATTGTCTCTCATCTCCTTGTAAAAACAGTTAGATGAGAAAACATATAAATCAACTCAGTTAATATTAATTTTTCAAAGTGATCTGTATGTATCAATAGTGTGATATTTAAATAATTAAAAAAGTGTAAAGAAAATACAAAAAAAAACAGAAATTTTTATTTATATTGTGATTGTTAAAAGTTTGTATTTTATAATGTTTTGAATGTGAGTGTGTGGAAAAATAAATAAAATAATTTGAAAATTGTTAATTTATTTAATCAATAAGTTGTTTCAGTGAATAAATAATGTAATATTGAAAATATTATGCCTACTAGAAGTGACGATGAAGTTACGTCGAAGTAACGTCAAGGCGATGGAAACAGTCGCGGAAGATAGTCGCATTCTTATCGCGGAAGTCACCTCCTTCGGGAAGAAATGAACCACGTCCGCGTCACTTCCAAGAAGTAACTTCTGCGTGTCATATGCGTAGTATCGCGGAAGTTACTTCTAGACGTTACGCAGAAGTAACGCGGAAGTACTTCTAGACGTTGGAAGTGACGTGACGGACGTGGTTCATTTCTTCCCGAAGGAGGTGACTTCCGCGATAAGAATGCGACTATCTTCCGCGACTGTTTCTATCGCCTTGACGTTACTTCGACGTAACTTCCGCGAAAGTTTTTGCTTGCAGGGATATATTAAATAAACAGCACACACACCGTTAATACTCTCCATGTTTAATTTTTATGTTTATGCTTTGCAAATAGCGGTTTTAAACGTTTTAAAATACGACTTGATTTTTAATTTTTTTTTATTTCTTTAATTTTATTTTCAAAGTGTAGAGATTAGCTACGATGTCTACCGCTTTTAAGACACTTTTACGCAAAAAATCTTACAAAATGATAAATTTTGACATGTTTTCTTTTTATTGCCATCAAAAAAGATATTATTTTCCAAAATTGAAAAATTGACTTTTTGCCTAAAAAACTGTCCAAATTACCTATAGTTCAGTGATGTGACTGTACACCGGAGATTGTTAGAAAATAATTTATATGCCAGAAGTCCTAAAAAGTTCCCCTTTTGACAAGGAAGCATACCAAACACTATGTTGAGTTTTGCAAAAAAAAAAAAATCTTATGTGGTAGAATAGGTTCCTATTATGGCTTAATACCATATGATTAATGGTATAATGGATTTTTATCCAGTGTATAGTAATAACCTATAAAAACCTTATGCTACCATAAGCCAGTTAGGAATTCTCATTAAATGGACATTTCAACAGGATAATGATCCCATAGCAGGAAACTCGCAAAGGTCTGATTTGTATCAGAAAGGATTGAAGTAATGCCACGGCCTGCGCAGTCACCGGATCTTAATCCGATAGAAAAATTGTTGGCATATGTAAAACGATGTGTGGTCAATGCCAAACCAACAACAAAATCCCATATATTGGATAGTTCAAGAAATATGATCCCAGATACCAGAACTTATTAACTATATCCGTACCATTTGTTTTTTGCAGCTTTATTAAATTGCATTAGTATTAAATTGAGTTTTGTGTGATGCATATCACTCTAAACTCAATCGAACAAACATAGGCTCTTCGCTTTTACATAAAATCGGGGTCATATATATAAATCGGAACCGATTTCAACGAACTATAACACACATCATTCTTGATTCGCTATGCACAATTTTATCTCAATCGGACAATTATTGGGAGTCTGAACCTAATACAATACTCTGTGCAAAATTTTGTTGCAATCGGACAAATATTTGAAGTTTGGTTCATCATTCACATAAAATCGGACGAAACTATGTATGGGAGCTATATCTAAATCTGAACCGATTTGAATAAAACTTGACAAACATCAGTCTAGGACTAATTCTGTACTCTGTGCAAAATTTTGTGTCGATCGGACACATATTGGGTGTTTGGTGCATCATTCACATAAAATCGGACGAAAGTATATATGGGAGCTATATCTAAATCTCAAACGATTTGAGGAAAAATTCGCAAACATTAGTCTGAACCTAAAAATTCTGTGCAAAAATTTGCCTCAATCGGACAAATATTGGAAGTTTGGTGCATCATTCACATAAAATCGGACGAAACTATGTATGGAAGCTATATCTAAATCTGAACCGATTTGAATAAAACTTGACATACATCAGTCTAGGACTAATTCAGTACTCTGTGCAACATTTTGTTTCGATCGGACACATGTTGGGAGTTTGGTGCATTAATCCCATAAAATCGGACGAAACTATATATGGAAGCTATATATATCTATATATACATTAGTCTGGACCTAATTCAGTACTCTGTGGAAAATTTGGCTCAATCGGAAAAATATTGGAAGTTTAGAGCATCATTCACATAAAATCGGACGGAACTATGTATGGGAGCAATATCTAAATCTGAAGCGATTTGAAAAAAACTTGACAAACATCAGTCTAGGACTAATTCTGTACTCTGTCCAAAATTTTGTTTCGATCGGACACATATTGGGAGTTTGGTGCATCATTCACATAAAATCGGACGAAACTATATATGGGAGCTATATCTAAATCTGAACCGATAGTGTTCGTCCTTGGACCAAATAAGTTACCTGTGCCAAATTGTATCCAATTCGGACCTGTACTTTGTGACCTGTACTTTGTTTACAATTTAACATGGACAGACGGACGGACATGTATAAATCGACTCAGAAAGTGATTCTATGCATATTCTCAACAGGAACCATGTGTCTGAGGTGTCAACGTCCGCCGCTAGAAACTATAACCTTAAAAGTCAAACATTGAGTCGCATATTAAAACAAAATATAACCTTTAGAGGATCTGAATTCCAAACGGACTGATAGCAATGATAATTACCAGGCTATGCTTATGCCGAAGCTTCTTTGACAAATCTGTAAAAATTTGTAACTAATACTAATTTATCATATGTATTTGGTACTTATTTTTATAATTAAGTATCAGGGAACAGCCATAAAGTTTTTACATCTGTTGAATAAATACTGATAGAGCTCTAATCAAAAAATGCCGATTTTTTTTTTTTTTTTTTTTTTTTTGAAAAATTTAAAACCTTAAAAGTAATTAGTCATAAGTTTTTTCTATAATCAGGAGAAAGAAAATTTGTATTTCTATTTAGATCAATGGTGATGATTATAATCCCTCTTTTATATGTAATTCATATATCAATTTCATAAAACATGAAAAATAAATTCTATAAATGTTTTGTATGTCGATTTGCACATTTTCAACAGATTATATAATTTTATATTTTTAAATCTGTACATTGTTCTCAAGATGTAAATATAGTTGTTACAATTTATATTTATAGGTTTTAGAGCCAGGTAACTTCAAACATTAATATACATATGTACATTATTTGGCAAATTTTGTCATTGAACACAAGCGGAGGAAGGTATTTTCATTTAAATGTTGAGAGAATGTTGTCAAAAGTATGGAATTTATGGGGAAAAATGGAAACATATGACTGCATGAGACTACGTTTTATGAATATGCCATGCATTAAAAGATACAATCAAATAAATTAATTTTCTTTAATATACACCTAACATTTCCATAGCTGCTTCTTTTATTTCAACATCCCAAAAACATTGATGGGCTGATGGTCATTTACTTGTCAAGGATCACTTACATCAAAGGTTCTCGAAGTTTTGTACAAACCCCAAATTTGGGAACACCTGGATAAATTTTCTTTGATTAACGTCTATCAATCAGATTTTAGAAAACATCACAGCACAACCTCATAAATGCTCCAACTGACATGATTAGTGATGTTGGCCGATTTTGTATTTGGGCTTTCCGTAACTGTATTAATAACAATGTTGATAAAAACAAAGTTAATTATTTTCCAAAGTGGTCGTGATTTACCTATTCAGCGATGTATATGCGTGTAGGGCAAATCAATTACTTCTTCGCAGTTTTTTACCATTCCACATAAAATACAAAGTTGCTAATGCTTCCTTAATATCCGTGTTTCTATATGGAATGTAGGTTTATTCTGGAACTATTAACACCCATTTACATAGGTTACGTAGTCAAAGACATAAAAGTATAAAGATAGGACAATTGATACGTAAACAATTTCCAACAGATGGATTTTTCTCTGTTGTTACGATATCATAACAACAGAGTGAACAATATTAAACGTTTTTAATGATATATCTAAAGCTTATTAAATAAAAAAATATATATTGAGTGCAGATTTCCGATTTTATTTACAATTTATAAACACATTATCGCGTATTGGCGTTTTTATTGTTAACATGCCTCTGTTATACCTGGTATTTTTTTATAAACTATTTTGTCAAAATGCATTTTGTCGAGTCTTTACGGTTTCTATGTCTTTGACGTAGTTGCTTTCATAGTGTATTAAAATACGTTTATGGGAAACGCTGCAATCGAAACTACTATCTTTATGAAAAAGAGTTTTTTGGATGTTCTTTTGATGACCACATCCACGTTCGATTATTATTTATTTTTATTTTTTAACTATGAAATATGGTATACCTAATAATTTCCGATTTTTGCATTCTATCAGATATTCTCAAATTCTTTATTAAATTTAAAATTGAATCACCGCAATATTTTTGTTCTTGGGAATAAGAGTAGCATATATCTGACTCGCTTACAGCAGATATGATATCTCATAAATAAACATTACGATTTGTTAAGTATATATGTAAGTATTGAAAAATGTGCGTTTGGATTATTTTTAGTTTGTAATTTTATAAATATGATACTTTATTATATGCCTTCCATGGCATAATTATCCAAGGTAGTCTCATGTAGTCATATGTTTCCAATTTGTTCGTAAATTTGCCTTTGACAGTATTCAGCTTTCAAAATTTAAATACAAATATCTTCCTTTGAAATGTACACATGCGTCTAGTGGCAAAAATTGCTAAATAATTTATATTTATAAATATTTTGAAGTTTCCTGCCTCTAAAACTTATAAATATAAGATGTAACAACCATGGTTAAATCTTTAGAGCAATTTTCAGCTTTAGAAAATATATTTTGTTCCATTTATTGAAAATATGCCAATCGACATACATAAATTGTATGGAATTTCTTTTTCATATTATTTAAAATTGATAGATGAATTCCAAATTAAAAAGGGTTGCCATCATAGAATTATCAAATGAGACTACCTTCTATAATTATCCCATGAATTGTATCAAGGCCTATATAAGGTCGGACAGTAAGCACAACTGAGTATAAAGTTTGTTGTCAAATCATATTTTGAAACCTATACATATATACAAAATTATGTTAGAAAATATTAATATTTTGTCTACATTCAATTCAATTTTAATTTAAAAACACATTTGGACTATCTTAAGATTTTAAAGAACATTTTCAAGTAAATTATCTTACAAAATTATAGATTGTGTTGTGTTTTTGTTTAAGGGCGAAACAGTTAGTTTTCGGCAAAAAATTACGTTAAACTTAATAGAAGCAGCGGTTTTGTCTCTTCTTAAAGGGACCTCCCCCATTATTTAAAAATTTCAAGATTTTCATTGGGCTGGTAAATGAATACAAATGCATGTTAAGGTTTGTAACTTTACACATATATAATTAATTGAAGACTTAAAAGAGACGAAAAATAATTTGCAAAATTTGGTCGTTGTGGTTTTGTTGTTGTTTTTGGTAATTAAAAAGAAGTCCCTATTTTTTATGGCGGGCATGATAACTCCTCACTGATACATCGGAATCCGGAAATTCCAATGTTGTTAGAAAGAGTACATGTCTGGCTCTCGTTCAAAAATTAACAAAATGGCGGACCTTTGAATTTTTCTTTTTTTTAATTCGCATATTTTTGACCACAAACTAAGTTAAAAAAAGGAAGTTCTTCACCGAATGACTTTGTCATAGTTCATACGATAGCTATACACTCCCAAAGAATTGTGTCAAAATTGGAAACCGATTGGAACTAAATAAAATTTTTTGACACCGAGAATGGGAGCTTTAATTCGCTTACTGGCCGACCTTATATAGGCATTGGAACAGAGGGGCGGGCACCCATGCCTGATTGATTTAGCTAGTCGAGGTATAACAAAACAGGCAACGAAAAGGTGGGTGTATGGCTTACATTTCGTGGCGTTATAAACACATTTTCCGCATTGGCCCACCTATTGAAATCACTCCACCGTCATTTTATTGCATTACAGATACATATTTTAATTTTTATGATAATTTTCATTCATACAATAATAATTTACTAAAATAAGAAGAATTAAAAGTAAATAAATTAAAAAACAATTTGCTTCAAAATTTTTATGTCAAAGCGAATTAAACTAAATTCGCTTTGATTTTTCACATATCATGTTTCCAATTCGCCGATGAGGCTACCTTGATTCGGGTTATAAGCATGGTACAATAATAAGGTAGGGCAACTTGAGGTGATTAACAAAAAAGCAACTATGCACGTGTGGCTTCTTCTGCCAAAAATAAAAAAAACGCAACAAGTGTTTGTGTTTATTTGACATTTTTTCAACACAAAACTAAAAACGCGAAAAATGAATGAAATGATATGATTTCTTCCCAAAATCCAGTAGGGAATACAATAAAATGTTTGTTTCACCCATAACAAAGTAATTACTTCCAGACGAACGTGTTACAAAACATTATTTTCATTTCAATTAAATTTGAATATATTTCAATTTAGTTGGAATTTATTTGACATAGTATTCAAAACAATACACACACATACACAAAATATGTATTTTTGATTGATGGTAGCTGTGCCCTACCTTGTAATTATTATACCATGGTTATAAGGATAATTTTTAAACAAATTTAATATGATGCCTTTGTCAAAGCTTAATATGGATATTTTGTTTGAATTCAATATATTTTCACAAAAACGTAGATATCAACTGGCCTTACTGGATGACCTAATGCATAGATCTTAAAACTGTCTTCTATTTGTACTGCAATTTACAACCGCTATACAGACTGGTAGGATTTTAATTCCTTTCGACATATTCACGATTAGTATAATATCTCGGTTTTCGTATGTCTTAACGTAAGTAACACGTTTAGTCCATATCAAGGTCTATACATTAGGTCATCCAGTCAGGACAGCTGATATCTACATATTTTGTCAAACTATGTTCTTTTCATATGAATTTCAAATAAAAACCATAGTATACATTCACAAAAATGCCGAAACAATTTTTTTATTTAAAAAAAATTGTTAAGTGATGAAAACAATATTCTAAATCTGGAAAAACGAATGAATTGTTTACGAAAAATGTGTGTGGTGAACAATTTGTGTTGTGCGCGTTTAAAAATGTGGAAAATAAACAATAATTTCCAAATAGGAGTTTCGCTCCAAAGCAAATATTACCGGCCATTTTGGTAGAAAAACCCTCAAACTGCCAAAGTTTTTGTTTACGTTTTCACACGATTAAATAAAATTTTGACAGTTAGGGTGAAATCATTTCGCTTATTACATGACCTGTTTATTGAGCCATGACAATAGATGTAGGTGCAGAGTTGTGCTTTTGAATGTATTCGCCTTTTGAAGGACGTGATATTTAAGCCATGATCCATATAACAAGTATTATAAATTTAAGATTAATTTTCCTGAGCGAAAAATGCAAAACTACATACTTTTTTGGGTATCGACAACAATTAGTTCGCGAGCGGATTCAATGTATAATATTGTTTCCAAACATATGTACTATATGTATATTTTTTGGAAATGGAAATTTCTCCAAATAAATTCAAACGGGCGTAACTACAGAAAGTTCGTCTAATCAAACTACATGTTCACACAAAGATTTAGACGTAAAAACAGCGATCTTATTAACGAATTTCAAACGGACATAACTGCAATAGCATGTATTTATTAATGCAAACGGGCGTAACCACACTCCTGTGAAAAACTAAAGCTCGCAATATTGAAAATAGAAATTCGGAGCTTATATTAATGTTACTTCTGGAATGGTTGATATTGAAAATGAGGTATATTGGCCAACTTTTTACGGTAGTCCCCATATAGCGGTATCCCAAATTTAAGGCATTTCTTCATTTTTTTAACTTATCAGCTATAATTAGGTATTTTTGTTTCCCACCTGTGAAAAGTTTTATCGCTATCGGAGAAATATTTAATGTATTTAGTTATTTACAACATTTACATAACATTACAACATTTACATACATTTACATAAAATCGGTCAAAACTGTATATGGGAGCTATATCAAAATCTTAACCGATTTTCACGAAACTTCACACACATCACTCTAGACTCAATTCAGTACGCTATGCCAAATTTCGTGCAAATCGAAAGAAATACAGGGGTTTTAATGCACCATTTACACAAAATCTGACGAAAATATGTGTGAGAGCTATATTTAAATCTGAATGGATTTCAACAAAACTTAACACACGTCACTCCGGACTCAATTTGGTACGCTGTACAAATTTTAGTCTCAATCGGATAATTATTAGTCACTTTGTTGTACTACAATTGCATTGTAGTTACGTCCTTTTGTTGACGTAAACCTTTAAAACCCCAAAAAAAATTAATATTTTTCAAAAAAAAAAAAAAAAATACGGCCCTGTAGTGCGGTTAAACTATGAAAAAATTTCGAGCAATGCTCCATTTTTATGGATTTTATAACGTTTTTTGCTTCTCGTGTATAATTAGTAAAAGTGTAGTTACGTCCGTTTGCATTTATGATGACGATATATATAAGCTAACATCATAAGTTGAAAAACGCGAAGATGTAATGTATGTTGTAATGTGGAAGGCATAACAACTCCAAGGGCTTTGACACTTAAAAATACATTTTTTTTCAAAAAGTGGAGTTAATCGTTGTATGCAATGTGCGGCTCAAATATAAGCAAACAATTTAATTATGTATATATGGGGTTCTTAAGGTTTGATATAGCGTGCACATTATGGGTAATAATAAATAATCTATTTCCCTAAAATGCAATGTTTTATTGCAACATAAATCAATAGCTTTTTTTAACGATCTTTACTTCATGTACATATGACAAATTATAGCCGATAATATGCTCACACATAAATATGTTTTTATGTACATACAGATATGTATGTATTATATTTAGCAACATGTAAACCTTTTGCCTAAGTACAACAAAATATTTTTTATATACGAGCAAATTGAGCTCAAAAGTAAATGGAGGATGTGAAACGAAATTCCTGAAAATGGTCGATTTTCTGTATTAAATGGCTACGTCCTTGTCCAAAACATATTCACATATTTTAATTGGTGTACACACAAAACTATCGAACAAATATATTGAGTTAATAAAAATGGTTCACTTATTCTACATTCATTTTCGGCACATTCTAGCATATCAACAAGGTCACTCGCTGTCTATAAACAATTAAAACACTGGCTAAAATATTTAACGCACAATTATGTTGTTCGCTTTAATTTCGAATGACGATATCGAACAAGTTGGGTTCCTCTCTGTGATGTATAACAAACAAGTCTAGAAACGGATGATATATTCGATCAAAATAATAATAGGCCATAAAATTATCCACCGTACCGTCACATAACAATTGCGAACTGTGTACCGTAAACGACCGATCTCGATTTTAAACTGAACTCCGTGTTTGTGGGAATTCGAGAACGTCTACAAGCAGCTGTCAAAAAAATGCGAGAGCATATTCAGTTATACTGCTATAAAAATTGTTGGTGCACGCACACACTTTATATCTATGTGTAAACATGTAGGCCCCATAGATAGCATAGGCACATATCTCGTCCCCTAAGTAAAATCGAAAATCTTCATTGATAATATTTCTCTTTTTTCGTTTGGGTGATAAGAACAATTCCACTCTGTTCCTCTCATTATTATTTTGTAGAGATGCCAGTTGAGATTTTTATATTTAGGAATAAAGTGGAATGAGGAATGACCCCCAAGTCAGAATAAATAACTATAAATGTGGGCAGTGGATTTGATAATACGAAACAATATTAAAATATTTTCAATTGAAAACATTTATAAATAAATATGTGATAATAAGACACCATTAAAGAATCAAGATAAACGCTATATCGCAAGCTTATAAAATAAAAACATATTTTCTGAGTACAGATCTCTAATTTTATTTACATTTTATAGACACATTATCGCGTATTTGCGTTTTTATTGTTAACATGCCTCTGTTATACCTGATTTCCCCTGGATATTATTTCATACACTATTTTGGCAAAATGCATTTTGTCGAGTCTTTACGGTTTCTATGTCTTTGCACGCAGTCACACATTTTCTATATGACTTTGGCATAACACAGCCACAGTATGAAAAAATTGTAATTTATAAGTTGACTAGCAAAGTCCCGCTACTTCGTATGCGGAAAGGGAATAAAAAAAATATTTCATGTGGAAATCGTGAATACTGTATAATTTGTTGTACTATAGTTCTGAATTCCATCTCTATTTCTACATCTAATATCAAGGTTTTTACCATTTAGTACTCTTTATACCCCTAAGCACAATTTTCCGAAATCTCTTTTTTTATTTTATTACATAGATTAAAAATAGATCAGATTTTAGCGTACAGGTTCCACATTTAGTTTCATTTAGCACTTTTAGAACACACCTTCATACCATCACCACCACTAAATTTAGTACCAGTTACTTCCAAAACCTCCTTGGCACTTCTTTCTAACTCTCCGTCAGTGACCCACATTCTAAATTTTAGGTTTCCAGCTCTCACCGTTACCCAAATCCAAATTTAGTGAATTTCTATTCTATTTACTATTCGTACACATAAATTTGATTTTCCAAAGTTGTCACCATAACTCAATACTACACTTTAACAATAATCTAAATTCCAAATCTCAGGATTCAACCAAATCCAAATTTAGTACCATTTAGTACTTTTCATACTCCTAAGTAAGAATTTCTAAAACTACATCAATCCTACACTCTAACATTAATCTTAATTCGACCATAGTCCAAATTTAGTACTTTTCGTACTCATAAGTACACATTTCCAAATGTACCTCAATCCTGCTTTCAAATAGTAATCGTAAGTCCAAATTTAAGTATTCCAGCTGTGTCTGTTCATTAAAAAACAAATTATGCCATACTTGGTACCACCCTGTACTTTTCGTACCCATATTCCAACCTATCTCAATATTCCAAACCTGCTTTCAAATAGCAATCGTAAGTTCAAATTTAAGAATTTCAGTTCTCTCTGCTCTCCAAATTGTACCAAATTTGGTACCATTCTGTACTTTTCCTACCCACAGTAACCTAAGTGGCAACTTTCAGAATTCGAGTTCTAACCGTTCACTCAAAATGTACCAAATTTTGTGCTTTTCGTACCAATAAGTACGAATTTCCAAAACTACCTCAGTCATGCACTCCAATAATAACCTTAAGTGTACATTTAAGGATCCCTGCTCTATCCGCTCAATCACATTCAAATTGTTTCAAATTGAGTACCATATATTACTTTTCGTAGACGTTAGTACGAGTTTCTAAAATCAGTTAGTACTTTTTTCCTACACTCCAACAGTAATTTTAATTCAAAAATTCTGGAGTCCAGCTCTATACGTTCACACATAATTAAGTTCTACCAAATATACTACCAATTAGTACACATAAGTACTATGCTTTCATATCTCAATTCTATATTTCAACAGCAACCATTATTCCAAATTTTAGGTTTCCAGATCTCTCCGTTCATCCAAATCCAAATTGTACCAAATTTAGTGTCGTTTAGTACTTTTCGTGCAAATAAATACGAATTTCCAAAGGTGTGTCAACAGTATTCTTAACTGCAAATTTAATGTTTTCAGCTAAATACAAATTGTACTAAATTTAGTACCATATAGAATTTTTCGTACCAGTATGTACGAATTTCTACCTACCTTAATCCTACACTCCAACAGTCATTTTAATTCTCAATTTGAAGACTCCAGCTCTATCGGTTCACCTAAATCCAACTTGCACCAAATTTAGTACCACTTAGTACTTCTCGTACACATAAGTACGGTTTTTTAATGCTACCTCAATCATGTACTCCTATACACTCAAATAAATGCAAATAGTACTAAATTTAGTACCATTTTGTACTTTTTATACACATAAGTACGAATTCCTTAAATAATTTCCATACATCAACAATACTTCCCAACCTGTATTCCATATACAATTTTAAGATTCTAGCTATATATGTTCAATATATATACAATTAGAACTAAATTTAGTAATTTTTAGTACTTTTAGTACACTTATAGGTCGAATTTTCAAAACCCCTTTTGTACATCTTTCTAGCTTTCCATCAGTGACCCACATTCCAAATTTCAGAATTCTATCTCTTCGCGTTTGCCTAATACAAAGGGTACCACATTTGGTACATTTTAGTACTTTTCGTACACTTCTAGTTCGAATTTCCAAAAACCCAGCCTTCTATCTACAGCCGTTTCGTCTGGGCGATGATCTGTCAGTCAGTCACTCACTTAACACTAACCTCTTTTATATATAAACTAGCATAGGCCCGCTACGTCGTTAGCGGATCTTTTAAAAGTTAAAATAAATAAACACTAATTTAGCTACACAATATACTTTTGGATTAAGTATAAATTTGAAACAATTTAAATAATGATAGGTCCATATCTTCAATTTTGGAAAAAAATCTCAGATCTTACTCCGCATTTCTTTCGAACAGAAACATTGATGCCTCTATCCTACTAAATCGAGTGCAGCTTATTTATATTAATATTTTCGGAAAGTGTACTATTGTCTCGATCCTTCAAATTGACTAATATAAATAGGAAGTTTCTCAAATTATGTTGCTCCTTCCTGTAATGGGAAAATATAGTAAGTTAAGGTATTTGTATATAGCACGGAATTGTAATTTTATATTTTGCACAGCGCATCATTTATTATACAGAGACCTGCCTTTATAAGGAAGCAATTTCCATTAAATTAAAAAAAAACTCTACATCTACTCGTTCTGTCGTATACAATATTTAGTACTTTAAATGTCAATGCCAAACAAAACTGTAAAAATTGTTGTTTTTCATAGAAAAAGCCTTTTACCAAATTTAATATCCACTCGTACCGCCTTATACTATGTATTGTACTTTTTCGTTCATTTTAGAACTTATTTCTGGAAAATATTTATGTATAAATGTTTATTTTTATACAGAATCTCTGATCTTACTCCGTATTTCTTTCGAACAGAAACGTTGATGCTTCTATCATACTAAATCGAGTACAACGTACTTATTTTTATATTTTCTGAATGTGCACTATTTTCTCGATCCTCCCGATGGACACATGCAAATAGTACCATAATACGTTTTTTAAAACATGTAGTAAGTTTTAGTACTTGTGTACCATTATCATCATTTGTTATGCAGAGACATGCTTTTATAGCTAAGATTTCCATTAGAATTGCAGAAATTTAGTATTTCTGGTGCATTACGTGTTAGAAAATCCCCAATGAAAAAACTTTTCGGTATTTTTAGTATATCCTCGTTTCCTATTTAGTAATTTTCACTAACAATTTTCAAAAAAACCTTCTTTAATTTGTTATAGCTAAATATACATATAAAATTTCGGGACTATACCTCTACTCGTTCTGTCGTATACAATATTTAGTACTTTAAGTACAAATATCATACATTGCGAAAATCATTGTTTTTCATAGAAAAAGTATTGTACCCATATTCTATATCTACCCGTACCACCGTATACAATGTGGTGTACTTTTTAATACATTTTAGAACTTAGTTCTACAAAATATTTGTGTATAAATGTTTATTGACATAGTTCTAGATAAGTATCTAATAATAAGTTCCTATATTTATCCGTTCTACCGTACACAATATTTAGTACTTGTATTCCATTCGTACTCTATTTGTTTATAATATACAAAACTACATGCCGAATTTCAGAATTATACTTTTCCCTACACAGTGCAATATTTTGTATTTTTGGTGCCATATAGTACGAATTTCCAATAAACCAAGCCTCTTATTTGTATTAAGAATTGGACATTTTTGCACTCTAAACTTACATTTATATTTTTTACCATTCACTGTACAATATTTAGTACAATTTTCCAAAAATACTTATGCATATCGCTCTATTTGTAATAGTTTCAACTACAGACTAAATTTCAGATTTCAATCGTTTTCTCTCCCATTATAATTTAATATTTTGTACTATTTTAGTACTAGTTCCAAAAATTGATTACTGTATAGCATATTATTTGTAATTTCAATTCCCTAAGGTTTCATTATACTACAGTATATATTACTAATTGTAAAAGAATTATGCATAGCATTATATTTGCAATAGAGTAAGCTACAACATACATTCTGGATTTCTATTTATACCAGTTCTATTGTACTTTATTATTTAGCACTAATTTCCAAATGTTATGCATTAAATTATATTTGTAATAGTTAAAGCTATATGCGAAGTTTAACATTTAGGCTTTTTATAACTGTTTAATATATTCTAGTACTAATTTCAAAAATATGTTTGCCCACCATTCTATTCGTAATAGCTTAAGTTACATAGTATAATATTTACGTAGTATAATATTTAGTACTTTTTAGTACTAATTTCCAAAATTGTTCGCACATTCTGAGTTGTTTATCATTTGCAAATCTGCATACAGAATTTATAGACTTGTAGTTCCAAGTGTTTCGACGTAGTACAAGTTTTAGTACTATTTAGTACCATTTTAGTACTAATTTCCATGAAATATTTTTGCATATCATTCTATTTGTAATAGCTTAAGCTACGTACCAAGTTTCAGCTATCTATCACTACCTGTTCCATCGTAGTTTAGTATTTAGTACTAATTTCCACGCACATTCTTATTTGCTTATCATTGACAAAGCTGCATACCAAATTTCAGAGTTCTACTTCCAACCGTTCCGTAACAATACAGTTTTAGTACTTTTTAGTACCTTTTAGTACTAATTTCCAAAAAATATTTTTACACATTATTCTATTTGTAATAGCTTAAGCTACGTACCATGTTTCAGATATATATTTCCACCGGTTCCATTGAAATATAATATTTAGTACTTTTTAGTACCTTCTAGTACTAAATTCCAAAATTTTTGCACACATACCACTTCACTCATCCTACGCAAAGATGCATACCAAATTTCAGAGTTCTACATCTAACCGTTCCCGCGTAATACAGTTTTTAGTACTTTTTAGTACCTTTTAGTACGAATTTCAGAATTATACTTTTCCCTACACAGTGCAATATTTTGTATTTTTGGTGCCATATAGTACGAATTTCCAATAAACCAAGCCTCTTATTTGTATTAAGAATTGGACATTTTTGCACTCTAAACTTACATTTATATTTTTTACCATTCACTGTACAATATTTAGTACAATTTTCCAAAAATACTTATGCATATCGCTCTATTTGTAATAGTTTCAACTACAGACTAAATTTCAGATTTCAATCGTTTTCTCTCCCATTATAATTTAATATTTTGTACTATTTTAGTACTAGTTCCAAAAATTGATTACTGTATAGCATATTATTTGTAATTTCAATTCCCTAAGGTTTCATTATACTACAGTATATATTACTAATTGTAAAAGAATTATGCATAGCATTATATTTGCAATAGAGTAAGCTACAACATACATTCTGGATTTCTATTTATACCAGTTCTATTGTACTTTATTATTTAGCACTAATTTCCAAATGTTATGCATTAAATTATATTTGTAATAGTTAAAGCTATATGCGAAGTTTAACATTTAGGCTTTTTATAACTGTTTAATATATTCTAGTACTAATTTCAAAAATATGTTTGCCCACCATTCTATTCGTAATAGCTTAAGTTACATAGTATAATATTTACGTAGTATAATATTTAGTACTTTTTAGTACTAATTTCCAAAATTGTTCGCACATTCTGAGTTGTTTATCATTTGCAAATCTGCATACAGAATTTATAGACTTGTAGTTCCAAGTGTTTCGACGTAGTACAAGTTTTAGTACTATTTAGTACCATTTTAGTACTAATTTCCATGAAATATTTTTGCATATCATTCTATTTGTAATAGCTTAAGCTACGTACCAAGTTTCAGCTATCTATCACTACCTGTTCCATCGTAGTATAGTATTTAGTACATTTAGTACTAATTTCCACGCACATTCTTATTTGCTTATCATTGACAAAGCTGCATACCAAATTTCAGAGTTCTACTTCCAACCGTTCCGTAACAATACAGTTTTAGTACTTTTTAGTACCTTTTAGTACTAATTTCCAAAAAATATTTTTACACATTATTCTATTTGTAATAGCTTAAGCTACGTACCATGTTTCAGATATATATTTCCACCGGTTCCATTGAAATATAATATTTAGTACTTTTTAGTACCTTCTAGTACTAAATTCCAAAATTTTTGCACACATACCACTTCACTCATCCTACGCAAAGATGCATACCAAATTTCAGAGTTCTACATCTAACCGTTCCCGCGTAATACAGTTTTTAGTACTTTTTAGTACCTTTTAGTACGAATTTCCAAAAATCCCGCCTTATCACACGCCTACTCACCAAACCCGACCTACATTCCAAATTTCAAGTTTCTAGCTTTAGCCGTTTCGTCTGGGCGTTGATGATCAGTCAGTCACTTATAACGCAACTCTTTTATATATATAGATAATATTTTGAAGGTCCCTGCATTTACAATTTATATTTTTATAAAAATATATTTTTAATTTATTGAAAATATGCCAATCGACATATATACAATCAAGGACTATATAAGGTCGGCCAGTAAGCACAGCTGAGTATAAAGTTTGTTGTCAAATCATATTTTGAAAGCTATACATACATACAAAATTATATTCGACGTCAAAAGGAAAATATTAATATTTTTCAATATACAAATCAATTTTAATTTATATCGTCTTTTTAAAGCACATTTGGACTATTTTATGATTTTAAAGAACATTTTCAAGCAAATTATCTTACAAAATTATAAATTGTGTTGTGTTTTGTTTTGTTTGTGTTTATTTAAATGCGAAACAATTAGTTTTCGCCTCGGCAGGAAATGTTGACGTTAAACTTAAGTTTTCTCTATGAATTCGCTTACTGGCCGACCTTATATAGGCCTTGCATACAATTTTATGAATGAATTCTTTATTTGAAACGTTTTGAAGAAAGAAAAATTAAAAGGAGAATTAAATTGTTTAATTGTCTGAAATCGTATGGATGATATAGCAAAACAATTGTTTGTATGGATATGCACCATATATTTATCGCAATCGATTTCGAAAAAAAAAACGAAATTTCTTGATTGAAATCATACTGTTCATTGCAAAAACATATATTTAGGTATTGCAGTGTTGATATCCTGAAACAAAAACAACTTGCAAATTGGTTAATAGGAATTAGTAGACATGGCATCAAAATTTAATTGAGAAGGCAGTTCTAAAGATATATATATTATATAATTAAATATGTGATATTTAATTAAAAGAATGGAAAATGTAATGAACAGTTTACCACACCGTATCCTCTAGAACTGTCTCCATGGCATAATTATACAAGGTAGTCTCATGCAGACATAGGTTTCCAATTTTTTCATAAATTTGCCTTTGATAGTATTCAGCTTTCAAAATTTAAATGAAAATATCCTCCTTCGAAATGTACGCATATCATGTGTTCAGGGGCAAAAATTGCTGAATAATTTAAATTTATAAATATTTTTAAGTTTCCTGCCTCTAAAACTTATAAATATATGATGTAACAACCATGGTAAAATCTTGAGAGCAATGTTCGGCTTTAGAAAATATATTTTAATGTTTTGATGATGTTTCGGCTAAAGGTCAATGAAAAAATTTTGTTTTTGTTTTATTTGGTTTTTATTCTTCCAATATTTCGATTGTCATCGACAATCATCATCAGGGATAAAGTTTTTTTTTATAATTTGTAAAGGAAACCAAATAAAACAAAAACAAAAGTTTTTCATCGACCTTTAGCCGAAACATCATCAAAACATTAACAATTTGTCAGGTCAACTATAAATATCAACAAATATATTTGGTTAAATTTATTGAAAATATACCAATCGACATACATAAAACTTTATGGAATTTATTTTTCATATCAGTTCCCTTCCAGAACCTAAAAGAATCTACCCATTTTACATGTTTTGCAAATTTTTACTCGAAAACCGTTCCTCAACCCACAAAACTGGTAAAACATTGAATCAAATTTAAGAGAGCACAAAACAAAATGGCGTTCTCTCTGTAAACTTTTTACCCAAGAAATGGTAAACAGGAATGCCTACTTCGGATTGGCTGTTATGTTGATTTTGAAGTATTGCCATCAAATTTTGGCATATTTGTACTCTGAGAGCAATTTTGAAATGTTTCCCTTTTACTAGAATTACTATTAAAAAGTTCTGGAACAGACCAATTGTTAATGGTCATACCTAATTTATTGCATTCCGTACAAAAATACTCACCTTCTCACCTTTATAGGGTTTGTTAGACGTCCGTGTTACCCAAATACGCATCTGTGCCAATTGAAAATGGCGAAAATGGATGACAATATTTTTTAATTGATTAAAAAATGTTTACATGTATAGAAAAACAAATTTTTCAATGACTGAAATTCTATTTTCCAATAACTAAAAATTCCAAATACGCATTGTCAAAGTTGAAATTTTTCAACTTCATATTTTTACAAGCAAGGCGTATTTGGCTAACATTCATTGAAATACATGTATTTAACTTTTGAGGTGAATAAAATCGTACGTATAATCGTAAAAATAAAGTTTTTAACACGTAATTACTTTGTTATGGATGAAACAAAGATTTTATGGTATTCCCTACTGTATTGTGGGAAGAAATCATAACCTTTCATTCATTTTTCGCGTGTTTAGTTTTGTTTTGAAAAAATGTCAAATAAACACAAACACTTGTTGCGTATATTCATTTTATTTTTGGCAGAAGAGGCCACACATGCATAGTTGCTTTTTTGTTATTCACCTCAACCTGCCCTACCTTGTTTTATTGTACCATGGTACGACCCAAGGTGTATTTAATAAGGTGTATGCATCAGATACAACAACAAATATTTTACAAAAACAACATTGTTGTTATAGAAATTAAATTGTCATGTTGACAATAAGTTTTTGACAAAAATAAACAAAAACAAATATTAATTTATTTTTGTCAAGAACTATTATTTGAGGAATAATTAATGAATTTGTGTATTCTTGGGTTATTGGCGGTTTTAGGTTAGTGAAAAATAAAGTTTAAGACCTGGTCGCGATTAATTTTAAGTTTCTCACATGCAGCCCATGGCTCCTTATGATGTGATGAATTATAATCTATTTTTCTATGGAGTAGTGTCTTTTAATTTTCTTGCCTTCTTAAAGAAAATTGAAAGACATAAATCCCCGGCCAAAGGCTAAATCATGGAAATTGTGTTGATCGTATAAAATCTTTCCAAAGGCGTATTTAACCTTCGCCAAGAATTGTCACAAGATCCAAGGGGCCGATTCCAACATAGGCTAACATAATCTCCTCGATTTTATGAGTATCAGGTATTTATGGACAGATTTCCACACATAACATAAAAATATGTGGACTATTCGGTGAGCGGGGTTATAACTGATTTAAGCCTAGAAAGAAAACTGCATTCTTTAGGCGGACGGAAAGGAACGTCCGCCTCATGAATGCAGTTTTCTTGAATTATTATTATTAAAAAAGCCTAAATTTAAAGACCATTTTTGAAATCGAAATGTAATATTGAAAATGTTTTTGACAATTTCCTTTACAAATAATAAAGAAAAAAGTTTAAAACCATATGATTGTCACTTACACCTTATTAAATGCACCTTGGTACGACCCATGGTACAATTATAAAAGGTAACAGCAAGTTCCAGCTGATTTGATTCCAACGTAATACTAGTGTCAATATGAATTTGACAAATTATATTTTTAAAAATCACCCAACAGGAAAATTGGGAACCCATACAATTCGAAATTGTTCTTTATTAAATGTCTTCCCGTATTCATTTTACACAATCTGGCTGTTGGGAAAGTTTGAGGAAGCAAATCTTTCTTCATTGAATAACTCGCAATTCCCTGCATTTTCATATGTGTTACACATATAAGAAGCAATAGCTCAATTATAGGAAAGATGTGGAAGCGATAGAAATATAAATTTGATAGATTTTCATTCATGTTTTTTTTTTCAAATTTTATTTTATGGATTCGAAAATATTTTATTTTCAAAATAAATATAATTTATTTGTTTTTTCCACATAGTTTTTATTGATGATTTGTTATTGTAAAGGCGCCGAAATTGCGTTTCGAAAAATATAAAGAAAATAAAACACGAACGTTTTAGTTTTCTGATTTAGAATTTTATTGATATATAATATAAATAGGGAAGAAAGATAGAATTGGGCAGAACAGATTACCTGTGTTACGAAGCGATCGTGACGAGAAGCAGATGGACAATAACAATAATGCTGCAAAGAGACATTGGCGCAAAACAATACTACGCTCAATACGAGCGTTCAAAGGATGCATTTCCCAACAATGCATATAAAGGCGATTCTTACTTAAACATTGGCGCCCACCTTGCAACAATTTTAATGTTGTAACACAGATATTCAATTTAGATAGTTACATAAAGTAATATATAATAATATGGTAGGCGGTGCAGTGTGTAAGCAATTTAATTCAAGTTTTTTTTCTCCATATTAAAGTAACAAATTTATAGTGCAACTATTTTTATGGGGAGCATACGAGTCGCCCGCAGTAACGGACGTTCTCCCTGATTCAACCATACGAACATGGCGTGAAGGAAGTGATCACGATTAAACCCACAGTTATGGACTCTGATTTTTGAATTCGATGTACGAAAGAACCCGCAGTTACAAGTTTAGTATTTCTTAAATCCGCAGAGACGGATTTCGATATTATTTTATTTAGGAATTCTTGACTTTAGATTCGGATCCACAGTGACGGATTCCGTTTCGGCTTCATCTACATTCACGCATACAAACAATTTAGAAATAGGCCGCTTTACAATGTCCGTTGTCGACCAACGTCAGCGATTCTGACGTGAAAACTTTTTCTACTCGGCCTATCTTCCAAAACGTCGGTGGAAGTTTCACGTTATGAATTCAAAACAACTTAGCAAATTCTTGAACTTTACGAAACCTATTCACAAGCGATATAGGTTAGTCAATTACGACAGGTTCAGGAGGAGAAAGAAACGACGTGTCTATGAAGAAATTATGCTTCTATTTATACCCTTCACCACACTGTGGTACAGGGTATTATGTCTTTGTGCATATGTTTGTAACATACAAAAGGAATCGAGATAGACCCATGGTTCCTTTTGAGAATATGCATAGAATCACTTTCTGAGTCGATTTACGCATGTCCGTCCGTCCATGTATTTTTGTTAACAAAGTACAGGTCGCATTTATGATCCGAATTGGATGAAATTTGGCATAGGTCACTTATTCGGCCCAAGGACGAACCCTATTGAAATTGGGAAAAATCGGTTCAGATTTAGATATAGCTCCCATATATATATTTAACCGATTTAATGTAAACGGTCCCTATATAACTTTCGATTTGCACGAAATTTCGTACAGCCTAATCATTTAGGTCTAGAATGATGTCTGCCAAGTTTCGTGAAAATCGGTCCAGATTTAGATATAGCTCCCATATATAGTTTCGTCCGATTTCATGTAAATGGTGCCCCAAAGTCCCTATATATCTTTCGATTTGCACGAAATTTGGCATAACGTACTGAATTGAGCCTAGAATGATGTCTGCCCAGTTTCGAGAAAATCGGTCCAGATTTAGATATAGCTCCCATATATAGTTTCGTCCGATTTCATGTAAATAGTGCACCAAAGTCCCTATATATCCTTCGATTTGCACGAAATTTGGCATAACGTACTTAATTGGGCCTAGAATGATGTCTGCCAAGTTTCATGAAAATCGGTCCTGATTTAGATATAGCTCTCATATATAGTTTCGTCCGATTTCATGTAAAGTCCCTATATATCTTTCGATTAGCACGAAATTTGGTGCAGCCTAATCATTTAGGTCTAGAACGATGTCTGCCAAGTTTCGTGAAAATCAGTCTAGATTTAGATATAGCTCCCATATATATTTTCGTCTGATTTCATGTAAATGTTGCCCCAATCCCTATATATCCTTCGATTTGCACGAAATTTGGCATAAATTGAGTCTAGAATGATGTCTACCAAGTTTCGTGAAAATAGGTCAAGATTTAGATATAGCTCCCATATATAGTTCCGTCGGATTTCATGTAAATGGTGCACCAAAGTCCACATATATCATTCGATTTACACGAAATTTGGCATAACGTACTGAATTGAGCCTAGAGTGATATCTGCCAAGTTTCGAGAAAATCGGTCCAGATTTCTATATAGCTCCCACATATAATTTCGTCCGATTTCATGTAAATGGTGCACCAAAGTCGCTATGTATCTTTCGATTTGCACGAAATTTGGCATAACGTATTGAATTGAGCCAAGAGTGATGTCTGCCTTGTTTCGTGAAAATCGGTCCAGATTTAGATATAGCTCCCTTTTATTATAGATTGATTTAAAGTAATCGACGCAGCAAGGAACCAATAGGAACAAAACGTTCTGAAATTAGTAGAACCTAACCAGTGACAAGTTTGTTTGAAATCGCTTAATATTTTCGCCCGATTTCAAGTAAATTGGGCATCATACTCCTCATGCTAGTCAGATTTGACATCAAATTTTGCACAACGTACAAAATTGAGCATGGAATTACGTAGTTGTGTTTTCCAGAAGTACACACATAGCCCAACGGATGACCTTTTTATATTTGTTTGAAGTCGATTTACATACTTTATGGATAGATCTAGGTAGATTCACATATAGATAAATATCACATATTTTATTTCATCCAATTTCATGTTAATAGTCCTATTTAATATACCCATAGTGGTGAAGGGTATCTAAATGACCAATATGGTTGCCAGTTCCTCAAATTTAAGTCGAATGCTTCGAACTTGCTTTCAAATGTGTGACTTTCAACTTTGATTTCCTGCTTCCCAGAATCCACCCATTTGTGGAACACCAGCTGGAATAAAATGCCACGAGAATCTCTGAGTGTAAAGCAGCAAAATAAAATCACGATTTTCACAATAGATTTGCACCAACTTACGACATATATTTTTCAAAAATATCGTATGGAATAAATCGTGTTGGTAGATAAACGAAGGAATACATAAACATATCCTTTGGTAACATAGACAAACGGACAGTGAACGAATTTACCTTGAAAGGATCAACGAAATCTACACCAGTTGTAGTCAGTGTTGCCACAACTTTGTTGATAAAAAATGCTAGATTTTTGTTAAAAAAAGTGCCAGAAAGTGCTAAAAAATTTAAAAATGTGCCAAATAAAAGTGCTAAAAATTGTATAATAGAAATAGATAGAAATGATATTTTGGAATCTCATTAGGTACAAATTTCACCACCAAAAAATTTCAATGTGAGTCTATGTTTCGGGGTAAGGCCTAGAGAACAATTTTTTTTTGGACGTCGAGCACGTTTTTTCATCAAATTGAATATAATTTGAAACTTTTTATTCTAATGGTGTGTCAAATGTACCCACTAGAAGGAATTAATGCCAGTTTTATGGGGTTTTGAAGAATGGCATATATGCTGAAAACTGTCAAAGTGAGGTTAGCACATTGCCTCATTTTAAAGTATTGCTCTATCTTCATTACTTTGAAGATTTTAGACGCATCCTCTACGTTCTTGTAGGGTAGGATATATTTTTGCGGACAATTTTCTACACAGGTATATGTTTGGAAATATCCCCCGTATACAGGTTTCATCCTTCTTGCCCACTTTTAGGTTCCAAACTCTTTTAAAAATATGTTTGCCGAACTTTTTCGATGTAGGACCGATATTTTGTCATAAACCCATTATAAAGTGGGACACGACCCATTTTCGGTACTCTGAAGTGGCTATAATTTCCGCATTCACGGTGAATAAAAAAACTCCTTTCCAGAAAGTTTCCGATTTAGGTTCATGATTTCTACATCACTCCCATGCAAAGGTCTGGTTTTTATACCCTTAACCATACTGTGGTACAGGGTATTATGTCTTTGTACATATGTTTGTAACAGGCAAAAATAATCGAGATAGACCCATGGTTACCTTTGAGAATATGCATAGAATCACTTTCTGAGTCGATTTATGCATGTCCGTCTGTCCATGTTAAATTGTAAACAAAGTGCAGGTCACCTTCTCACCTTTATAGGGTTTGTTAGACGTCCGTGTTACCCAAATACGCATCTGTGCCAATTGAAAATGGCGAAAATGGATGACAATATTTTTTAATTGATTAAAAAATGTTTACATGTATAGAAAAACATATTTTTCAATGACGGAAATTCTATTTTCCAAAAACTAAAAATTCCAAATACGCATTGTCAAAGTTGAAATTTTTCAACTTCATATTTTTACAAGCAAGGCGTATTTGGCTAACATTCATTGAAATACATGTATTTAACTTTTGAGGTGAATAAAATCGTACGTATAATCGTAAAAATAAAGTTTTTAACACGTAATTACTTTGTTATGGATGAAACAAAGATTTTATGGTATTCCCTACTGTATTGTGGGAAGAAATCATAACCTTTCATTCATTTTTCGCGTGTTTAGTTTTGTTTTGAAAAAATGTCAAATAAACACAAAAACTTGTTGCGTATATTCATTTTTGGCAGAAGAGGACACACATGCATAGTTGCTTTTTTGTTATTCACCTCAACCTGCCCTACCTTGTTTTATTGTACCATGGTACGACCCATGGTACAATTATAAAAGGTAACAGCAAGTCCCAGCTGATTTGATTCCAACGTAATACTAGTGTCAATATGAATTTGACAAATTATATTTTTAAAAATCACCCAACAGGAAAATTGGGAACCCATACAATTCGAAATTGTTCTTTATTAAATGTCTTCCCGTATTCATTTTACACAATCTGCCTGTTGGGAAAGTTTGAGGAAGCAAATCTTTCTTCATTGAATAACTCGCAATTCCCTGCATTTTCATATGTGTTACACATATAAGAAGCAATAGCTCAATTATAGGAAAGATGTGGAAGCGATAGAAATATAAATTTGATAGATTTTCATTCATGTTTTTTTTTTCAAATTTTATTTTATGGATTCGAAAATATTTTATTTTCAAAATAAATATAATTTATTTGTTTTTTCCACATAGTTTTTATTGATGATTTGTTATTGTAAAGGCGCCGAAATTGCGTTTCGAAAAATATAAAGAAAATAAAACACGAACGTTTTAGATTTCTGATTTAGAATTTTATTGATATATAAATATAAATAGGGAAGAAAGATAGAATTGGGCAGAACAGATTACCTGTGTTACGAAGCGATCGTGACGAGAAGCAGATGAACAATAACAATAATGCTGCAAAGAGACATTGGCGCAAAACAATACTACGCTCAATACGAGCGTTCAAAGGATGCATTTCCCAACAATGCATATAAAGGCGATTCTTACTTAAACATTGGCGCCCACCTTGCAACAATTTTAGTGTTGTAACACAGATATTCAATTTAGATAGTTACATAAAGTAATATATAATAATATGGTAGGCGGTGCAGTGTGTAAGCAATTTAATTCAAGTTTTTTTTTTTTTCTCCAAATTAAAGTAACAAATCTATAGTGCAACTATTTTTATGGGGAGCATACCAGTCGCCCGCAGTAACGGACGTTCTCCCTGATTCAACCATACGAACATGGCGTGAATTCCAAGGAAGTGATCACGATTAAACCCACAGTTATGGACTCTGATTTTTGAATACGATGTACGAAAGAACCCGCAGTTACAAGTTTAGTATTTCTTAAATCCGCAGAGACGGATTTCGATATTATTTTATTTAGGAATTCTTGACTTTAGATTCGGATCCACAGTGACGGATTCCGTTTCGGCTTCATCTACATTCACGCATACAAACAATTTAGAAATAGGCCGCTTTACAATGTCCGTTGTCGACCGAACGTCAGCGATTCTGACGTGAAAACCAATACCGTGTAAACTTTTTCTACTCGGCCTATCTTCCAAAACGTCGGTGGAAGTTTCACGTTATGAATTCAAAACTTAGCAAATTCTTGAACTTTACGAAACGTATTCACAAGCGATATAGGTTAGTCAATTACGACAGGTTCAGGAGGAGAAAGAAACGACGTGTCTATGAAGAAATGATGCTTCTATTTTTTTTTGGAAACACGAATTTAAGCAAGTATCTAAATGACCAATATGGTTGCCAATTCCTCAAATTTAAGTCGAATGCTTCGAACTTCGAATATTTTTCAAAAATATCGTATGGAATAAATCGTGTTGGTAGATAAACGAAGGAATACATAAACATATCCTTTAGTAATATAGACAAACGGACAGTGAACGAATTTACCTTGAAAGGATCAACGAAATCTACACCAGTTGTAGTCAGTGTTGCCACAACTTTGTTGATAAAAAATGCTAGATTTTTGTTAAAAAAGTGCCAGAAAGAGCTAAAAAATTTAAAAATGCGCCAAATAAAAGTGCTAAAAATTGTATTATAGAAATAGATAGAAATGATATTTTGGAATCTCATTAGGTACAAATTTCCTCACCAAAAATTTTCAATGAGAGTCTATGTTTCGGAGTAAGGCCTAGAGAACAATTTTTTTTGGACGTCGAGCACGTTTTTTCATCAAATTGAACATAATTTGAAACTTTTTATTCTAATGGTGTGTCAAATGTACCCACTAGAAGGAATTAATGCCAGTTTTACTGGGTTTTGGAGAATGGCGTATATGCTGAAAACTGTCAAAGTGAGGTTAGCACATTACCTCATTTTAAAGTATTGCTCTATCTTCATTACTTTGAAGGTTTTAGACGCATCCTCTAGGTTCTTGTAGGGTAGGATATATTTTTGCGGACAATTTTCTACAAAGGTATATGTTTGGAAATATCCCCCGTATACAGGTTTCATCCTTCTTGCCCACTTTTAGGTTCCAAACACTTTTATAAATATGTGTGCCGAACTTTTTCGATGTAGGACCGATATTTTGTCATAAACCCATTATAAAGTGGAACGCGACCCATTTTCGGTACTCTGAAGTGGCTATAATTTCCGCATTCACGGTGAAACTCCTTTCCAGAAAGTTTCCGATTTAGGTTCATGATTTCTACATCACTCCCATGCAAAGGTCTGGTTTTTATACCCTTAACCATACTGTGGTACAGGGTATTATGTCTTTGTGCATATGTTTGTAACAGGCAAAAATAATCGAGATAGACCCATGGTTACTTTTGAGAATATGCATAGAATCACTTTCTGAGTCGATTTATGCATGTCCGTCTGTCCATGTTAAATTGTAAACAAAGTGCAGGTCACATTTATTATCCGAATTGGATGAAATTTGGCACAAGTCATTTATTTGTCCCAAGGACGAAACCTTTTTAAAATGGGGAAAATTCGATTCAGATTTAGATATAGCTTCCATATATATTTTCGTCCGATTTAAGTTAAATGGTGTACCAAAGTCCCTTAATATCATTCGATTTGCACGAAATTTGGCACAGCGTAATGAATTAGGTATAGAATGATGTGTGCTAAATTTCGTGAAAATCGGTTCAGATTTAGATACAGCTCACGTATATAGTTTCGTCCGAATTTATGTAAATGGTGCACCAAAGTCCCTATACATCTGTCGATTTGCATGAAATTTTGCAAAGGCTACTAAATTAAGACCAGAATTACGTGTGCCAAGTTTCGTGAAAATCGGTTCAGATTTAGATATAGCTCCCACATATAGATTATATTTTTAACAACGCGGCGTACCGAATAGCTTGTATCAATTTTGCTAAATCGTTTTCCATAAATTTTTCTCATGTTACGCAGACGGCACTAAATCTGTTCGAGTTCTGACCGGCCGAACTTGAAGATTTTTTAATTTTAATCAAGCTTATAGCGTGAAGCATTCATAATTCCCGAAAGAAATAAAAGTGCCAAAAAAGGTGCTAGGTGCTAGATCACTTTTTATGGTGCTAAACGTGTTTGAAAAGTGTATTTTTCGTTTAATTGCACATCAAAATTTGCACAATTTTTTGTTTAATTAACTGAGGAACCAATTATACGATACCCGCCTAATTGAACTGTTTGTTCAATTACAGAAATTATTGTGAAATTAATTTCTAATATTATTGTCAAAGAATTTCGCGAAACATAGCACAAATCATTCTAGACTAAATTTAGAAAATATATATGGAGGCTATATCTAAATCTGAACATATTTTCACGAAACTTAGCACACATCATTTTAGACTCAATTCAGTACGCTATTCCAAATTACCTGCAAATCGAAAGATATATAGGGGCTTTGGTGCACCATTTACCTAAAATAGGACGAAAATATATACGGGAGCTATATCTACATTTTAACCGACTTATCTCAATTTGAATAGGGTTCGTCCTTGGGCCGAAAAAATTGGTGTACCACATTTTTTCAATAATAATGTAATTAACCAGTGAAAAATAACAGAAAATTTATTTTCAATGACATGAATTTTGAACCAATTAAACGGGAAAATCAATTAGCAGGGATTAATTATCCGAGGAAATTTACATGTGTTTTCGTATGCAATATTTTGTTGCCCCATCATGTGGTTTAACTAAGCGGGGAAACCAATTAACCGTAGGGTCAATTAACCGAAAAATACTGCAGTTAATGCATTAGAAGGTATTTTAATCAATCACGAGAGAATAGAATCCGTAGAACCAAACACTACCAAATTCCATAATTGTTTTCTTCACAATAAGTTTTAAAAGTTCAGAGACCAGAAACTTCTGAGGAAGTTAAATTGATTTTAAGGGAGCCACATTAGTTATATTCGATAAAAGATGCACGAACACATTTTTATCGGGCGAATCAAGCTACCCCGAATTACGGTACTTCAATTACACACATAATATACGCCGTTTCACTGTAGAAAATCTAGCCGATAGCGACATACTTTTGAATCGAGGACATTCAAAAAGCTGATGGGACTGTTGAGGGAAAATCATACATTCTTAGGAGAAGATTGGGAATTACGATAAGACTGTGTTTGCGAGACGTGGGTTTGGAATTTGTTAATGTTAGATTTTTTGACCGACCGTTTGGCAACCCTGTCGTGATCGTTGATAAATTTTTGTCGTGCTCCTGTTTTTGATTAAAAATGTTTATTTTGTGTGTTTTTTTTTAACTCATTTGTGAATCTTAAAAAGTGTTAACAGTGTTTAAAATCTATTTTTGATTTGTCTGTGCTAATTGGTGTAGTGAGTTTTTGTGATAAATAATAAAAATCAATTTGTTTCCTAATTGGTATTCTGTGTTCCATTCCCTGTTTGTTTCCCTTGTTACATATCTTCATTTGTTTGTTGTAACATTATTCTTGTTTATTTTCTTATTATCTTCTCAAAACAGAGTTGCCAATAAGACTTTTTTGTAGAAATCAAAGGATTACAAATTCCAGCTACTTTTTTGAATTTTATCTTTTTTTTCAAATATTTAAATTAAACATTTTTTACAATGGTCTGTCCGTATGAATTGTGTAACAACTCTAAAGGGCTAAGCAGAATGCTCGCGTTGAGCCATCCGTCGCGTTATATGTTATCGAAAATACAACAACCAAAGGAAACGATATGCGTATATGTTATCGTTTCCTTGTGGTTGTTGTATTTTCGATAACAAATAACGCGACGGATGGCTCAACGCGAGCATTCTGCTTAGCCCTTAACGAAGATGAATTGTGCGTTACATGTTGGTTTTGTTTAAATCAGTGGCATGTTAAGTGTGCTCGTATCAACGCGAAAGTAGTTGATACTATTAGAGACAATGTTTGCGTTCGTTGGTGCTGTGTTCACTGTAGACAAATTTCTGCCGATTTTTATAATTTTGTAAAAGACTTGCAATCGGAGCTTGTATCCATTAAGAAAGACTTTACATCATTAACAAGTCGTTTTGAAAATTTTTCGAATTTGTTTAATAAGTACCAAGAATTTGATGAATTTGTATCGTCGCCGTCCGTTTCTGGGCAGAAACGAAAGCGGTCTTCGAAGAAGGCACCAACTAAAATGATGTCTATTCGTAAAGCCTCTGTTTCTGCTGGGAATACTGCATCACGAACAGCGTCAGATAATATTGATAAAACTGATGCTGTTAATGATCAGACTTATGCCAGTGACGCGTCTCATGCAACCATGGAATCTAGCAAGGATGTATTGGAAGTGACAATACCTCATAACGCTATGAGTATTGATAACAGTAGTCTTAAGAAGACCGCCAAATCTCCGTATTCCGAGGTTGTAGCTGGAAATTCCCCACTACCTACCCAAAGGCCATTATCAATGGCCCCTGTCATGAAAATGGTTTTTGTGTCTAGGTTTGCGCCTGATACCTCGCCTGAGGATATAAATTACTATATCAAATCAAAAATAAATGGTAATTATTTTCTAAGATGCTACAAGCTTCGATCGGCTTACTCTGAAAGTTTGATATCGCAAGATTTTTGGCCTGCTAGAGCGTTTGTTAAAGAATTTCTAGAAATATCAGATAATTTAGCTCATTTACCTCAGAGATCTGAACCAGTATCAAAAAACTCGATATCCTATTTACCATTTGCTATCAGAATGTAAGGGGGTTATACACTAAATTAACTCGTTTATTTACTGATAGCATTGGTTTTGAATTTAGCATTATTGTGTTTACTGAGATTTGGCTCAAAACGTCTGTGTTAAATAGTAAATTATGTGTTCAAAATATCAAATATTTAGAAAAGATCGTACTGGTAAAAAGGTGGCGGCGTCCTTATTGCAGTTAATGCCAAATTTTCCACTAATTAAATTAAATTGCTTTTCTGACATAGAATTTATCTGCATATCAATTGAATTGGGTAAATTTAAACTATTCGTTACGTGCTCATATATACCTCCTTCATCACATCTTGATATTTATAATCAGCATTTAGCAGCACTAAACTCAATTATTAATATTATGAATGATTCCGATAGAATTTTAGTTCTTGGTGCTTTTAGTATGCCATCTGTAAAGTGGCCAGACTCAGAAAGTTTAACGCCGTTGACATCTGAAGCAAATGTAAACCAATATACATTTGATATTGTTAATCGATTTTGTGAAATTAATCTCCTTCAAATAAATAATATTTTAAATTGTAATGATAGAATCCTTGATCTAGTATTTGTAAATGTTACACAATTTTTTGAATTAATCCGAATTCCTGCTATATGTACTCCAGAAGATAATCATCCAACATTATATATAACCATGAGCCATAATTCTACAATTAACGAAAGTTCATGCGACTCATTTAAAAATATTCCTAACTATAAAAAAACAAATTTTCGAAAGCTTAATTCTCTTATTTCATCTGTAAACTGGACAACTGCATGTCAATGTAAGAATCACTCCGATTTTGAATTTATAATAGATAAATTTTATAATACTCTAAATAAATTTATTTCTGAATGAGTTCCAACAGTTAGAATTAAAAATTCTGACAGATATCCATGGATTTCGCGTGAGTTATCAAGTATAAAAAAATTAAAAAATAAACTTTTTCGAAAATATAAGAAGTCAGGCTCATCTATAGACTACGCTAATTATTCTGTTGCTAGGTCTAAATATACCATAGAGTCCCGTAGATTGTATAATAATTACCTCAACCAGATCAAAAATAATTTAAAAACTAATCCGAAGTCATTTTATGAGTTTGTTAACTAAAAAGAAAAGTCTCCTCAAAACCCACAATTTTGAAATGCAACAATAAGGAGTTGGTAAAAAACTCTGAAATAGCAGAATGTTTTGTAAATTTTTTCGCCTCTACTTATTCATCTGCAGTTTGTCCAAATATAAGCTCATGTCCTTATGAGCTATCGAAAATAGATCTAATATATATGCCTTTTTTACAAATTCAAGATGTTGCTAAAAATGTACATACTCTAAAACCAATTAAACTTCCAGGTCCAGATGGTATACCTAGCATAATTCTCAAATATTGTTCTGACACTTTAGCAACGCCTCTTACGTTGCTATTTAATCATTCCTTAAATTTTGGTTATTTTCCCACTATATGGAAGAAATCTTTTATAGTACCGTTGCACAAGACTGGTAGTCTATCAAACTATAGAGGAATTGCAAAATTAAGTGATATCCCAAAATTGTTTGACAAATTAATTACTGCTGTTATTTCTCACAAAATTAAATCCATTTTAAGTCCATATCAACTTGGCTTTCGTAGTGGTCTTTCAACTATAACAAATCTTATAGAGTTTACTTCAATTGTAATAAAGGGATTTGTTCAGCGAAATCAAACTGATACCATTTATACAGATTTTAGTAAAGCTTTTGATAGGGTTAACCATGAACTCTAATAATATAAATTAGATAATATGGGTTTCAGTATAAACTTGGTCAAATGGATATCATCTTACTTACAAAATAGATCACAGCTAGTTTTGTTTGAAGGATGTCTCTCAAAATCGATTAACGTACCTTCAGGTGTTCCACAAGGAAGTCACCTCGAACCGGCTCTTTTTCTATTGTTTATAAATGATTTGCCAACTTCTGTAGTAAATTCTAAATTGTTAATGTATGCAGATGATGTCAAGTTATTCATGACCCATAATTCTGAGAAACAAGCCTATTTACTCCAAAATGATTTAAATAGCCTTTTTCAGTGGTGCAGATTAAATTGTATGGATTTAAATTTGAACAAATGTAAACATATGTGTTTTTCTACAAATTCTTTATTGATGAGGCTATACAATATTAACGGTTCGGTTTTATCAACAGTTGAAACATTCGTGGATCTTGGTATTTTAATGGATCCAAAGTTAAACTTTAACAATCATGTTATTTCTATGGTAAATAAAGCATATGCTGTATTAAGTTTTATAAAACGGTGGGCCAAAGAATTCTCGGATCCTTATACAGTAAAATCCCGATAATTCGTAATGTCAAGGGACCGAATGTTTTATACGAATTAACGAGGTTTTCGAGGAAGAAAGAAAAAATACGAATTAACGAGGTTTTTATTCAATCGTGAGTATACATACATATTTAGGTACGTATATTTTTTTATTTTTTCAAAACAAAATTTCTTAAAAACAATTCATTGTGACAAAAAATCTTAATTCACCATGGCACGTATCACCCTTCAAACACATTGTTTTCCTGAAAGTTATGCCTTTTCTTAAAGCGATCGAGTCATTCTTCGCTGACTTTGAAAGTGTGTAAGCCCAATTTAGCGGCAAACGTTCTAGCCTTTTCTCTCATAAGCACTCCTCCAATTGGGATATTCGATTGACGGCTTTGCCAGGCACATACAAAAACGTATGTATTCCCACTTCAGAGCAGAGAATCACTAGTCAGTGGTTCACCGTTAATGACTTCGATGAGCACAAGAAACTGGGGTTTTCTACAAAGAAAGCGGCGTTCGCTACTTTAAAATGCACGAATGAAGAGAAAGAGATAAACAAACCATTTTATGTTTACGAATTATCGAGGTTTACGAAGAAAAATTACGAATTATAACAGGTATTTAGGCATTTCGTTAGAAAAATTTTACGAATTATCGAGGGGACCGAAATGTATGGGATTTTTACGAATTATCGCGGTTTTTTCAAGGGACCGGCATTTTATTACGAATAAGCGGGGTTTACGAATTAACGGGGTTACGAATTATCGGGATTTTACTGTATAACAAAACAACTATACACGTCTCTTGTTAGACCTATATTACAATACGGTTCTGTTGTATGGGATCCTCAATATGCAATATATTCCGATAAAATCGAATCAGTGCAGAAACAATTCTTCCTCTTTTCACTGAGAGGTTTACATTGGAATAGTGATTTTGTGTTGCCTTCTTACACCAGCAGGTTAAAATTAATTCGGTTACCTACATTAAAAAGTAGACGTGTTATGTTGAACACTATGATGGTACTAAAAATATTAAATGGTAATATACCCTCTGATTTCCTAATTTCATCTATTAGAATAAATGTTCCTTTTCGATCTAGTAGATATTATGAACTATTATATGTAGATTTTCATCGCACAAATTATTCTATGGGAGATCCACTCAGTAAAATTTGTATTGATTTTAATTCTGTGTACTCTAATGTAGATTTTAGCAAGAATGTTGAACTTATAAAATCTAATATAATTGTATTTTGAAATGAGTAGTGCAACTTAATAATAAACTGGCTGTTGGAGTAGATTCTGTAGCTGGTTTTCTATTCCCTTCTAACATTCCACCATGATGCGTATTATGGTGTGTACGCGATCCCTACGAAAGGGGAGGTCGCCCCCTAGGTCGGCAGGGGTGGGAAAGAGAGGCGTGGGAACGTTCGAAAAAAAATCGTTATCTCGCATACCATGGAGACACATGAGTGTTTGAATCCGTTCCGTTAAAAATCCATCGAGGTCTTCCCAAAGCGAAACAGATGACTTGTCTTTAACACTTTGCTCCCACAATGTTTGTGTAATTTTTGGAAGCCTTTGAAGACAAATATAAACTAAGAACGGATCCCAATTATCCGTGCGAACGTCGTAAATGGACATTGCAGACATACAACCATTAATACCACGCTGGATTTGTTTTAGACCCGAACTTGTCTCAACTTGAAGTACCGGAAGAGCGAATAATATTTTAAACTGATTATGAATCAACAACCGAGGATTATCGTATGTGGCTTTTAACGCTTTCCACGCCAGACCCAAACTGCGGTTCGTTAAGGGGAATTTGGAAACAATCTCGCGAGCTTCCCCTCTAGTGTTTCGTGTCAAATGACAAAGACGCTCGATATCACTTAATCGAGAATTGTTTATATAGACCGCGCTAAAAAGATCTCTAAAGGTTGGCCACGAAAGAAAATCACCCTCGAAAATATCAATATCGCAAGGAGGCAACGCTATATTATGAACAATGTCTAAATTGTCTGGCTCACCATTAAAACTCGAATTACCTCTAGCCTGAGTACCCACATTTCGACAAGTGTGGGTGGACGAGTTCGTTTTATTTCAATCAGTATCGCTAGCCTGGACTTCCCTAGAAGGTGAAGACTGTGTCTGGACTTCTTGAGGAATATCAGACGGATCCTGATTTACTAGAACGCTTTCTTGGCGAAGTTTGTGCAAGGCCCGGTTTATCATTGTTAGAGAATCCATATACATGTCATAAACGACCTTCTGTTTCGATTCTACAGATGTTACATGCGCTGTAGCAGGGGGGTCATGTCCATATGGGCTCCGACTAGCTTGGTCGCCTCTCTGGGTGTGGTCCCAACCCTTCACCCCTACTACTGACATGCAGCAATTAAAATGAAGACACAACACTGAATACTACATTAACACAACGATGCATCACCTCCTATACTGGATCCCCAACCGATGACCAATATTCTGCCCACCCAACCATGATCAGTACCTCCTCTTCTTTACCTTACTGACCCCACAAACCGCCCACATCCATCACTTACCTCGTCCTTAATTCCTCTTTAGCTAACTTAACACATCATCTTTTTAATCTTGACAAACATTCAAATAATTTTTTATTATTATTAAAAGAATTACTAATACTAACAAAAGGTCGTTTATGCTTACAACAATAAAAATACAATAAATATCTATATAAAAAATTATCAAATAAAAATTTAAAATGGTTGTTTTTATTTCCTCTTAAAGGGTTGTTAGAAAATTTTTAATTTTAACGGCTATTTGCCAAATTAAATAAAATAATCGAAAGGTCTTTTGACCATAAATTGTTTCCTCAAAAAGGGTTTATTTCATGTCTAATTCCATAAATATTACTAGACAAGAAACACACTCGCAAAGCGATATTTTCCGAATCCACAATGAACGTGGTTTTTTTAACTATATACTTTCAAACCCACCCTAATAACCTCGACAAAAGAGCTCTGTTGCGAAGAAATTTGATGGGGAACAAATAAAAAAAAACTACACTGAAACCTAAGCTTTGAGAATGCTGAAAATTTAGACATGCAACAAACAAATAAACATAAATAATAATACTAATAAATTAAGTCAATACAAATAACTAAATCTAAATATGAATAATATTTTGACAGGAATAATAGGAATAATTTTTGATTTTAAATGTGATAAAAAAAAATTTAATATTAGGTCAATAAAAATTGTTTTTAGATGAAAATTGTAGTTAAGAATAGTGACGCCAGCTTCTTATTCATTAATTTTATTACTTGCGCCACTTATAATTTTGTTTCCAGGCTTTTTCTCCTTTTCTGCACCAATCGTGGTAATAGCAAAAATCTTCCACCTTGGAAACACTGTAAAATTATGACAGTTTGTCAATATATGTGTGGATCCTATTGTGTCTTGGATCATTAACACAGTCAAATTTTTCTTTATAGGAATAAAGTGGTGCTGAACCGAGATCACGTGGAATGCTTGTATAGCCACTGTCCCGTAGATGGCGGTGGAGCAGATATACTGGTGCTATAAAAAGTTGGGAAATTATATTTTCCTACCTTACGCAATACCGGGGTAATGTCTGTGATGTTTGGTCGTCACCCAAGAGATAGCGCTATTTCTTGTCGTTGCGCTGTCGTGTGTAAACGTGGCTGGCCTATCCAAGAAATAATAATTTTAATAATTGGCTTAAAAGAATTTAGCCACTTTAATAATTACCTCAATGGCTTTCGCCTCACACTTATTAATTAATTTATCCACTGGGTTCACAGTAAAGACCAAGAAAATCACACAATCCGCCAAGCAAACCTAATTTTAAAGAATTGGTAATCATTTTTTTCATTTTTCACTAATTTTCACACAATTATCACCTTTTATTTAAATTTCTAGTTCTTATTTTAATTTAATATGTTAATAGTCATGAATATTTTTACATTGAACTTCCAACTTTCAGTATGAACGTTTTTTCTCGTTCCGCACCAATTTTCTAACTATTAACCTCTCTTCATTGGCTACTCTCTTTTATAACCTTTTCAGTGCGCAGTTGTAGCTTTCCACTGATGGACATTTTGTTCTTTAGACACCAGTTATCCTTATCTAAATTAAATAAATGGTCCCTTTCTAGTGAAACTTTCATACTCATATTCGCCCAAAAAAATTAAGAGTCACAATTTTTCTCGCGACTGCTATCTAAGAGTATTTATCTCCATATCGGCAACGCCGCTCTACTTTGCTTAGTTCCCTTATGATACCAATTTCATTTGGGATATCACTTCGTAGTGAATGTCATTCATAGCCATCTGAGGAACAAGTCTAGTTTAGGGGCTCCACTCGGATCGCTTTGAAATTTTTACCGTAAGTAGTCCTCGTTGAGCTGATTACAGTGATATATATTTTATGTGGGGGAAATGCATACTTCCCGAGATATGGGCCTTGAAAGTTCGGAGAATATCTTGATTAAAACGGCCGTTTTAGTAATGCCACAAAGGCAATATGGGTATCATTTTAAAGCTTACAACGAATGCGCATACATGGCTACGCAATCCAAATCCTTTTTTAAGAGCAATTTTTAAATCAAATTTAAGGTTATTTAAGTAGCCGGCCTTCGGCCGGGGCTTAAGACTTTCACCTATGGACAGGCGCATACATGGCTACGCAATCCAAATTCTTTTTTAAGAGCAATTTCCAAATCAAATTTAGGTTTTTTTAAGTAGCCGGCCTTCGGCCGGGGCTTAAGACTTTCACCTATGGACAGGCGCACACATGGCTACGCAATACAAATCCTTTTTTAAGAGCAATTTTCAAATCAAATTTAAGGTTTTTTAAGTAGCCGGCCTTCGGCCAGGGCTTAAGAATTTCAACTATGGACAGACGCATACATGGCTACGCAATCCAAATCCTTTTTTAAGAGCAATTTCTAAACCAAATTTAGGTTTTTTAAGTAGCCGGCCTTCGGCCGGGGCTTAAGACTTTCACCTATGGACAGACGCATACATGGCTACGCAATCCAAATCCTTTTTTAAGAGCAATTTTCAAATCAAATTCAAGGTTTTTTAAGTAGACGGCCTTCGGCCGGGGCTTAAGACTTTCGCCTATGGACAGGCGCATACATGGCTACGCAATCCAAATCCTTTTTTAAGAGCAATTTTCAAATCAAATTTAAGTTTTTTAAGTAGCCGGCCTTCGGCCGGGGCTTAAGACTTTCACCTATGGACAGGCGCACACATGGCTACGCAATACAAATCCTTTTTTAAGAGCAATTTTCAAATCAAATTTAAGGTTTTTTAAGTAGCCGGCCTTCGGCCGGGGCTTAAGACTTTCAACTATGGACAGACGCATACATGGCTACGCAATCCAAATCCTTTTTTAAGAGCAATTTCCAAACCAAATTTAGGTTTTTTTAAGTAGCCGGCCTTCGGCCGGGGCTTAAGACTTTCACCTATGGACAGACGCATACATGGCTACGCAATCCAAATCCTTTTTTAAAAGCAATTTTCAAATCAAATTCACAGTTTTCTAAGTAGCCGGCCTTCGGCCGGGGCTTAAGACTTTCACCTATGGACAGGCGCATACATGGCTACGCAATCCAAATCCTTTTTTAAGAGCAATTTTCAAATCAAATTCAAGGTTTTTTAAGTAGCCGGCCTTCGGCCGGGGCTTAAGACTTTCACCTATGGACAGGCGCATACATGGCTACGCAATTCAAATGTTTTTTCTTTCAATTTTAGTTAATATTATATAATTTACAATGATATACTATATTTATTTTTAAAGCACTATTCAAACCCTTTAAAATGATACCCATATTGCTTTGGTGGCATTAGTAAAACGGCCGTTTTAACCAAGGTATATTCCAAACTTTCAAGGCCCATATCTCGGGAAGTATGCATTTCCCCCAAATAAAATATATATCACTGTAATCAGCACAACGAGGACTACTTACGGCAAAAATTTCAAAGCGATCCGGGTGGAGCCCCTAAACTAGACTTAAGCCCCATCTGACAACTGTCATTGTTTTTGGCATTCGTATTTGGCAGTGGTAGTATAAGCTTGCGTCGTTCCAATTTATTTTATTTCTAAAATTAACCCAATTTATATTTATTATCTTTTATTTTTCTTTTCAGCGGTTTTTCTGGTGGCGGAGTGTCTGAGCTGGCCATATTTCTCGTGAACACACATCACTTTCCTTGGAATGTAATATGGGCTCACTGCAAGAATTTTGGCTGCCCCGGCACTCTCCCACCGGTAATGTATTTGCCGAAATATAAGTCCTGGCCACCATTCCCAGGCAATACTAAACACAACGATCCCCCAAAGAAAATTAAACGTGGCCTCAGATATTTTGCCAGCCACCAATCAACATCACAGGCATTTTAATAGCCTGCATACCAAGAACAATTCTAACATTACTAACAAGGCATGGCTAACAATGAAATGTGTTACCCGCAGCAAGTGCCTACCAAAACCTAAATATTAACCCCCTTGCTAACATCTAGACCACCCTAGCTTCCCCATCTTTAAAGGCACATCGGAAGCTAGGAATAATTTAATTCAACCGTGGTTTTGAGACCGCCACGAAGGCAAAAATGGTCTCCCCTAAAAAACCCTCCACGCAAATTTTTTTTTTGGGTGTCCAGGTGCGGACTTGGGCATTTCGAGGGCCTCGCAACACAGACTCGATATCTTCCTGACACGAATCCTCAGATTCCAAGATTAAAACACATTTTTCAAAATAATTTTCCACGTTTGCCCATTTTTTACTCAATTCCGTACTTCGAATTTCTAAAATAAAGATATCTACATCTTCTTCCTTCAAAGCCCGAAGTTTTTCGCACATTTTCACTAGATCATCCGAAACTCTAATGTAGGTGTTGACAGGAGTGGAAGGCATGTTTACAATTTTTTTTTTTAATCGCACGAACACGAGAAAATATGCAAAGGAACTAATGGTCAAGGAAAAAACTATTTAGTTCGAATTGAAACGAAAGCTTTTCCAATAAAAGCCGAAAACAAATTAAGATCGCTACGAAAATCAATTTCTTCCCAAAAAAAAAAAAAAAAACTGCAAAATTTGCTAAGATTTCTTTAGAAAATCGATAAAAATTCGAAAATTTACCGAAAAATATGAAAATGAAAAACTAGGGATCTTACGCGGGATCTTTGCTGTGCATTTACACACTAATTTATTAATATAGAAAGTAATCCTTAAGAACTAAGTTGTACAATATGACTTAACCTATCTTAGACTAATGTGTAAAAGAGAGGGACAGAGAGAGTGCATCTGCCATAACACATGGAGTGGACACACACAATTCTTTATCTCACATGTGGCAAGCACGCTACACATGCTTATCAGTCTGTAGTGAAGATAACTCCCCGTAATCTCACCCAAACATACCACATGTGGCAATAGAAAACTCCTATCTTATTATTGTGTACAAATATTCAACCAAAATAATCTCTTATCTCAAGTGGACTGTATACAAAAATAGATCCCTGTTTAACTAAATATTCTCTCTTCTACACAAGAGACCCACAGCAAGACATTCACTATCTTTATTATTTAAAAACCATGTTCGCTACGTGAACAGAAAAAGATTCAATAAATTGCAGAAACAAACTTACTTCCTTCTACAAAGTTAAATAAAATTCACCAAAAGTATAAATTTTCGACAAAATCTCAAATTTATTTGTTAACGCGTTGGCATTTTATTATAAAAGTAGTCAAATCATTGATTTTCGAAACGTGATACACTCATTTCTGCTATTGTCTTAGTTATATTTTGTTATGTTTAAGCTTGTAATTGCAGTAACAGGCGGTGTCGTTGGTAGTAGCACATACCTCACAACTGATTTGGATGTTAATGTTTTTAAATCATATTTTACGGAGAACAATAATATTAGTAATGCTTATTTAAATTTACCCGATATCGAGACAGGGGTGTACTTTATCATTTAATTGTGTGTTTGAAATATATGTTTTTAAAGCCTTTCAGGGGACTAAATCCCAATATGTGCTCATATTGATGTTCTCTACCCCATAGTAATAAACATTCTTCTCAAATTATATACAACTGAATTGCATATTCCACTATTTGTAAAGGAAATCTCGCTTATTCTATGCTAATATTGTTAATTTCTTATGGTATAGAAGTTGTGTCTGGTACCACACATGAACATTTTTATAAAATAGAAAAATATGTGTAAGGTACGTTTATAATTTACGTCGATCAGACCATATTTCAGCTTATGCAGCTGACTTTCTAGAAGTACCATTTTGTATTTTTGTAAAACAAAGATTTGTTTCATTTCTATATAAATCTGCCACTTTAGAACTTCACGTGATCGACATCTTTTCTCTAGGTCTACCAAGAACACTCAGTTAATTTTCCAACGCTATTCCACATATTGACGTTCTCTACCCCATAGTAACAAACATTCTTATCAAATTATATTCAACTGAATTCCATATTCCACTATTTGTAAGGGAAATCTCGCTTATTCTATGCTAATATCGCTAATTTCTTATGGTATATAAGTTGTGTCCAGTGTTGCCGAAAGTGGGCATTTATGCCCAAAAGTGGGCATAAATAATGTAAAATTTACGACTTGGGCAGATTTTGGGCATTTGTTCGTTCCCGGCACATTTACATTTTTATACCCTTCACCACACTGTGGTACAGGGTATTATGTCTTTGTGCGATTTATAGTTTCGTACGATTTAATGTAAATAGTGCACCAAACTCCCAATAGTGGACGACTAAAGTAAAATTGTGCACAGAGTACTGAATGTATGTAAAATTTTGTTGTAATCGGTACAGAGTTATATATAGTTTCGTGCCATTTTATGTAAATGAAGCTCCATACTGCCAATATTTATTCGATTGCGACAAAATTTTGCACAGCGTACTATATTAGGTCATTGATGAATGCGAAGTTTAGTTGAAATCGGTTCAGATTTAGATATAGCTCCCATATATAGTTTCGTCCGATTTAAAGTAAATTGTGCACCAAGCTCCCAATATTGTTCGGATTGAAGCAAAATTTTTCACAGAGTACTGAATTAGGTCCCGACTGATGTATAAGAAATTTCTATATCTACAGGATATTGTATATATTAACATATCTTGCATGTACCCATAGTGGTGAAGGGTATCATATAGTCGGCCCCGTCCGACTTTTGATCTTTCCTTACTGGTTTTCTATATTTCTATATGCCCTACATAAATATGTTGTGAGAAATTTTATTGTCCCAAGAGTTTGTAAAACAGCGAAATATTACTAAAAGACTACCGATACATTTCGACTAGCTGATTCGATTTACATATGTTTTTCCCCCGTCTGTCCATTATAATTTGTATTTATGGATTAATAGCCATTTGTATGTGAATTCGGTTCTACTCAAAGACGACTACTACACTGCGTATCATAACTATATATGAACCTTTTATTCAATTGGTATGTTAGTTGATAAATACAATGGACCCATTCAGTTATTGTAAACAATAAAATCATCAAACTCTCCCTTATTTTGAATAAGTTCAAAAAGTCTGTCCATCATACTGTCTATCAAATTTTGTTCGCAAATATTCATCAATTTACCGCCATTCATCAATAATCAATCCTTTGGGTTAAACACAGTTTGGTATTGGCGGTTTTCTGCATCGACAAGAAGAGTCAAGATTCCCCATATGTTCTCAATCGGATTCTGGTAGGAAGTTGGAATATTTTTTGATTTTAACCATTCTTAAGTATGGCGACTTTTATGAACTGACGAATTGCCCTGTTGAAAAACGAGTGTTTCATTGTTACTGCTTTCCCAACGTAAAAACGTACTCCATTGAATTCATTCGACAACAAGGAAATGTCAAATCAAAATGCTCCCATGACCATTAAAGAACCCCCACTGAAATGTTGTTGTAAGGAATATCGTGATTCCTTCCGTAGATCTCTCCAATAACAATTTAAATCATCTGGGCCATCAAGATTGAATTTTTTCTCATGTTCAGTCGTATTTGTGAAGGGTGTTGTATGGTCAGTCCCGGTTTACTGGGGTCTATGAAACTACTCTAGTGCCAAGGTGGAAAATTGATTATTATATTGTGACCGATAATTGCCCAAAATTTATATTAAGAATAAGTATTAAGGCCTTTCATTTTTAGACCACACAGTATTTACCATTCTCTTTATATAAGGTATATGCTTTTTTCAAAGAGTTATGCCCTAGAGGCCACATATTCGGGTTTAATTCAGATTTGGTAAGATATTACGATGTGCAATCAATGCATGAAATCAAAATTTACAACCTTCGAACTTGATATAGTTTTGGTAAAAGTAGGTGGAAAGATTAAATCAGACATTCCGTTCAACAGATATTGGATGGAAAAAAAAATAAAAATTTCGACGTTTTGTGGGGTGGTACTGGAAGGAGTGGTTCCATGTTCTCCATCTCCGATCTTGATTTAAACATTAATATGTGCTAAGTTTGGATGAAATATGTTACTTATTTTGAAAGATATCGTGCGCACCAGTCATCCAGACAGACAGAGAGAGGGTCATTTGTAAATGGACTCCAAATTGTCGAATCGGATTTGGTCCAAAGACACATGGAGTCTAAACAAATATTTCGATTAGGGAATTTTGCCGCAACAAAGTACAAATTTTTAAATCAAATACATCAAAAAAACTAAAAATCAATTTTTCCATACTTCCATGCTGCAAAACAGTGTACTTTTCAGCCTTTAAAAAAATATAGAACAAAAAGGACCCGCTCTTTTAATATTTGTATCTTTTCTTTAACGCTTAAATTTTTGGGCATAAATTATTGATTTTGGCACTTTTTAGGGGGAATTTTGGGCGGAAATAAAATTTTCAAACGGCAACACTGGTTGTGTCTGGTACCACACATGAACATTTTTACAAAATAGAAAAATATGTGTAAGGTACGTTTATAATTTACGTCGATCAGACCATATTTCAGCTTATGCAGCTGATTTTCTAGAAGTACCATTTTGTATTTTTGTAAAACAAAGATTTGTTTCATTTCTATATAAATCTGCCACTTTAGAACTTCACGTGATCGACATCTTTTCTCTAGGTCTACCAAGAACACTCAGTTAATTTTCCAACGCTTTTCTACATCTTTATACGTAGCTTTTCTTGTTCAATATAAAAAAAAAAATAAAATTTTTGCTTCGATTTTGTAACCGACAAAGGGAAAAATATATTACAAAATTTTACGTAGTCCTAAATTTTATATAATACCGTCAAAAACGACAACGTCTACGACAGTTGGCGTACTACTAAAGAGTTAAAATCAGCACATAAGTGATTCTAAAGTCAATTTCTGAGCGTAAGAAGCAAACATCTACTCGCGAATTCTTTCAATGATCTTAATAACAAAGTGTATAATGTGAACAGGCCTCGCAAAATTACTTTACTACATCCATACATGACTGTATATGAAATTACTACATCCATACATGACTGTATATTAAATATGAAATTGTAATATATACAGCCCCTGAAGGTTACAAGGCTGGGCATCATTGTTAAATATATTTACTTCATACAAACCTTAATATTGAAGTCAACCAGTAAAACTATATTTTATGTGTTTTTCAAATTGTTAGAATATAATTTCAATTTTACACATTTTGTATAAACAAATGCTCTTTATTAAAACTAATACACAATATAATTACAAATTGTACGGTAAATACTTTTTTTCAAGAGACATTCAGAAAATGTATAAGTAGTTTCGCGGTAATTTCTCTATAAGTTTGCTGTATGTATTTGCTTTCATATACTGCTTAATTTTCAAAAGAAAAATACATTAAATACTAAAAAAAAATTGTGTGGTGGCTTGCGAATTTATTAAGTGCGTTTTGGGAATGTTTCGCACCATTTCATTTTGTATAGGTTATATAATGTGTACATGGCTGCATAAATGTATAGGGTTTAATGGGACTTTCAGTCCGTAAATGTACAAAAATATGTCCATAATCCAATTGAAAATACAACTTACATATGTTTTTCCCCCGTCTGTCCATTATAATTTGTATTTATGGATTAATAGCCATTTGTATGTGAATTCGGTTCTACTCAAAGACGACTACTACACTGCGTATCATAACTATATATGAACCTTTTATTCAATTGGTATGTTAGTTGATAAATACAATGGACCCATTCAGTTATTGTAAACAATAAAATCATCAAACTCTCCCTTATTTTGAATAAGTTCAAAAAGTCTGTCCATCATACTGTCTATCAAATTTTGTTCGCAAATATTCATCAATTTACCGCCATTCATCAATAATCAATCCTTTGGGTTAAACACAGTTTGGTATTGGCGGTTTTCTGCATCGACAAGAAGAGTCAAGATTCCCCATATGTTCTCAATCGGATTCTGGTAGGAAGTTGGAATATTTTTTGATTTTAACCATTCTTAAGTATGGCGACTTTTATGAACTGACGAATTGCCCTGTTGAAAAACGAGTGTTTCATTGTTACTGCTTTCCCAACGTAAAAACGTACTCCATTGAATTCATTCGACAACAAGGAAATGTCAAATCAAAATGCTCCCATGACCATTAAAGAACCCCCACTGAAATGTTGTTGTAAGGAATATCGTGATTCCTTCCGTAGATCTCTCCAATAACAATTTAAATCATCTGGGCCATCAAGATTGAATTTTTTCTCATGTTCAGTCGTATTTGTGAAGGGTGTTGTATGGTCAGTCCCGGTTTACTGGGGTCTATGAAACTACTCTAGTGCCAAGGTGGAAAATTGATTATTATATTGTGACCGATAATTGCCCAAAATTTATATTAAGAATAAGTATTAAGGCCTTTCATTTTTAGACCACACAGTATTTACCATTCTCTTTATATAAGGTATATGCTTTTTTCAAAGAGTTATGCCCTAGAGGCCACATATTCGGGTTTAATTCAGATTTGGTAAGATATTACGATGTGCAATCAATGCATGAAATCAAAATTTACAACCTTCGAACTTGATATAGTTTTGGTAAAAGTAGGTGGAAAGATTAAATCAGACATTCCGTTCAACAGATATTGGATGGAAAAAAAAATAAAAATTTCGACGTTTTGTGGGGTGGTACTGGAAGGAGTGGTTCCATGTTCTCCATCTCCGATCTTGATTTAAACATTAATATGTGCTAAGTTTGGATGAAATATGTTACTTATTTTGAAAGATATCGTGCGCACCAGTCATCCAGACAGACAGAGAGAGGGTCATTTGTAAATGGACTCCAAATTGTCGAATCGGATTTGGTCCAAAGACACATGGAGTCTAAACAAATATTTCGATTAGGGAATTTTGCCGCAACAAAGTACAAATTTTTAAATCAAATACATCAAAAAAACTAAAAATCAATTTTTCCATACTTCCATGCTGCAAAACAGTGTACTTTTCAGCCTTTAAAAAAATATAGAACAAAAAGGACCCGCTCTTTTAATATTTGTATCTTTTCTTTAACGCTTAAATTTTTGGGCATAAATTATTGATTTTGGCACTTTTTAGGGGGAATTTTGGGCGGAAATAAAATTTTCAAACGGCAACACTGGTTGTGTCTGGTACCACACATGAACATTTTTACAAAATAGAAAAATATGTGTAAGGTACGTTTATAATTTACGTCGATCAGACCATATTTCAGCTTATGCAGCTGATTTTCTAGAAGTACCATTTTGTATTTTTGTAAAACAAAGATTTGTTTCATTTCTATATAAATCTGCCACTTTAGAACTTCACGTGATCGACATCTTTTCTCTAGGTCTACCAAGAACACTCAGTTAATTTTCCAACGCTTTTCTACATCTTTATACGTAGCTTTTCTTGTTCAATATAAAAAAAAATAAAATTTTTGCTTCGATTTTGTAACCGACAAAGGGAAAAATATATTACAAAATTTTACGTAGTCCTAAATTTTATATAATACCGTCAAAAACGACAACGTCTACGACAGTTGGCGTACTACTAAAGAGTTAAAATCAGCACATAAGTGATTCTAAAGTCAATTTCTGAGCGTAAGAAGCAAACATCTACTCGCGAATTCTTTCAATGATCTTAATAACAAAGTGTATAATGTGAACAGGCCTCGCAAAATTACTTTACTACATCCATACATGACTGTATATGAAATTACTACATCCATACATGACTGTATATTAAATATGAAATTGTAATATATACAGCCCCTGAAGGTTACAAGGCTGGGCATCATTGTTAAATATATTTACTTCATACAAACCTTAATATTGAAGTCAACCAGTAAAACTATATTTTATGTGTTTTTCAAATTGTTAGAATATAATTTCAATTTTACACATTTTGTATAAACAAATGCTCTTTATTAAAACTAATACACAATATAATTACAAATTGTACGGTAAATACTTTTTTTCAAGAGACATTCAGAAAATGTATAAGTAGTTTCGCGGTAATTTCTCTATAAGTTTGCTGTATGTATTTGCTTTCATATACTGCTTAATTTTCAAAAGAAAAATACATTAAATACTAAAAAAAAATTGTGTGGTGGCTTGCGAATTTATTAAGTGCGTTTTGGGAATGTTTCGCACCATTTCATTTTGTATAGGTTATATAATGTGTACATGGCTGCATAAATGTATAGGGTTTAATGGGACTTTCAGTCCGTAAATGTACAAAAATATGTCCATAATCCAATTGAAAATACAACTTGCAACAAAGAAATAAACTTAAATATTCATAACATCGCCTATTAAATAAGGTGTACCGGGAGACGAATTCGAAGTCTTCATTGACTGTTAATTTTATTGTTTGAAGAATAAAAAAACGAAAATTAGTTTTATCCGAACCAAAATATTCGTGCACATTTTTACGTTTATTTGAAAGATATTTAGAATTTTTATCCTGTTCTGGTTGGTATTTCGCGATTAAAAAGTTGACAGCAGAGGAAAACTTAGGCTTGATTTATAGAACTTCTTGTCTGTATTTTTGAATTTATTCATAATTCCAATTATAGTCAAGTTTCATAATCTAAATTAGCCTCTCTGGCTATATACAAATCAATATTTCGGAACAAATCTTAATAATGCACACATCAGTTACTTGTATACTTTCTAAAACTAATGAAAAATACAAATAAACTGGTAATAAGTTATACTTCTACGTGAAGCTAATAATGTTTTCTATATTACATTAATAAACTATAAATTGGTTTAAAAAATCAACAGAAACTGAACAAATAAAAACAAAACAATTTCACTATAAACGTCCTACGGTAGCAAAATAAACATAATTTGTGGCTACAAACCGAGGAAATAATCACATGTTACGTCTGGTCTGTCCCAGTTATAATTTTCTAAAGTTTTAGTTGTGTATGTACATATACATCTGTATGTATATATGCTTAAAAACTAAAAAATACAATACATGGAAATGTTAGCGAAACATAAGTTCAGCCAAGGTTTTTTCAGTCTGAAATGATAAAAATGCATATAATACGTAAGGAAATTATAAATATCAAATAAAATAGAACAAATTACACGTAAAGCAAAAAATAAAAAGAAAAAAATTCAACTAAAGAGATATCGGGAGTACACAAGCACGCTGCCAACACACAAACAATTTTTGTTAAAATAATATCTTTTCAATTGGGGTTTCCGAAAATAAATTCTTCTCGTTATTACTATAAATATTGTAGTAAGTATGGACTTTTCCCTCGTATATACATTTACTTATCTGCTAAAAACTAGTATATATATTTAGCAACTTAATATTGAACTAAACCATCCTTTAAATTCATTAAAATACAATTGTGGTAAATAAATGCAAATATATTAAGCCTCGTATATTTTTAATTTAGACTGGATATTATCTAGTTTTTTTGTTATAAATATATTGATGTAGTTATGCAGCAAATTCCGAAATAAATCTCAATGTAGAATATGTCAGCTATAAGTTTGTAAGTATTTTTTAAATAAAAGTAACAAAATTGAATGCACAACCGGAGATAGCTTTTATTATTATTATATAAATAGCTTACAAATTAAAAAAATGGTCATCTTTTTTGAAATGGATGTAAAAATCGGACGGAATATAAAAATGTTGGTATATGAAACAAAACATACAAGTCATCGGCGAACAAACATTCGCAAAAGTTATATTACTTTGTGCAGTACCGCTCATTCCATTAGCACATATTTATAGACCGTTACGGATTTAAATGTTACAGTAAAAAGCGAAATAAAAAATCTAACCTTAAACTCCAAACTCACATTCAATTATTTGTTGGTATTTAAAATAAAAACACATTTCATTACATCTACCAGAACTGAAGGAAAAGTCCATTGGATAATTTGTAGAAAATGTTATAGTGTTATACAATTATGTAAATTAAAACTCATCACTAATTCGATCAATTTGTTCAATTATATTATCATTAGGCAATATATTTTGGCAAACAATGCTCACCTTCTTTAGTAACTCGATTGCGGTTTGTAAAACCGTATGCCACTTTCGTAGTTCCGTCTCGTGCAACATTTCCTGTTGTCGCAAGAGGTCAATCCAATCCTCATGGTTGTTGGGCAATTTCCTACAAACAAAGACATAAGAGTTTATGAAATATACGTGTATAGAAAATGTAGCAGTATACATAAATCAGATCATACTTTAATGCGGCCAAATTAGGCAGACGTGCTCTATTTAACATATCTTCCTCTAAGCGATCCTCTAATCTCCACAATTTAAGCAATAATATGACATTAACAATTATGAGGAAACATAATAGAACAAGAACAAACAGTGACAGCCACCTGTATTTATTCGTGGTATCAGCAACCACAGCTGGGCATTCTGCAGTGCTGCGTGAGCTAACAGTTTGCGTGCCAATTAAGTGGTCTAATGGTTCTGGTTTAGTCTGCATTTGTGGTGTGTCCTCCAGGGGTCGAATTGAAACAGCAGTTCCTTAAGATCATACATAAATAATTCGTAAACATCTCAAAAAGATTTATTATGTATGTTTGCTTACCTCGCCGCGGTCGCCTACCCTTTCCTTTGGCTGGTGGGATACATGTTTCACTTTGTAGTGCCTGAAGTAAAGATCCATAGAAATCCTCCAGGCCAGCCCAGGTATTTTTTTCTATAAAACCCTTAACAACACCCCAAATTGATTTTTTGTACTTGATTTGGGCGTGGACAGACAACATTGTATGGTCGTCAACAGTTCTAAATATACGAAATATAGCAATATACTAATGTCAGCCACCATAAAGATATTTCGTCTACTCACTTTACTAAACAATAATGGATTAAAACACTAAAGCTATCTGCATATGGAATGCCGGCATTAACATTATTTACATCTATGGAATATAGCTCGCCTTGTTTGCTGCAATCACGCATTACTTGATATTCTGTAACCTGAACAATAGACCGTACATATGTATATGTATCATTGCGAAATAAAGTGATGTCTTGTTACCTTTGAGGTTTTGGGCCCAACAGATGCTGCCAGGGTCACAGTCACATTAACTGTTCGTGTCCTTTGTCCTTCATCATTTCTCACCCAATCGCCGAAAACAAGATCTGTGGATTTTCGCATTGCATGGAAATCCAATAAAAATTTCGATTTAGAAAATAGTAAATTGAACAATGTTTCTATATTGATGGGCAGAATTGTGTGCACCAATTGCCGTCCCTCATGAGGTGATGTACACTCAGTTGTAGCAACGAATCTGAAATATTAATTAAATGGAAATCAATGGTTGTTTTGCAGTCATCAGGTAGATATATAAGGTAGCCGCATCGACGAATTGGTAACATGATATGTCAAAATTTGTAAACAAAGCGATTATACATTAATTCGCAGTGACATATAACATTTGAGGCGAATTATTTCCACCAATCAGAACACAGAATTAAAAATATTTGTTTACATTTTTAAAATTCCATAATTTTTCTCAAATAAAATATTTATGAATTAAATATGAAGCAAGGAATAAAATCTTTTAAAAATGGCTTGCAATGGATAATTTTTTGGTACGCAAAGAACTGGACCCATAATCAACATAGTTCGGGAAGTTTTTTAAAGCATCTGAGTGGTCAAGACTTAACAAAATATTGCATTGTATTCAAAATTGTTAAATTACAACCGAAATCGAACGTATTACTACATGGAAGCTGGAGCAACTGACAGATTTTTTAAAATACCAAATTCAAGAAATATTGAATTCTGCCTGATTGATGTTCAATAATAGACCTTCATGGTTGTATCATAGACCTTATATGGTTGTATCATCTTTATCAAAATAATGTGTGGAAGCTATCGTCTCGGATCGGAATATACCCTCACCGCCAAATAAACGAATTAAACTCTCGGTTCAATATAGGACCACCTGACCATGAAGGATATAATTTTATTTGAAATGTACCAAAATGCATTTGTATAAAAGATTATAATGTATAATTATAATAAACCAAAATATCTATAGAAGACAAACATATCTCTTCATAAAATCAGAACGCCAATAGTTCAATCAAAGACCACAAATTCTTTTTATGTAGTACCGAATGTTATTCATAATTTTGTCTTAGGGACCAAAAATTCCTCTTTACTACACAACATAAACGTGGTTCTGTAGCATATTAAATACAGCAGGACATCCATTCTAGAAGGCAACACGTCTTCCTATCGAAGACTTTATGATTTGTATTTATTTAAGAATTGTCTTCCGAAATAGTTTTTTTACGGCGAATTCAAACATCAACAAATTGTTGTGACATATAATGTTACCATAACCTGGCTCGATACGGTTACCTGGTTAATATACCTTGGCAGTCATATTTCAATAATACAATGCAGTGTTTGCTGAGATGAGTAACTACTGTGTTACTATGCTAGCTCCAATAGACATAAAATAAATGTACCCAACTAGTCTTTGTGTTTATTTTGACTTTTTTCAATATATCGTTAGCTAAAATGCAAAAAGGCGTAACTAACAAAATCATAATTGTGTAGAAGATGCAAACTGTTTTGAATGAAAACTAAAAACATGCCATGTGAAATGAAAAAGTATGCCCGACAGGGTGATATTGCATATGACGAATAATAGACTATAATTTTTTGTAACAAATTTAGTTATATAGTTTAATGGCAGTCATAACAATTAAGTAAAAACGTGAATTTTTTGTTAGTTACGCCATTTTGCATTTATCAAATAAACCCACTTGTAGTTACGTCTTTTTGTTTTTTGTTAATAGAAGCTCCTCTTTTGACCGCAGACGTGTAAAACTTTGTCAACACATGTAGTTTATTGGCATTCACAATATTCATTCAAAAAGCCAATTTTCAATTTTTTTTTTTTGTTAGTTACGCCTTTTTGCATTTTAGCTGACGATATGACTAGACACGAAAAATGTATTACACGTCATAATTTCATTATAAAATCGAACATACAGTCGAAATAATTTATAACGACGGCCAAAGGGCCGCCAAAATTGTTCGTAATAAGCTATATGTCATTATAAACGACATCAAAATAAGGCCGGACGTTTCTCGGGACTTTTGGTTAAGTTGTTATAAACGATTTTGACAGTATATTTGAGTAATAAACGATAAATTTCTTATTTCTCTTATGTAATGAAATTGATTTGAATTTATTTCAAACAATTTTAATTATATTCAAAACACTGTCAAACCCCAGCTGATTTGATTTCAACGTACCAGTCCTACATAAATTTCGACTAGCTCGTTCGACGTTATTCACCACAAAAGTAAAATATATGGATTTATATAAATTTTACCGAAATACGTCGATGCATGGTACAATAATACCAGGTAGGGCAGTTTGAGGTGAATAACAAAAAAACAACTATGTAAGTGGTGGCTTCTTCTGCCAAATATAAAATTAATATACGCAACAAGTGGCTCTGTTTATTTGACTAACTAACTAAAAACGCGAAAAATGAATGAAAGGTTATGATATCTTCCCAAAATCCAGTAGGGAATGCCAAGAAATATTTGTTTCATCCATAACAAAGTAATTACTTCCAGACGGACGCGTTAAAAAAATAATTTTCATTTCAATTAAATTTGTATATATTTCAATCAAGGTCTATATATTAGGTCACCCAGTAAGGACAGCTGATATTTACATTTTTTGTCAAAATATATTGACAATATTATTAAAATAAAATCAGTGCTGTGTTTAAATTGAGCCTTCGAAAAGTGCAAAGTAATTCGAAATTGTTTCAAAGATTTTTTTTGCCAAAACATCAACTTTTGAAAGAAAATGTAGTTACAGGGTTGTGCATTTCCTTAAATTCGCCTTCTGGATGACCTGATACTTATTTATTTATTTCAATCTTAACATGTATAACGAAGCCTTTAGGCCAATAAATGTAATACATAATGCATAACAGTATGATTTAACTACTCAAACAAAGGGATATTTCATAACATGTCCAAAAAAAATAAAAAAACTTATTCTAATATGCAAATTTAAGTTAAAAAAATAAATTAACAAACGTAAAATATGAGATCAATCAAAAAAAATACATTATTAAAAGAAAAGTATATATCCTAACATCCACCAATAAGTGCAATAGGAAATGTTGTATGTCAAAGCTCAATACAGGTGGCGAACAATTTTTTTATAGAACGTTGCGGGGGCAACACTGAAATTTTTAAGTTCACTGGGTAAAGTGTTATATAACCGTGCCACACGAACAATAAATGAGTGAGCCAATAGATGGTGAACAAACGGAATTTGAAGTTGATTGCGCCTAGTAGAAGAACAGAAAACCAATTTATCGACTAAAAACAAGGGACATTGTTGTTTAACTATCTTGAACAAACAAAGAAGCAAGCGAGAATCCACATACGACTTAAAGGAGCAACCAAAAAAATCAATAACATAGGCACTAATATGAACATGAGGATTTAACCTATACACAAAACGTATAATTCGTTTAACTGCAATTTGGACTAAATGAAAATTACTCAAAGTGGAAGCCGAGTATACTTCAATACAATACAAGAACACAGGTAAGACTAATACATGGGCCAAACGCTTCCTTAAGAAAAACGACAAGGATAGATCAGTCGCGTAAAGAGCACGAAGAGAAACATGCATTTTGGAAACAACCATATTTATATGGTTATCAAAACAAAGCTTGTTATCAAGCACAACGTTGCAAAAAACATAGATTTCGTCTTGGACGGGTTAATGCTGAGCGAATTATTTGACATCCAAGTGTGCAAAACCCCCATAGCGCTATCAATCTTTGATTGAAACACTGACCCAAATCGAGAATCTCCTTTAAAAAGCAACTGGACATAATCAGCGAATGCATATGGTACACACCAGAACTGTAACTCTGGAAACATATCATTAAGAAATAGGATGAACAGAAGTGGCCCTAAAACCGACCCTTGCGGAACACCACTTCTAACGGGTAAGACAGAGCTATATCTATTCTCAGAACATACCAATTGCTTTCTGCCCAATAAATAAGATGACATAAGTAAACACGCACTAAGTGAAAAACCATACAGGGAGTGCAACTTTAGCAATAACTTGTGGTGATCAACTCTATCGAAAGCCTTTTCCAAGTCAAGCGATAATAAAATACAACACTTGGTGTTACCAAAATTAGCCCGAATCGAATCAGTCAATCCCAACAAAAGAGATGCAGTACTTCTATCCTTTCTAAAGCCACATTGAGCATCATTAAGCATATTGTTGCGCTGCAAATACGACATAATCTGGGACTTTAAAATATGTTCAACTATCTTGGAACATATAGGTAACACCGAAATCGGACGATACTCTTGCGCCGCACCAACAACATTTTTCTTTTTTACTGGAACAATCTTCGCTAACTTCCAGCTAACAGGAAAAATTGAAGAGGTTAATACTGTATTAACCAAATGAAGAAAGTGTGAACCAACAAGAGGGAGCACAATCTTCAAACACTTTAAGGAAAACCCATCCAAACCTGACGCATTAGATGTAATAGACGCGAATGCTGCCTCCAACTCAGAGCAATCAATGCATCGAAAAGAAAAAAACATTATCACGAAGGGCAAAATCACTAACATCAAACAAAATATTGGGATTATCAAGTTGGTTCTTAGGGAAATCAGCGTTCAATTCATCTACATTTCCCGTATAACCATATGCTTTATCAGAAGAAAAACCATTTGACTTAAGTATGTTCCACAATTCCTTATTACTTCTTTGGCCCTCAAACAGTGATGAATGAGCAATACTCTTAGCCTTTCTGACGACAGATTTAGCCCTATTACGGGCCTTGCAAAAATTTCTCCAATCCACTAAACTCCTTGTGCGCATATACTCTTTAAATGCTAAATCTCTAATGGAGTTGTAGTAACAAATTTCAGAGGACTCATACCAATCATTGTTAGCATTAACATTATTTATTAACCTTCTTTTCTTAGTAGGGAACAAAGAGAGAAGCAAATTTAGACATGAATCAAAGCAATCCCATTGAACATTAACATTATTCGTAAAATACGTAGTACGAATAATGTTAAAATAATCAAATCAAATGATGATATGGTACCATGTAAAACATCATGACGCACTGAATTATAATCAATGTACTCAATGTATTGATCCACACATGCAACAGAGATGTTAAGAGACAGAAATATAAAAGCATGGTCGGATATTCCAGGACAAATGAACTGGTTAGATAAAACAAGTGAATCTACATTACTCAGTGCAAAAAAGTCCAGTAATGATGTGGAATTATGAGCAACAGAATAATGCGTTGGCCGAACATTGTGAATTACAGATACACCAAGCCTTTTACAAGAATCGCGCACTTTCGAAGCAGACAGAGAACAAAACAGCAGGAGGCGTAAGATGGTCATTAAGATAAACACGGGAGGTCACATGAGTATTGATTACATTACTTAAAGCAATATACCCTAGACGATGGTAATTAGCCATAACAGTATCTCTGATGTGGACTGTAGTGAACTTGACCAATACTGAATTTCCTCCAAACACATAACAACAATGTTGGATCTCACTGGCCTTAAGCTCAACATTACACATTTTAGCAATATTTATAATCGGCTCTTGGAGATTTCGAATCGACCTCGGCAATCCATTAATTAAAATCGGTTAAGACGTCGTTGACGGACACAATTCTTCCTTTCAATGTCAACAAGTTGCCTTTTCAAATCACTTACGTCGTTATGCACCTTAGCCAATTTCTCTTTACATACAACTAAATCCGAATCGAATAAAACCGAATCCGAATTTCGTATAAATAAACTACAAAACTCAGTTCATTATTATTAATTTTTTCCGCGGAACAAAAAACTTAATCAGCTGCTCATGACCAGCTGATTTGGGCCATGGACAGAACCAAAGTTTATTCATAAGGTTAACCGGCAGTCGAATTCATGCCTTAGGCTTCTCTTGCTGTCAACTTTTTAATAGCGAAATACCAACCAGAACAAAAAAACGCAATGATAGTAATGTGCACACATATTTCGTTTCAAATAAAAATATTTTTTGTTTATTTATTCTTCAAACAATAAATTTGACAGTCAATGAAGACGTCGAATTCGCCTCCCTGTTAACCTTATGAATAAACCTTGTTCATAAGGCTAACAATTTGTCCAATTCTATATTTTGGATAATGATTGAATAACAAATCTCCCTACCAAAAACTATCAATATTTTTCCAGCCAAATAGCAACAACATAAGAAAATCCATCAATAACAATAACTAAAAACTTAACAGCATTAATAACAGAGTTCACTGGTTCGTCAAGTATAATAATAATATATAAGAGCTCTTGATTTCCCTACATTAACCGATTACTTATGACAAGCAAACAATTATCGAGGATAGAAATTTTTAAAGGTATCTTAAATCCTTCATAGTCATCCAGCTTATTTATTATTTTGTATTCTTGACCGATTATACTTACGGTATATTTGTTCCCTCCGAATCGCTTGAATCGGAAATATCAGTTGGTAAAGTTTCGGCATTTTTACTTGTAGTTTCCTCGCGTGCTCTACTATTTTTCGATACTTTTCGTTTGTTTTCACTGGCGGCATTATTGTGTTTTACTTCCTTGCCGGGAGTGCTGCTACTATTGCGATCCGTATTGCCATCATGTCCCAGACCACCCGCGTTATTCTGTGCGGGTGCGTTGGTTGCAGTACCCTCCTCGGGTTTTGCTGAGATCAAGGTGAGTTCTTTGGCATTCGATTTCATTTTGGTTTCTCTATTGGTACGATATATTGCTGCAGTACCACCACCACTGCTACTGGTACTGTTGCTACTGTAGTTACTGGAACCGCTATTATTGCTAAAAGACCGAAATATGTATATATTTGAAGACTCCTGGCTTCCTAAGCTAAACGAGTGTGTATCATCTATAGCAGAAACGAAATCCAAAATGGCACAGCCGTCGTTTTCATCTGCTATTCGGGGATCTACGTAATCTTCGTCATCTGTGGTTAATCCTAATTCATCACCGTAATAACTATGTACTAGTTGCCACACTTCTTGAGCTAACATAGGTTTATTCATTAACGTGTTCTGCCATACTCTGAAGAGTATAAGAAACGTCTTGTCACGCGTCGTAAATGAGGAAAAAAAATAATTTTCGGTTACAGTAGCAATTGAAATAGCATTTGGTATGACTAGAGCTGTTTTCTCTTTTGTTATTGAAGTAACGTCTTTCCACTTTATTACCAAACACGTTTCCCAGCCCAAGATATTGGCATGAAAACAGACATAATTTTGTGATATATACAAACGACCTTGAATAAGTAAGTCTCTATAAAGTGCACAGGAATAATCTGAAAGTACGAAAATAAGTAATATTATTTAATGTTAATTTTGAAAGAATAAGAGATTCTACTTTTACAAACAGAATGCAAAAATGGCGTATTTTCTGTAAAAAATGTACAAGGCTCGTACATAATTCCAAATGTATACATACGATTCGCATTTCATAAAAAAAAATAATCTTTTCGAATAGTCAGACGCATTTTTATAAAACTATTTATGAGTGGGGAAAGTAAGCATTGTCCCCCAACATTCGGGTAGTCCCATTTCCGACGAAATCCATTTTTTATTATATTACACAGATTAAAAATAGATCAGATTTTAGCAAATACGTACAGGTTCCAAATTTAGTTTCATATAGCACTTTTCGACCACATAAGTACACATTTTTTAGATTACCTCCATACCATCACCACCACTAAATTTAGTACCAATTACTTCCAATAATCCCTTGGTACTTCTTTCTAACTCTCCGTCTGTGACCGACATTCTAAATTTTAGGTATCCAACTCTCTCCGTTACCCAAATCAAAATATAGTGCATTTTCTATTCTATTTACTATTCGTACACATAAATTTGATTGTCTAAAATTGTCGCCATAACTCAATACTACACTATAACAATAATCCAAATTCCAAATCTCTGGGTTCAACCAAATCCAAATATAGTTCCATTTAGTACTTTTCATACTACTAAGTAAGAATTTCTAAAACTACATCAATCTTACACTCTAACAGTGATCTTAATTCGACCAAAGTCCAAACCGTACCAAATTTAGTACTTTTCGTACTCATAAGCGTAAAATTCCAAATGTACCTCAATCCTGCTTTCAAATAGTAATCGTAAGTCCAAATTTGAGCGTTCCACCCTGTCTGTTCATTAAAATCAAAAAAAAATTATACCAGATTTGGTACCATTTAGTACTTTTCGTACACATAAGTACGATTTTTTAAAGCTACCTCAATACTGTACTACAATAGTATTCCTAATTGCGATTTTTAGGCTTTCATCTCTATACACTCATTTAAACGCAAATAGTACTAAATTTAGTATCACTTTGTAGATTTTATATAAATATGTACTAATTTCATAAACCATTTCCATACATCAACACCACTTCCCAACCTTTATTCCATATAAAATTTCGAGATTCTAGCTATATATGTTCAATACATATACAATTAGAACTAAATTTAGTAATGTTTAGTACTTTTAGTACACTTCTAAATCGAATTTCCAAAAACCCTTTTGTACATCATTCTAACTTTTCATCAGTGACCTACATTCCAAATTTCAGAGCTCTAGCTCTTCCCGTTCGCCTAATACAAAGGGTACCATATTTGGTATATTTTAGTACATTTCGTACACTTCTAGTTCGAATTTCCAAAAACCCAGCCTTATCTCATGCCTACACACCAACAACAACCCACACTCAAAATTTCAAGCTTCTAGCTTCAGCCGTTTCGTCTGGGCGATGATCTGTCAGTCAGTCAGTCAGCCACTCACTTAACACTAAGCTCTTTTATATATAAAATATATAAAGTAAAATTATGAAGATAAGGTCCTTACATATTTGAGTTATACGTACAATGCCATGCACAAACGGACGTTGTTCGACCCTTAATTATGAAATATTACTTACTTAATTGACCTTACAACATTTTCTGAGCGAATATCTCGAGTTGAACAATGTACATAGATATGTATTAGTCCCATCCCATCCATGACAACTGAGAGTATGGAAACAAATTAGGATAAATCCCATGGTAGAATTATATAAGGCAACGCCATGTTTTGACCAATTTTTTTGCATTTGAACACGTTGTTCTTTCTCAGAATTACATACATGAATTAACAGTATTCACAGTTTCTGTCAATAAAATGTATTTTTCCCAACTTGTTGTTTCATATTTTATAAAAACATTTTAACTTAATCGCGAATAATTCAGAAAGCTACGAAAAAGTTCGTGTAAATCGAAGAAATATAGGTTTTTACATAAAATCGGACAAAAATATATATGGGATATACATGTAAATCTGAACCGATTTCAACAAAACATAATATAATTTTAGACTCAATGCAGAACTGTATTCCAAATTTCGTCTAAATCGGACAAATCATGTGAGTTTAGTTCACCATTTACATAATATCAGAGGAATATATCGGATTTAATACACATCATTCTATACTCAATTAAGTACGCTATGCAATCGGTCAAAATATCTATGTTTCGTGCACCATTCAAATCATATCAGACGAAAATACATATCGGAGCTATATCTAAATCGGAACCGATTTACACCAATTTCACTGGGGTTCGTCCTTGGCCCAAACAAATGAGATGTACCAAATTTAATCCTAATCGGATCAGAAATGCGACCTGTACTTTGTATGAAATTTAACATTAACAGCCACACGGACGGGCGGACATGCTTATATCGAACCAGAAAGAGATTCTATGCATATTCTCAAAAGGAACCATGGGTCTATCTCGTTTCTTTTAGCATGTTAAAAAATATGCACATAGACATAATACCCTGTATAACAGTGTGGTGAAGAGTATAAAAAGTAAGAAAAGAGTAAAATGATGGCATTAATCAATAATAGTGTTGTATATACGGGTTAATTCATGTATGTAATTCCGCGAGCGAACAACAGGTATTAAAATGCCCGCCAGAGCATTATTATTCTTTTAACGCTATTGGGATTATATATGGTAGCACTGGTGATACACTTCGGCGTTAACTGTTAATTGTATCTATAACTATATATTCGTGATCAGCGTCATTGCTACGTTGATTTTATTGATTTATGTTTTTATGTAGTAGTTCATGTATTGTTGTTTATGATATGATTAAGTGATATACTGTTATTTTTAAGCTTTTGGAGTAGTCCATGTAAAGAAGTTTTTGGAATCGCTCATGGCCCTTTGGGCTAGGTTCACTTTTATGAAATAAATTGAATTGAATTGAAAAAATATTTATATTGTTCCCGATCGATCGATTTTTAGTATTTTGATGAATTGTTAAACATCATTCATACAAATAAGTATTTTGATATCGAATTCATTTTTTGCAACTGGCAATGCTAATAATACAATACGACTTACCAACTATTAAGCGCTCATCAGCAGGCACATCCTTAAATAACCTCTTAAATTCCTGTGAACGTGTTTTATAGTTGGGGTATAACACGTTATACCACGACTTTTTCTTTGCTCTTTCAGATAAACGTGAAACGTTTTTTGCTTTATCCGACGACGGATCTGTCAAATTATATGCCCGTATAAACTCGGTAATACTTTCACTTGATTTACTTTGAGAATCCTAAAAAAATACAAGGAAATTTAGAATCTCAAAGTTCTGTTTTTACATTTAATATAGTAGTAAACAAAACAACAGTTCTAGAGTATTTTAAATCTATGCTAAACCAAAAATTCTTAAAACTGTCAAACACAAAAATTTCCTACGAATGACACATATGTAATCAGTTGTTATCAATATAGCCACCAAAAACGTCGAAATAGGAAGGCTTATCAACAATAAATTGAAAGCTCCTATATAGTTTCTTATCAAAAAAAAATATATATATGAATACAGTCAATATCAGGCTGCAACAATAAAGGCAATAGTATTTCATACACAACACACATTGGGATATATGTGATATTCGTTAGTAAGCATGTAACATGTTTTCCAAATTTTTTAATAATGAAATTAAATAAGCTTGACTGGCATTAAAACAGACGGTACCTGGAATCATAAACATATTGATGTAGAATAAAGTTTCAATCTATACGAAAACCTGAAAAACGTTTGCATATTGGGGGTGAAATGCTACTATTATTCTTGGTTCTAATAGTCTAGACAAACATCGTTAATTTGCATTAATCGCATTAATTCAAATTAATTTTTACATTATCCCAGTTTATATGTGTCCTTAATGTGCAAAATAAAACTGAATTTAATAATTTCATTGCCATAATGCTGTCGAAAATCAATTAATTGATGCCAATTTTGTTTATGCCCGGCATAAATTGCTAAATTTTGGAACTGAACACATGTTGTGTAGGTTTCAAAGAAAGGTATTTTCATTCAAATTTTGAAAACTGAATATTGTCAAAAGTAAAATTATAAAAAAATGGAGTCGTATGTCTGCTGAGACAACCTTGGATAATTATGCCATAAGGAAAACATGTAAATTAATAATTTGATATATTTTAGACATTATTATTTTCTTTACATAAATTTATGCGTACATAAATGTATGCGTTGGTAGGGCTTATTTTGAATTTTTTTTTGGTTTTTTGAATATAGAATTGCAATCATTGAAACATTTGTGTTTCTATAAAAGTAAAAATATTGTGTTCTTAAAAAAATATTTTCATCCATTTTCGCCGTTTTCAATTCACACACTTGTAAATTTATTTGGGTATTTGTACGAGCCTAATTATTAATATTCGTAAATATTGGGAATTTTTTTATTATGATTTGGCCACATATCCTACAGAAAAAAGAACAACTAATGGTAACTTTTACATTATATTAAAACAATTATTTGCACTGAAATGACGTTAGTAAACGTAGAAGATTAATATAAGATTCCGGCTATAACTTACCTCTTCGTTTCTTTCTTTTGATAGAGATTCAGCAACAGAAATGCAGGTCTTTGATGAGATTACATCTGCTGATATATCCTGGATGTTTTGTAAAGTTGTCGTTTCGTCCCCAGGGGGCCGTGGTTCAGTAGATTCAGAGGATGGTTTTGGACTACAACTTGCCCTTATTTCAGTATTTTGAACTTCGGAATTAATGGTCTTTGCACATTGGCCAATTAAGCTTAATTCCCTAAAATACCAATTGTAATTTATATTATGTCACATTTATAATAAATATATAAAATACACACAAGTTTAATTATTCAGAACAAACTCCACGTCACAATTAGCGCGATCCTCATGTACGATTTTATAACATTAGCTTAACCATTTTAACATTAGCTTAATTATTACCTTATATATTGACAATATTTGCAAATTTTTTAATGTCCGAAAAATTATACACAAAGAATTTAATCCTCAATGTGTTGGCTTCAACTTCTACTTTGGCACAAAGGTCAGACATTTGAGAAAATCGTAAAAAACTGGTTTGTCTCATACCATTTTTATAATGCGGTCGAGTACGGTTATAGCGAACTCGTAGGGACCAAGCAAATAAGTTCGTTATATCCAAGGTAATGCAAAACATAGACATAGTAGAGTTGGAAATTGGTAGGTTTTGCATCATTTGTTAGTTAATTTTCTTTGATGAACCTGATATTCAGCTGACATTTTTTGTAAAGGTTGCCAGCATTAGCCTAAAAAAACATTGTCATCGTCCAGTATTACGGATATTTGCAACAAGTTCGTCATAACCAAATTAAAATGTATGAAGTCGAGTTTGTAAGAAAAATAATTTAAATTTTGAAATTTGAGTTTTATTCGGTTGTTCCTGGCTATATTTAAGTAGCAATATATTCTTGGTGATCGTTGAAAGGTTTTCTGGCTGGGTTTTCCGTGTTGCTGCAGTTTTTTTTTTTTGGCTTTTATTTTGCTGAGCATGACGTCGCAGTGTATTTGCAATGTCAGCAATGAACATATTGCAAAATCTAAATACAAAATTGGATACACCGGCTGGGCAAATTATTTCCACTTGGATTGTGTGGGTGTATCTGAAACTGAGGCTCGAGTTAATAAGGCTCTTAGATATACGTGCATTACATGTATCCGTGCTTCTGGTGGTGATGGTGGGGCTGGTGTTGTTGATCATGGCGCTAGTGTTAGTTCGGTTGCCGATGTAATGCCTGTTTCTAGTGCTTCTGTTGATAATAGTGCTGCAATTGTTAAAGCAGATGCCTTACGTAGTTTGCAGAATTATATGTTATCCACCATGAAACTAAAGATGGATGCTTACATGGCACAGTGTATGCAGGAGTTTAAATCCCAAACAGATGCTCTTTTTGAATTGTACAGTGATGCATTTTCTGCGGTGAAGAGCAATATCACTGAACTGAAGCAGTCCGTTTGTGATCTGAAGTTAACTATCAGTAAAATGAAAAACACTGCTATTAGTGTGTGAAAGAAGTTAATAGATAGAGTCCATGAATTGGAATTATACAATGCTATGCTCCAGCGCAGACTGAATAGGTCGAATGTCATTATTAGAGGACTGCCGGACAATATAAAAGACCTTAGAGCGCTAACTGTAAATATTGCTAAGGTTTGTGGGATGCAAGTGGTGCCTAGAGATTTGCAGCACTGTTGTTACATATCTGACCGTAGAGCGGTGTTGGTAAAATTTAACTCTGTTCAGGATAGAGATTCACTGATGCGTAACTACTCTAAAAAGGGTCGTATTCTTCTGAAGGAAGTAATTGAGAATTGCATTGTGGAGTCTCGTGTGTATATAAATGATCACTTAATTAAGTCGACCTCCAAACGTATCTATGCCTGTAGAGATTTGCTTAAAAGGAAGCATATTAGAAAATTTAAGCTGCTTAACGGTGACCAACCCTTGGTTGAAGTTCTTCTGGAACGAAAACTAGGTTCGAGCAGCAGGGACTTTTTAATTTTGCCAATCGATCCCGAGATACGCAGATGCGGAATGTATTGGATATATACCTGTTATTGTTTATATTTATTATTGTTAATTTTTTATTTTTTTTGAATTGCTATATACTTTATTGTTTAATTTGTTAATTTTTTATTATATTGGTGTATTCGATGTTCAATCGAACGTTAATAATTGTGCTCCCCAGTCTTTTATTTAATTTTTATGTGCCCTGATGTGAATCTAGGGCCTGTAATTAGCGATGCTCAATTCTTTAGGCAGAACATTCATTGCTTACGTATGCCCATTTGAACTGTCAGAGTATTCGTCCGTCTAGATTCAATAACAAAATGGATGAGATAACGTGTCTACTTATTGGCAGGGGAATTGATTTTTTTTTGGTGTGACTGAGTCTTGGCTTAACCCGTATTCGCCGTGTAGGGTGCGGTGTTATGTTGTATGTATATGACAGATATAAGGTGGTTTTATAAATCGGACCATTATGGTGTATGCGAATCTTTGTGCGTCGAGCTGTGGCATTTAGGTTGCTTGTTGCCGTTGCATACCTACCGCAGGGAGATGTGGATTCCTTGCATAGCATTCATGAAGGTATTTTTGACTCATATGCAAATGTGTTTGTCTGCGGTGGTTTTAATTGTAACTTATTTAAATCTTCGAAATCTACATTGATGCGGGGCATATGTAGGTCTCTTGGGCTTTCTATTGTCCACAATTACAAGCCTACGCACTTTGACCTTGCTCATAGTTCTACCTCGCTGATTGACTATTGTTTGATCAGTGATCCCATTCGGCTGGGCTTTTCCTCGCAGGGACAATGCCCTAGCATATCTCACCATGCGCTTATCATTGGGACGATTGATTTGCCTGTAGTTGTTGAAGAGAAGGTAATTGAGTTTCTTGATTTTTGTAATGCGGATTGGGAGGGTATTTGTGATTTTGTGTTTACTTTTGATTTTTCTCCTCTGTATCTTACCAGTAACGTAGACAGCCAACTTGCCTTGTTTGAGACGTAATTTCAGAGTTTGCTGTTTTTTGTTCCTCTTGCTACTCGTCATGTAAACCCCAAAAATGATGAAATGATGGTTTAATTCTGATATGGTGAAGTCAGCTCGTTCGTTTCGGGATTTAGCTTACTTTGAATGGCGCAGAAGGCCTACTGATGACAATAGGCAGAAATCGTTGCAAAGCTGTTATGCGTAATGAAAGAAGAAAATATTATGAAAACTTGTTCAGTCGTATGAACAGTAGTAAATTATGGAAGTCCCTTAGGTCTTTTGGTTGCCTAGATTGTGGTGATGGTGTTCCTTTTATTGATGTTAATACTGTTAATGATTACTTTTGTAATGTGGGCAAATCTAATACTGGTGTGAATGTAGGAATTGATGGTGCCTTTGTTCAAGAGCAATTTAGGTTTTACTGCATGTTTATGGAGGATGTTGAAAGTGCTCTCCGCAAAATTAAGTCTGGAGCTGTAGGTTTTGATGGCATTCCTATTAAAATAAGAGTGTTTTTCCATACATATCTGTTTACTTTTTGCATTTTGTTAATTGTATTTTTATGACGTCATACTTCCCGCAAGCTTGGAAGGTGGCTCGTGTGGTGCCTGTTCAGAAGAAAGGGTCGTCATACAGTCAGTCTAACTTGCGCCCAATAAGTGTTTTACCGGTCATGTCAAAGATAGTAGAGATGTCAAAGAAAGATGCTATTTTGGAGTTTCTTGATGATCATAAATGCCTGAGTAGTTCTCAGTATGGGTTTCGGCGTGGCTGCAGTACAACGGTGCACTTATTATCCCTTACTGATGTTATTCTCCATGTTTTTGATGGTTCTGCTGTTGGTCTTGATTTGTCTAAGGCATTTGATTCTATTGACCACGCGCTGCTTATTCGCAAGCTTAGAGTCAAATTTGGGTTTTCCGTTTCGGCCCGTAGACTAATTTCGTCGTATCTGGAGTACAGATCCCAGTTTGTTGTGCACAAGGGTGTCCAATCTGATTTTGGTCTAATCCAGTGTGGAGTCCCGCAGGGTTCTGTGCTAGGCCCACTACTTTTTAATATGTTCATTAATGACATCATAGATTCTGTTACTGCTAGTTGGAAAATCTGGCTAATCTAATCGTTGCAATCTCTCTCTCTAATCGTTGCAATCTCTCTCTATGTGGATCTCCTCCAATGGTCTTGATATAAATTGGAATAAGACTGAGGCTGTTTTGTTCAATTGTTGCTATGACGGTTCTATGCCTAATATTTGCGTTAGTTCCTTTACTATTAATATTGTTGATGAAATGAAGAGCTTGGGTGTAATTATTGATGCCAAACTTAGTTTTTCGACTCACGTCGATCTTCTGTTGTCCCGTGTGCGATTCCAGCTTAGGAGCCTTTATAGTGTCCAAGCATATTTGCCTCTTGGCGTTAGGGTGAAGGTGGCTAGGTCGTTGTTGATGTCTCAGGTAAACTATTATTTGGAGGTAATTTCGGGCTCTAACTGTGGTCATTTGCATCGGCTTCAAAAGGTTGTTAACTCCATTGTTCGGTATGTATATGGTTTGGGTCGTAGTCATGTTTCCCAATTTGTTGTTAAATTTCTTGGCCTATCCTTTGATAAGTATGTTGAATATCGTATCCTTTTGTGTTATTATAGAATTATGAGAAATGTTGATTTACCGCTGTGTAGTAGGTTTGTGATGTGTAGATCCTCTCCTAACCCTCAGTTGTTGTGAAAGATCATTTGTAGTTAGAGTCGTGAGATTGTGGAATCAGCTCCCTTTGAGCCTTCGTAAGTTTACCTCTTCCACTTTTGCGTATAGGAGGGAACTGTTTGTGTATTTGTCTCGTATTTGATTAAGTTGGCTTTGATGAAATCGCTGATTACAGGTTGCATAGTGTTACATTGTTTTTTTTATTCTTGGCTGGGGAGCTATCTTTATTTAAGTTCGTTAGCATTTATATTATAGATTTATACATATGCGCTTGTACATATGAAATTTAATGTCTGTGGTGCTAGTATTGCTCTTGGGCTCGAGAGGGATATATAGTTTATTTTTATGTAGGGTTCCTTATGCTTCCTTTCCCCTCCACTTTTCTTAGCGAAAGTTAAGTAAAGTACAGTGGGTCGGGGTTCTTTTTTTTTTTGGAAAAAATTAAATTTTTGGGAAAAATTTAAATTTCATTTTGTAGAGTTTTTTTATTGTTATGTATTATTAATTTTTTTAGTTTATTCTTTGTTTGGATTTTTTTATATACGTTATTGGCCATGCTGGCTTTTTTATATTACATTGTATGAAATAAATGAAATGAAAACAAAATGTAAAAAAAAACAAATTTAAAATGTAAGGAAGGCCCCGGTTAGACCTTATTTATATATAAATTATATTTTGTTTTCTACACATTCTTAAGCTCACACGTATTCAGGGGTTCATCGGCGGTAGCATGGGCTATAAATAAGGTCTAACTGGTGGCGAAATATATATGTCAAATAAATCTTCATAAAGTAGGTTAAAACGCATGGTAAAATTATACAAGGTAAAACGACATGTACATTAGAACCTTTTGCAGGGTTAACCTACTTTTCGAGGATTTATTTGACAACTATGTAATGGAATTGACAATTAAAACCCATGGGTTAACTTAATCCGGTACATTATAAACGTACTTTAGGTAAGGTAGCTCAGCTGATTTGATAGTAATACTCGTTTAAGTTCGATATGACATTTTTGATTTATGTAGAACGTCCAAACAGGAAAAATTTGTACACATTTGGTATGTTCCAGTACTTTTTTAATAGTAAATCTAGTAAAAGGGAAACATTTCAAATTGCTCTCAGAGTACAAAATAATTTCAAAAGTTCGGGAACGCAAATCAAGTAAATATGCCAAAATTAAATGGCAGTACTTCAAAATCAACATAACAGCCAATCAGAAGTAGGCATTCCTGTTTACCATTTCTACTCGGCCAAATTTCTTGAACATATTTTGTTTTGTGCTCTCTTACAGTTTTACCAATTTTCAGAAAAAATTGCAAAACATGTAAAATGAGTAGATTCTTTTAGGTTCTGGAACGGAACTATAATATTTGAAAAAAAATTAAATGTTTGACATATATCTTTGCTATATTCCCAAGTCTGCAGACGATGGAAAAATATAATATTGGCGTTTAATTTTAAAGAGGACTAAGCGCGGGTTAACAATTATACATTTTCAAATCAAATACATCGCAATGGAAGTTCGTTACACTTTGGTTTACAATTTACTTCAATTTCCTAAGATTTGAAGCAGCAAAACCTTTTGCAATGAAAAATTGCAATTTTCAACGCTATTTTTATGAGTTACCTCTAGATATGGCAATGACTCAATGGAAGCGATCGAAACATAAGTTTACAAGGTTTTTATTCATGTTTTTAAATTCTATTCAGAAAATTCAACAATATTATATTTTGATAATAAATCAAATTTATTGATATTTTTTTATTTATAATTTTTTTATGGAGACATTTGCTGCCCCATAAGAACTCAAAGTACTAAATTACAGCCAATTCGGTCGATAAATGCGATTTCGGCTGAAAGACGCGCTCAAAAATTGGAAATATATACTCAAACATACCACATGTGACAATAGAAAACTCCTATATTATTCTAGTATACAAATATTCAACAAGAAAATGCTCTTATCTCAAGTGGACTGTATACAAAAATAGATCCCTGTTTAACTAAATGTTCTCTCTTCTACACAAGAGACCCACAACAAGACATTCACTATATTTATTATTTAAAACAATGTTCGCTACGTGAACATCTTGCGGGCCAGAAAATTAATATAAAAATATAAAATATTTCAAAATACAAAAATTGTAAAATATAAGAAATTTAATGATGAATCAATCAAAAAAAACAGCTAGGTGATAGCATCTAGGTACCACCGCCATCTCTCCAACCAGCTTTTAATATCGGCACCTCCACCTTTGTCTGCCGGTTTCATCTTCCAGCCAGAACCATTGGCCATAGTCTTCGTCAGCTTCTCGATCATACGGCTTCCAAGTGGCTTATCCGCATATTTGGCCGGCAGCATCATACTCCAGGCTGTGTCATTTGCAAACCTCATCATAGCCTCGGCTTCCTTTTTCAGCTTGTCCCCCTTCTGACCCCAGACTTCGTTTTGTTGGGAAACCCTTCCCCTTCTGCTTCACCATCCTTCTTGGCACCAAATTCTTTCTTCTTCCGTAGAACTCCATCTTTATTACGTGGTGCACCATCTAACGTTGGCTGCGTATTGAATGTGACTGCTGAATCCAACTTCCCGGCCGAATTTCCACGATTTATATCGACAATCTTCCTGGCCGGAAGATCCATAATTTTCGGCTTTCGCTTACCGTTCCAATCATCTTGTATTGTTGGTTTATCGCAATTGTCCGTCTGCTTCATCTTCACGTCTGCCTTTCTAGCCGTAATTTTCCTCGTCGGAATATTAATAACCACCGGCTTTTGCTCACAGCGCCAATCATTTCTTGCTGTTGGGTAACAGTCATTGTCCGCCGGCTTTACCTGGCGTCTTCACAGCAAGTCTTCCTTTATGTACCTGCTCCTTGTTCGCCGGCTTCAACTTCCCATCTGGACATTGTTCCATAACTAGTTTCTACGCACCAGCCTCCGCATCGTTCTTTTTCATAGCCAATTGCCGCTCATTGGCAACCATTCTTATCACCAACTGGTCACGTTCGGCCACTGCTGCTTCCCGAGACTTCTCCCAAAGATCCAGTTTTTTCAAGAGATTCCTTTTCTCTTCTTCCCAGGATTTTTCTGCTGCCTGGGCTTTCTCTGCAGCCGCAACCAATTCACCTTTAAGCTTGAGCTCTTGAAAGGACAAGTCAATGTATCTATCTTTCTTGAAGGCAACCATTGGCGTCTTCCGATCGTTTTAGAGCAACTTCTAGCTTTTTATTCCTTGCCCGTAAATCCGCCACGTCGCGGCTTTTCTCCTCCAATGCTCTTTGAAGGCTGCCCATTTGTTCTTGGACTGGCCTAAAACCTCCTGCCATATTGGATTTCTTCTCCAATATCTCCATCCACCGATCCCGCACCACCGGATCGCCTTTTACTTCATCGGATGCGTCCCTCACTAGACTTTCTATAAAGTCATATAGGTCCGGTACCACAGTCGCAGATAGTCGATCGATATTCTCTGCGAACATGTTAATATTATTTAGAAGATTGTTTATCTCCCACTCCAGGGTCGGTGCCGAGGCTCTGCCTAGTTTATCTTCATCTGCAGCCGCTATGCTCAGAATCGAAGCTTCGCTGGCTAAATGTCTCGCCGTCACCGCCTTGTTCCTCACCGCAGTCTCCTTTTGACTCGGCATTCTGAAGGTTTGCAATGTACTGCCTCGTACTTCCACTGCATCTCCTTCTTCTTCTCTGCTACGGCAATGAGGTCTCGCATTCACCACCGTCTTCCTTGTCGCAGTCTCCTTTGGACTCAGCATTTTGAAGGTTTGCAATGTACTGCCTCGTACTTCCACTGCATCTCCTTCTTCTTCTTTGCTAGGAAAATGATGTCTTTCATTCACCGCCTTCTTCCTTGCCGCAGTCTCCTTTTGACTCAGCATTTTATTTTTCCAATTGTTTTTTCTTTCTTTGGATCTTTCACCAAGCTGACCGAGTTTCCTTGACCGTTAAGGTAAATTCTTCAGCATATCTTCCTTTACTATCGGCCACTGATCCGGCTCGAAGGACCAATGAAAAACTAGGGATCTTACGCGGATACTGTCCGCGGAGTGAAAGCACTTATGTATTGTTTGTGGTGCATTTACACACTAATTTTTTAATATAAAAAGTGCTCCTTAAGAACTAAGTATTACAATATGACTTAACCTATCTTAGACTAATGTGTAAAAGAGAGAGAGAGTGCATATGCCATAACCCATGGAGTAGAAAAAGCAATTCTTTATCTCACATGTGGCAAGCACGCTACACATGCTTATCAGTCTGTAGTGAAGATTACTCCCCGTAATCTTACTCAAACATACCACATGTGGCAATAGAAAACTCCTATCTTATTCTAGTGTACAAATATTCAACAAGAAAATGCTCTTATCTCAAGTGGACTGTATACAAAAATAGATCCCTGTTTAACTAAATGTTCTCTCTTCTACACAAGAGATCCACAGCAAGACATTCACTATATTTATTATTTAAAACCATGTTCGCTACGTGAACAATATATATATATATATATATACATTATGGATGATAATGCAAATTAAGGCTGCAAGTACAACTTTTGACAATAGATGTAAGTGCAGTGTTGCCCTTTTGAACGAATTCGCCTTTTGCAAATTAAACGAAATATTTTCCAATTGGAATGAAACCTTTTCCAAATTAAATGAAACCTTTATTTTTGTCCAAGGAAATATAATATTTCCAGTAGATTTAAATCAGTATTTGAAATTTAAATCAAATAATATTAACAAATATACTCCTCCCCAGCATTAGAGAAAGCTATCCAGTTGCGGATCATCAACATGGATTCCGTAAGCAACACAGGACAACATCAGCGTTGCACGCCATTTCCACACATATAAGTAGAGGACTTAACCAGAACCGGCCGTGCGATAGAACAGTGTTGGTAGCGCTTGACCTATCAAAAGCCTTTGATACTGTCAACCATGCCAAGCTGTTTGAGGATATTGAGAGCACTTCCCTTCGGCCGAGTTTGAAACGTTGGATAATCAACTACATGTGTGGACGCCAGTCGTAAGTGGAGTTCTGGAACAAGAAGTCCTCTTATTTTGGTATTAGGACGAGAAATGACTAAATTTGACATAAAATATTGCTGGAGAATGTATTGAAGTTAACTGTGAGAAACTACTTTCGAAAAAAATCCGCGGTTTGTTGGAATCGTCACCGAATCGCTTTTAATATATGGTTATCCTTAATGGTAGTTAAAGAAAGACCAAACGTGCGAGGTGTAATGATTTTTTCTAATAAAATAATAAAAAGCAAAATAATTTTTTGTGATAAACATTTTTGGGTTGTTATAGATTTTAGCCGATATCTTCGAGACCAATAGGTCTTTCGCAGTGATTCTTGCAGAAATAAGATCTAAACATGTCCACAAACATATTCCATCACACATAATTCAATTTACATCTTTGACGTATATATTGGAATTTTGTCAAATTCGTATTGAGGCAAAATACTTATTACACACGACGAACGAATTTTCAAAGTTGAACAAATTCAACTATGACAGAACGTAGTTTTGTGTTTTTTTTTTTTCTTTTGTTGAATATTTGAATACATTATATTATTTTATAATTTTGTTTCGCGATTTTGTTTAGTTCACCAAGAGATATCGATTCGACGTATTTGGGTAATACGGCCGTACAAAACATTTTGCCATAGTGGGGATGTTGAATATTATTGTACGCCTCGTTTAATTTTAGGTAACGTTGTAATGGTTTCATTTAATTTGGAAAATGTTTCATTCCAATTGCAAAAGGGTTAATTCCATTTGTAAAAAGTTTCATTCCATTTGTAAAAGGTTTCATTCCAATTGGAAAAGGTTTCGTTTAATTTGCAAAAAGTTTAATTTAATTTGGAAAAGGTTTTATTTAATCTGGAAATGCTATACATGTATTTCAATGAATGTTGCCCAAATACGCATTGCACATAAAAATATCAAGTTGAAAAATTCCAACATTGACAATGCGTATTTTGGATTTTTTTTTTTTTTTTTTTTTGAAAATAGAATTCCATTCATTGAAAATTTTGTTTTTCTATAAATGTAAACATTTTCCGATTAATTAAAAAAACGTTTTCATCCATTTTCGCCGTTTTCAATTGACACTCAAGTAAATAAGGTCCTTGCGTATTTGGGTAATACGGACGTTCAACAAACCCTGTAAAGGTGAGAAGGTGGGTATTTTAGTCCACAACGCACTGAATTTGATACGGGCCACATTAATGAAAACATTTGTATTGCCTCTGCCCGAAAATATTCTTTGAATAAGTTTTATTTTCCTTTCAAAACTATATGTAAACTCGTAATGTTTGTAATTATAAAATATATGGATAAAACTAAATGTTTTTCATTATCACTCATCGATTACATTATACATTATATGGATAGTGTAGAGGAATATATTATTTTCGTAGGACATGCAGCGTGTTACGGATAATGATTACATGTTCCCACTGGGTTGTAGTGTAAAGTGGGCCTAACACAACTTTCAACTTTTCTCTCGCAATTCGCTCTCTTTTACTGGACATTTGCGTAAACGAACAAAATTCAGTAACAATTTCGATAAATTTGTACAAATTATTGTAAGGGAAGAATCTACTGATTTGTTATAATGCTTTCATAAAAAAAATGTTACAGTAGTAAAAAAATTGTATATACTTGCGGGATCTTGAGCTGGCATACAATGTATTATCCTTTATTTCATATCAAGTACAAATAGAAAAGCGCCGTCGTAATATAAACACATAGAATCTTCTGGCAAGGACATAGTATACGTATGCAATGATATTTATGTACACGTTTGTTCTAAACTTACTGTAAAGTAAATGATGAAGTGGCCGATGATGTATTCAATTCCGATGAAGACGTATTCGAAATAGGAGTAGCAGCGGAGATCAATTTACTTGACGTCGAGGTTAAAAGCTCAAAGCAATTCTGTGGGGTTGTAAAAGTGTTCGGGAATCTTTGTTTTTTCGCTATTGCTTGCCCAGTGGACGTGTTGACGGAGAATGAAGTGCCCTCCGTGTCCAGTGTGTCTTCTTTTAAGTTATTATCGCTAGACTTAGACGTGGAGCTCTGATTTACACTAAAACTCATGACAAATTAATAAATTTAATACACGTAAAAATGTCGGTCTCCCCATTAAGTTGAAACATCGAGCACCCAAAACAATAATTTGTCAATTGTTATTTTGTATCCAAATATCACAAATTCTTCACAACATTTTCAACTTCAATTTATTTGCCACATAAACACATTGCAGCATTTATATGCCAATTAATGCAAATTATTCCCAATTTTCTTTAAAAGTTACATGAATTAACCAGCTAAAGTTCAAATGAATCAAATGAACGATTCCGTAAAATGAAATGTCTGAACTATTTTGCAGCTCATTCGTTCATTTTCTTTAGCGTGGTTTTATATTTGTCGGGATCGGTGTTGAGAGTTTCTCTCTCTCTCTGCGATAGAGCTGCGATATTTTTAATTTTGTAACAAGCGTACTTTTTGTTCACAAAAGGTACGAATTGGCATAAACGTACCAAAACAAAAATTAGATTTTTTATTATTCGTGAATACATTTACGCTTAAATTATAACATATATTATTTATGCAAATAACTGGTATAAATATTGGCCAATATTTCTCGATAATTATGATTTATTATCATTTCAAGTAGAATTTTAGGTACCTTTTCGTACTTTTTTGTTCCTACCTGTGGTAATGTTTTCCAACACAATTCACAATTTACCACTGAGAGAAGGAGAAACTCTCAACACCGATCCCGATCCCGACAAATATAAAACCACGCTTAATAACATTGGACAATTTAGAGTCCTTATTTTTTGTCGGATAGAGTGTCAAGGGGAATAGAAATAGAGAATAAATGCATTGTACCCGCAATTTTCACATCTGCTGATTATTTGTTGACATTCTGTATTAATTTGAAATTTCAATGTAAAAAACTATTTGCAACAAATAATAATGGTAAAACGACGTAATATAAAAACTGATTGTTTGTGTGCAATAAAATCCATGTTTAATTTAATTTTGTTTGTTAAATTTTTATTTCCACAAAAATTTAAAAAAAAAATCACAAAATGTAAAAAAAAGAAATATATTTGAAACCGGTTGAACGGTTGAAACTAGTTCGAAAGAGGACGATAAGAATTGCCGCAAGTAAACTTTCTTAATCTAAATCAAGAGTTTTTTGCATGTTGACAAAAAAGAAGATATAAATGCGTATGTGAACGCGCTATAAGCATGGTACATACATGTATGTTCAATACGTGTTTAGAATAGGTAGACCGGCATTTTATATTTATTGAAACCAAACAGAATAATTTTACTCATTGTCTTTGATTTAGAGCGGAAGAGTTCAAACTCAAGTCTTTAATTCGATTTCACCATGTTGCAATCATTCTACGAGATGCCTTTCCATTTGCTTGTCCCCCCAAACATTAAATTGAGAATTCAAATACCAAAACCTTCACCATTTTTCATTTTTAGTTGGATACTTGTGTCCTATTTTCTGGTGACTGGAGGTGAGTACAAACCAAAGCTATTAACCAGAGAGATAATACCATAATTTGCATATTTCAGGAATTATATATGATGTTATTGTGGAACCACCTAGCGTTGGTGCAACAGTGGATGAAAATGGACATTCTCGACCCGTAGCATTTATGCCTTATCGCGTCAATGGCCAATATATAATGGAAGGTCTTGCTAGTAGTTTTCTTTTCACAATCGGCGGCATTGGCTTTATAATTATGGATCTGAGCTCAAATACCCTTGGAAAAACAAAGTTAAATCGGATGTTGTTGTCTTCAATGGGATTCATATTTATTCTGGTTTCTTTCTTTACAACTTGGCTATTTATGCGTATGAAACTTCCAAGTTATTTGCAACCATAAAATATAATGTAGCAGACACATTTATTTCATTTCATTTTTTTCAGTATTTTTAAAATCAAAAATATTAAAGTATATTTACCAAGTATTGTATTTATATAGATAAATGACTCGAATTCCGATTAAATTAAAATATAGTGCGCACACATTGCCCAATTAAATGTTTGTGTTTTAAAATCATTCATTATTCGTATGTGCCGGATTCTTAAATATAGTCTCTTCGAAGCTAGAATTCCTTAAAAACTGAAAACACATATTTTCACTCAATTCAAAAGGAGAAAACCAATTTTTATCTTAAGTACGTATTCTAGTCGATTTCATTATTTTTCCTTTCGTAATTTGGGCAACAAAAAATTTACACAAGTAAAACGTAAACGTCTCCTACAAGACCTGCCTTTTTTCGTCCAGGATTTTATTGAAAAATATGGAAAAACAAGCACAATACCAAAATACTAACGTTATGCTAAAATATTTAGTTGCAACTATTGATATACGTCTCTACTCTTTATTTATTGGCACCCTTCTCTACGGACGTTACATTTACAGAAACTTTATCGTTTCCTGTTGTCGCAATTTTTTGTGGAGGGGCGGGTGGTATAAATCCTAAACGTGCACTTGATATCATAGTCCCAGGCTTCACAGGATTAAATGACATCAGGGTTCCAAAAAGAACGTGTTGTATTATAGGAAATTTTGACAATATCTGCAAAAAGTATCGTTAGTTCTCTTTTTTTTGTAGAAGAATAAATTTAACAATCTGAATTTGTATAGGTACATCATTTTGTAAAGTGTAATCTGTTTTATCACGAGATAATTAACATATGGACCTATAAAACCTGCTTGGTTTCATTTTGCCGATATACACTTACAATGATGTTTGGTATCTATACTTACTTCTTTTTGATACATTTTAACAAGTCCCGAGTTTATTTTTGCCCATGAAGGTACTGCCGAAATGCTCCATAACTGATATGAATGTTCAGCAAAATGACCCTTTTTCACCTGCATCTCATTATAGTTTGTCTTTAATTTTCAAAAATCTATACCAAAATAGGTCTTACCTGCCTAATGAAGTCAATACATGCAATAAACATATAATCATCTTTCATTGTATTTATAACTTCATCGTCCAAAAATTTTTCAGGAGGTATAGGGCTTTGGACTGAAAAACCATTAGATGTCACCATTAAAGCTTAACCAAAACAATTTTCATTGTCTTACAAGCAAGTTGGGCACTGCCCCAAATGAACGGCACAAATTGATAATCATCTAACGACCATACACCCTGACTACCAGCAGGCTCCATTCTGTAGGTTTTTTGTAGGCGCCTTACGAATATCAAGTAGGTGTTGAACAGACGTAGAGCACATGCAACATTGTCCTTTTCCTCTAGAATGCCGCCTTTGAACAACGAGCACATAAAGAAAATAAACGACAGTTCATGCCCTGTGCCGTAGTCAATACGGACTGAATTTCCAAACGATTCCGAAAGGTAAAATCCCAACTCAGTGACAAGGGCGCATTTATCGCTCGGAACACAATTTTGTAATATTAGAAATATATCCTACAAAGGAATTTACAAAACTCTGGATGAAAGCATACGTGAAATCCGATGCTTACGTGATTCATTCTGCGGGACCATGTGCGGAAAGCTTTGTTTCCAAAACGCTGCGGCTGGTCAGTGGGTGGAATCTCATCGACCATACTATTTAATTTTACAAATATATCCAATAGTTTTTCCATTTGTGGCGAAACGTACAAATCATCTGAAATTTTCTTCCCCTGAATGGCCGTGCTAATTCCATTGATGAATCCTATCAAATCATAGTACGCTTCAGAACGTAGCCATTTTTGCAGATCTGCCTCAGACTTGACAAGTTTTACCGGTTGTGCGGCCGCAGATAATTCCACTTCAGGAAAAATAAACATACATAAATGGGTTATTGATTGAATGGGACTCACTGGACTGTCTTACATGGTATATTCTTCGGATCCTGTACCACCATATCCATTATGCATTCGTTATTGGTTACTACGAAATCGGTATTTAGATATTAACAAACTGATCTAATACTAATGCAATCTATAAAGTCTCTTCCCAAATATCTGGATATTCATTCTTATTATTGTTGGTTGGCTGTCTTCTTCTTCTTCCGACATATGTCAATTCCACCATAATTGGGATCAAGGTATATTTAATAAGGTAGCCGCATCGGGCCAGCTGTTGGACAAATAAATGTCAAAAATGTTGTTGTAATGTTGAACCAAAAAATTAAAAAACAAAATTATAAATGAAAATCTCCGAATTTCTAATAGCTTTTTTGGCAATACTTTTATTAACATTTTCTACAAGAATTTGTGTAAAAAAATCTTGTCAATCTGTTTGTTTTGGCAAAATATTTTTGACATATCAAAATACAACAACCGATGTTTGTTGTAGAAATTCGCCGATGCGGCTACCTTGTATATCTACCTTGCTACCTATTCATTGTGCCATGGGTAGTCCATTTAGAGCAGCTGATGTCTTGATTAACTATCAAAGTGGTCAATTTTACTTGAATTCGATGTGCAATGCTGCCAACTTTTTGAAATATTATAAGGAATAATCAGGTGATGTATCAAAATAAAAACATTTTTTTTGTCTCGATTATCTGTCAAAATTTTCCTTATAATATTTCAAAAAGTTGGAAGCATTGCACATCGAATTCAAGTAAAATTGACCACTTTGACAGTTAATCCAGACATCAGCTACTCTAAATGGACTACCTATTCATTGTGCCATGCCTTGGGGTGTAATTAAAAGTGACATGAGACACAAAGTTTATGCTGCCACTTTCTGGGGAATTTTGTAGATTATATCACGGGTAAATGTGTGGGAATTTTGATTTGAATTTTTAAATTTTGTATTTTATAAATTAAATTTTTTTTCATATTGTGGCTTGTTATGCCAAAGTCATATACAAAATGTGTGACTGTGTATGTAATGTTTTGAAAAATACAGAAAAAATATATTCTGAAATCCATTTATTTAAATATGAATTTTACAACATTGGTAAGAAGAAATGTATGACTTGTGAATGAATCTGTATGTAAATCAAATTCGCAACTCGATTTTGAAAAGTAATCCTGCCATTCCATTCATTTTTCGCGTTTTTAGTAAAGTTTTAAAATTATGTCAAATGCATTTGTTTTTATTTATTCTGGCATTATAGCCCAAAAGGTAGAGACATGGTGCATTAAAAAGTTGATATATCTGTCAAAATTTTCCTTATAATATTTCACATGAGTTCAGAACCATGAGTCCAGAACCTAAAAGATTCTACAATTTTTACAAGCTTTGCAACTTTTTACTCGAAAAACGTTCATTAACCCACAAAACTGGTAAAACATTGAACCAAATTTAAGAGCACGCAAAACAAAATGGCATTCTCTTTGTAAACTTTTTACTCGACAAATTTGTCCGAGTAAAAATGGTAAACAGGAATGCCAATTTCTGATTGGCTGTTATGTTGATTTTGAAGTATTGCCATCTAATTTTGGCATATTTACTAGATTTATACGGCGTTTACATTAGAACTTTTTACCGGGTTAACCTACTTTATGAGGATTTATTTGACATATATGCAAAGGAATTGGCAATTGAAACCCACTGGGTTAACGAAATCCGGTTAAATGTAAACGTACTATTACGTTCCCGAACTTTTCAAATTGTTTTATACTCTGAGAGTGATTTTGAAATGTCTCCCTTTTACTAGATTTACTATATAAAAAAGTACTGGAACAGACCAATGGTTGGCAACATTGCAAATCAAATTCAAGTAGAAATTACCCACTTTGACTACCTATTTATTGTGTGATGGGTATAACAATATAAGGTAACAGCAAATGTCGTTGTACAATAAACGCATGGCACAATAAATTTTAAGGTAGTCCATTTAGCACAGCTGATTAACTGTCAAAGTACGTAATTCCTACTTGAATTCGATGTGCAATGTCAGGCATAAGTCAGAAATATTTGTCAATTATATTTATGTTTATGTCAGCTATATTTATGCATACTGATATTATGTAGTTTATCAAAAAATTATGGCAAAACCAAGATTTACTTACGAATATTTTCTATAGCCATTCTGTAACTTATATATGCGTTATCGGTAAAATTAAATAAAAAACATATGTATTTCTCATGTAATATTTAGAATTTATGTCAACTACTTCATATCTGTCGTTAGGACTTAACGAATACTTTATTATGATCGGTAACTTACCAAACAGTTTCGTTAATTAACGAAACTATAAGCTTATGAAAAACATCGTCGAAAATCATCGGTAATACTGTCTTCGTCTTCGATTTGCCTATTGGTATCAAGCTGAATTATAAATTTAAATATAAATTTATTTATATAGTTACAGAAGTAGCAATAATAACAATATTATCTTAAAAGTAATATGCGTATATATTATGGGAAAAATCCGTTCGGTGTAAGAACAAGGCTAGAGTTTCCGCTTTTTAGAAGTCCTCGAAGAAGCGCCAAATCATCTGGAGAAAGAGCCCACCCACTTAATTGTCCAACTGACTGTAGTTCGGGGCATTCATTCATTAAAACCTAAAGTAAGTAAAGGTATACAATTATTAAAAAAATCGAATAACATAGTTATTTCGAGCCATTGTGTTAGTTATTTAATAATAATTAAACTTTAAACTCCTGAAACATTGATACCTAAACATGAGTTGTTTGAAAATACTAATATATATATATATATATATATATATATTGGCGATACTTCTTATTGTTATTGTGAATATTTTTAATAGACTTGTTTTTTTATACACAACGGTCGAATTTTGTTTGAGCCCATATTATGTTTTTGAGATTTTGCTATGAAAACACCAAAGTATAATAATAGAAGGTAACAGCAAGTGTTGTTGTACAACAAATGATACAACAACCATATGGAAATTTGTTGTTGTAAGTTATACTAGTGTCAACGTGATTTGATAGAAAAATGTATACAAACAAGCAAATTATCAACAAATTATGTTTATTTTGAAAATGTAATATTTTCGAATCCTTAAAATAAAATTGAAAACATGAATGAAAACCTATCAAATGTATATTTCTATCGCTATCGCTTGCACATCTTTCCTATAACTGAGCCATTGCCACATATATGTGTAACACATATGAAAATGCTGTGAATGGCGAGTTATTCATTGAAGAAATATTTGCTTCCTCAAACTTTCCCAGCAGGCAGATTGAGTAAATTGAATACGGGAGGACATTTAATAAAGAACAATTTCGAATTGTATGCGTTCCCAATTTTCCTGTTAGTTGGTTTTTAAAAACATAATGTGTAATATTCATATTAACACTAGTATTACGTTGGAATCTGCTGGGTTTTGCTGTTACCTTTTATAATTGTACCATGTGAAAGCACCAAGGTATATTAAGAAGGTAGCCGTATCAAAGCAGGTAATAGTAACATTAAATGTCACAACATTTTTTTTGTTTTTAAATTTGCCGTAAAAATAAATATAATTTCAAATAGAAATTGGAAACATTTAGAAATAAAGAACAAACAACTAAGAACAAGAAACGAATTGAAAGGAGACATTGGGATTTCTAAAAGAAGAGAATTTGGTGGTAAAGAAGACTACGGATGGAAACATGACTGATAAGCTGCCTATAAAAGCACCAACTTTTATAAAATGATCTGTTTTACTTTGAAAAGAAGACTCTTTTGGATATTTGGAAAATTAAATATGATATTTAAGTCGATAAACAGATCTTTTGATTTTATAAAAGCATTTTCCGGTTTCTATAAAATGTCCCATTAGAAATTTATTAAAATTTCTATTGGCCTAAGAAGAAATTTTGGTCTCTATAGCTCTTTTATCTTCTGAAAAAATACCATTTGTTATTATGTATGTAATGTAGGTCTTATATATGGTATGTTCCCGTACTGCAAGAATCTACGAGCTTTTACTATTTTTTTCGATATCATAAAGGAAAAAAAGTGTTATCGTAGTAAAAATAGTAGGGGAGAGGGGGACGCCTTTGAACACTTTTTTCTTTGAAGCCTTATAAAATTTTTTATTATATAATTTTTGGTATCTTTTAAGTTTTAATTAATAGGTACATATGTAACCTTTAAAATGAATATACATCTATATATATATATATATATATATATAAATGGAGCCAAAAAAATGTATACTAAAGCATCAATTGAGAACGGCTGGACCGATTTGACTCAAAATTGTTTTCAGTTGTCGGTAATTACAGTGGGAAGGTTTTTATGAAAGAAAATTTTGAGAAAAATCCGCGAAATTCTTGCAAAAATTATTTTAAAGAAACGGCTGGACCGATTTGACTTAAAGTTTCTGTTAGTAGTCTGTAATTGAGAGGAAAATGTTTTAATAAAAGAAAATTTTAAGAAAAATCCGCGAAAATGTTGCAAAAAATAAAATATTATGAAGCATATTTGCATTTCCACGAATTTAGTATCGAGCTATTATGATTGCCCCACGTCGTAGTTGTTATTTTGATAAATTTTGGGCAAAAATTGATAGCGTATCAATCCTTTAAGACTTCATTTGTCAATTATTGAAAATTTTGATTTTTTTTTTCAATTTGATTGACATTGTATTGAAAAATTTTTTTTTGTGAAAATTCAAAAATTAATTGAGAATATATCATTGAATGGACACGCGATCATTGTATGTACACGTTGTCCATAGAATGCACGTACATTTTGGGACAAATGCAGGGATGAAAATCAGAAGATATTCGCAATAGTTTTGATTCTAAGATCCATTCTCTAGATCATTTTCTTAAAATAAGAATAGAAATAGTTCCGTAAGGACACGTTGTTCTTTAAAGTATTTAAAATGTGTTACGTGACCCTTTTACGCCGCTGGGAGATGTTCAGGTAACTCCAACCAGCTCCGCCGCCTCTCATAAGGGGGGGTCCCATCCCGCATTCCCAGCACAGGAACGTACACAGTAACCTAGATGATAGGTTTACATCTACAAAAATACTAAATTTAAAACTTTCCAACTCCATCAAATCCAAACCCGTATGACCTATTTAGCCGCCCTCCCTACCTTGGTCAAACCTTTCCATCATTATCATTTTGACCCCTAATCCCGCTCCATAACATACCACTTACCTCACCTTTAAGTCCCTCCTTCCTTCTTCAATCAAAAGTCCATTATGTTCTCTTAATACTATTTCACATGTCTTTTATTACAAACAAAACTAAACCTAATCATATCTCCGCTATTTTTGTATATCCTATGTTTTCTATTTAATACTTTCCAGTTAAAAGTGATAATTTATTCATGTATGGAATTACTGTATAACAATTTCTGATTACTACGAGTAAATTAATTCTATTTATTTTTCTTATATTTATAGGTATTCCGAAGGATAAATCGAAAGGTCTGTTGACCCAAAACAAAATTCAAAATTGAAGTCAAATTTTATGGTCTTTAGAACCCACTAAAGAGTTTTAGCGCACGCCCAATTCACTGGACTACTGCGGGTAAAGCCAATTCCTAATCGTTCCTAATAGAGCTCTATTTGTAACTTTTAGGTGCTATGTATATAACCCAACTGTGGTTTCTAACAGTAATAAAAATTAACTCCAATATTATTATAAATAAATATCATTAAAAAAATAAACTAATTAAGATACAAATAAATATTCACTTAAAACCAACCTAGATACAAAATAAAACTAGTCACAAAAATATGTCATACAACAATGATGAACTATAAATTAAAAAAAATAATAAATAAATATAAAAATTAAGTCGTTAAAATTGGGTTTTACTGTCGTTTGAATTTAAATACTGGTATGCTTTTTGGTGGTGTGATCGAAATTCGTGGACGTTAGCTTCTGTTGTTACCGCTAACTTATACCATTTTTTCAGAGGTTTTGCTTTCATTACTTTATATATCAAACACACACCAATATTCAGTATTATTAAGTCCACGTAAAAGTTAATATGGTGCTGAGCACCGTGGTATAATAGAGTGAGTCTCCAGTTTTTCTGGGAGCAAAGGTCCTTAGTTACCGGGTAGTAATAATATAGCGGTACAATATATTTGGTTGGATCCTACCTCTTTTCGTAGTGTCACCGTTACAAATGCCGGCCTTTACTTATAACTCGGACTGTCCTTTTTATATGGTTAGTCCCTGCTTAATGTCCGACATTTGAAAATTTTAAATAAATCCGACATTTTCTGATTTTGTGAACATGCCATCTACCTTACTTGCTTCCACTTACAAGACGTGTTTTATTCATGAATGAATTAGGTTCCACTACTAAAAAAGTGGTTGGCAACGCGGTTCGCCATTTGCTTCACATCAACAAAGTTTCCTAGAGCTAATAGCACATTTTTTTTGTAATTTTATATAAAACATTTTATTAATCTATTTTTCTTTTCAGGAAAAAACATTGGATTATTCTCGGCCATAAGGTATAACGTCATCCGTGGACAAGTTGGCTGACTTTTTGTTATTACTTGGCCGAGAAAAACAAATGTATTTTTCCTGGGCTGTGATCATGGAGTAATTGGGTTCGGGGACAGTCGCGTCAAAACCCGGACGCACAGGAGGCTGCCCTGCCTTTATGGATGAATCCCAATAAAGGGTCATCCCAACGAAAAAGAGCACACACCAAATATTGTGCTAAATTACTAACACCACCCTGGCAAATATATACTAACCCCTTAGAACAAACATAATGGACACGGCAGGCCAAAAAAGGCATTACAGTGGCTTGTCATCCCGGGAGTGTCCATTGTAGCTACCTCCAGCTCCCCCAACTCTACCGCATAATGGGAGCTGGTGGAAACTCGTGGTTAGTGGCTACCTCGTAGGCGAAAAAAGCCACTTCCTAAGGCCCCTCCACGCAAAATTTTTTTTGCTTTCGACAAAAGACTGCGTTTAAGCAACCCCGCAACAAATGTTGCTATGGCACGGGAAATATCAAATCGGTGGTACCATTATATGGTGGTTATACGCCTAATCGTTGGCCAATGCCTTTGAACTTATAAACACAACACCTCTCATATATCCGATACCACAAATGTGTATCACAGAAAACTAATATACGATGCAATTTTCTGTGCAAAATTCATTAAGTTGATATAAAAAAGTGATGTTACCTATTCGTATTGAACTGTGACTATAAAATTGCAAATACCTTAATATATCAACTAAACTAAAACATAAAACTAACTTTTCATATTTTCTAATATGTAGATTCCTTAAATCGGTCGGGACATTTATATGGGAACAATGTTACAACACTATGTGATAGTAGGTTGCCCATGCTCTTAAAAAATAATGTACAGACACTCAGGTTGAAAAAAGGGGGTAAAAACTTCAAATATGTATGGCGCCTTTTTAATACGTTAGGCCAACTCTATGATTGGGTACCGTTATATGGGAGCTACCTCAAAGAGTGGATCAATATAGATACTTTCAGTACGATTCATTCTACCAAATAAAACAACCAAAATTATATGAGGGATATTTAAAGGCTTGGGCGAATAAAAAATTTCAGTCAAATACCGAATATTAAGGGATACCGTTATAGGGGAGCTATCCGAACACTTCGGTCAATATTGAAGTTATTAATTAGGGAGAGTATACCTACTATTAAATTAGAAACAATACCTTTAAAAGGGAACCAAGGTTTAACATTTTCAATATCAACTATCATATAAGTAGTATAAATATATGTGCAAATTTCTAAGTTGTATCTTAAATCATGTAGGTTACAAAAACTAGCTCTAACGTTATATGGAAGTCTTATAAATATACTGAAAAAATGAATTATATTCGAGAGTCAAACTTATATGTGCATTTAAATTTACTTTCCACGAATTCAATAATTCATAAACTTTTATTCACCGAAACTTTAGAAGACAAAAATAGCAAAATTACTCGCTCATTAACCTCAAATTGTAGATTTTCAGTACTGTAATATTACTTTAAGTGTGATCTGATAAATACCAAGATATTACACAAATTTTTACAATTCACCTTATGGTGGAGGGTATAAAAACAAACCTAGAACGACGAAAATTATGCATCAACAATATTGCTAGGCAAGACAACGTTTGCCGGGCCCGCTAGTGTGACATAATTAGACCTCGGATTTTTGCATATTTTTTATGCTTTATCCGATTGGACTCAAATTTTGTATTTAGGCGTTTCATGCTTTAATTGATCGATATTTGGGGTCATGTCAAAAATATGCAAAATATATGCAAAAAATATGCAAAATATGCAAAAAATATGCACGGTATGCTAGGTCGATATGCGATAAATATATGCAAAAAATATACAAAATATGCATTGTCGATATGCAAAATATGCAAAAATATGCAAAATATGCAAAAATATTCAAAATATATGCAAAATATATGCAAAAAATGCAAAAATATTCAAAATATATGCAAAATATGCAAACATATGCAAAAAATGCAAAAATATTCAAAAATCATATGCAAAATATGCAAAAAATGCAAAATATATGCAAAATATGCAGAAATATGCAAAATATGCAAACATATGCAAAATATGCAAAATATATGCACGGTATGCTAGGTCGCAATATTAAAGATAGAACTTTGAAATTTTGCACATATATTATTATTACTACTAGGATGTTTGGTATTGGAAATGGGATATATCGGTCCACGTTTTAGTATATTGCCATATAACGGTTATATATGTTTGCATGTTTTATACATATATTTAGCAAATATTTCTCGCATATCGACCTAGCTTACCGTGCATATTTTTTTGTATATTTTGCATATATTTTGCATATTTTTGCATATTTTGCATATGTTTGCATATTTTTGCATATGTTTGCATATTTTGCATATGTTTGCATATTTTGCATATGTTTACATATATTTTGCATATTTTGCATATGCAAAAATATGCAAAATCCGAGGTCTAGACATAATTTAAGCTTTATAAATATATTTTATTACTGTTTTAATGGCCGAAGTCAAAGTGTTCAAAACTGCCCCCTAGGGGGGGCAGCTTTGAACTAGGGTGAGTATTTTTGAAGGGCATGGTTTTTTACAGTGTTTATGTTCAAATATATATGTATTTTATTCATAGATATCAGAAATGCATTTATTTATTAAAAATATATACAAAAAGTTTCGAAAATTAAAATCAAAATTTATAAAAACATAAAATGACTTAAAAACAAAAATTAATATCGGGAAAAATACAGTTAATTTCATAATCTTATTAACCCATTTGAAATTTTGAGAAATCGAAGCCAAAAGTTAAAAACTCCGTTTTTTACTGGAGTTTGTTGCGCATGTTCAACGGTGCCCAACCTGTGGCATTTTACGGAAATTTATAATAAATTGTTGGAATGCAAAAAAAATTGTTTAACGAAAGAAAACTATCACCGAATTCTCTCTGCGCCCTTACAACCAAAAAATTAAAAGTTTACAATGGCACTGCGAAAACATGGTCACCCATGTACATTTTGTCGACAACTCAAAAAGGTAGCCAAAGTGGTTTACGCAGATAGAGAACAAGATTGCCATATACAAAAATGTGGTTACGTGTCGGAAAAATGTTAAAACGAGATTTTAAGAGCGCTGTTCAAAGGTGCCCCATTTTAAGAGCGCTGTTCAAAGGTGCCCCCCTCTGCCCTAGATTCTTGCAGAAAGGGAACAAATAAACAATCTTTGGGTCTTTTGTTATTCAATAAATCTTTTAGGCTTATATAAGAATATTTCCAGATCATATAATAGTTTGATCCATACAAAAATAACTTATTCTCGTCTGACAATGTGATAATTTAAAATTTATTTGTTTAATCCATATGCTTTTATCGAGTTCCACTAATTTTACTTGTAAGCGTTCGTAAAACGTAGTTTGGTCATTAGTTTAGTCCATCTTATTTAAGAAATAGACTTTAAATGCCGTGAAATGGCACGTATTGTAATAGATAGCTAAAAAATTGCCCTAATTTTGTTGTTGGAATATCGATTTTTAGCTGGTTTATTTCGAATTCGTCCCTTATCTCTTAAAGTAGAATTGGAATTGTCCTTTATTGATGGTTCTACACCTCATTTTTTCCTTTTTTTTAGACCCTTAATCTAATCACACACTCTGAATGATTTATTAATTTTCCAATTTTTGTATTATAATGTAAATATTTTGTCATAGAATTCATAATATTTATCTCCGTACCATATAATAGCTTAACCGAACCCATTTATGCAAAAAATATGAGTAATTTCCTCCTTTTATATATTTTTTTGTTAAAAAAATATATAATAACAATGTGTTTTCATAGTAAAATCTAAAACATATCATATGCTCTCAAACGAATGTCCACCACTGTATTTACAGTTATTTGTTTAATAACATGCTGTTGTTAATTTGTAAAGTTTGAATTGTCAAATAACAGTATATTTTTAGAGAAGGAATGATATTGCATCAAGGATATGGAAAAATTCCACAATAACTGGGACAAAAGATATTCACAGTAAAAATGTGATTAGGAGAAAATAACTTGTTTGGGCGCAATGTCAGGCGTATGTGGTTTATTACGTTCGAAATTATAAAAGGTAACAGCAAAACCCAGCTGATTTGATCAATTATAGGAAAAATGAGGAAACGATAGAAATATAATTTTGATAGATTTTCATTCGTGTTTTTCAATTTTATTTTGAGGATTCAAAAAATGGCATTTTCAAAATAAATATAATTTGCTTGTTTGTTTACATTTTTCTGTCAAATGACGTTGACACTTGTATAACTTACAACAACAAATTTATATGTGGTTGTTGTACAACAGCACTTGCTGTTACCTTCTATTATTATACCATGGAAATAACCCGAGCTATCCTTGTAAAGACCCATTTATAAAAAATATTTTCTTACTGGAATAATGTACTAATCACTTTTAATTAGGCAACAACAATATAAGTAGTTATTATTACGTATTTTTAGCGTAATATAGTGAATTATCTCGATTTAATTGCTGAATCGATCTGAATTTAAAAAAAATAAATTACTCCTCATGGTCGAAATGATGTGCTAAATCAAATAATCTGAAATACAACATTGCTTTTGCATCAAAAAATATATCACTTCTCCTTGTCTAACAATAAATTGAATGTTTGTTTAAATTTGTAATGAATATTACTATAATTTAAGAAGAACAATTCCTATTAGAATTATGAAAATATTGGAAGCTACGTGGAATTGGAAATATCAGCTGACTGCATCAAAAATACATCATTTCTCCTTGTCTAACAATAAATTGAAAGTTTGTTGTTGTAAAGACCCATTTATAAAAAAATATTTTCTTACTGGAATAATGTACTAATCACTTTTAATTAGGCAACAACAATATAAGTAGTTATTATTACGTATTTTTAGCGTAATAAAGTGAATTATCTCGATTTAATTGCTGAATCGATCTGAATTTAAAAAAAAAAATAAATTACTCCTCATGGTCGAAATCATGTGCTAAATCAAATAATCTGAAATACAACATTGCTTTTGCATCAAAAAATATATCACTTCTCCTTATCTAACAATAAATTGAATGTTTGTTTAAATTTGTAATGAATATTACTATAATTTAAGAAGAACAATTCCTATTAGAATTATGAAAATATTGGAAGCTACGTGGAATTGGAAATATCAGCTGACTGCATCAAAAATACATCATTTCTCCTTGTCTAACAATAAATTGAAAGTTTGTTTAAATTTGTTATGAATATTACTATAATTTATGCCATGTACAGACGAGCGTCGTTCGCTCTCTCATTCGTTGTTCGACCCCTAATTATGAAGTAATTACAATTACACCGACTTTTGTACGTTGTTCAATTCGAATCACTCTCTGAATAACCAAGAATTTTGTCCCATCCCTAACAAATGAGAGAATTTGTCGAAAATAAATTAATTTTGACAGCATGAAAATATTTATAAAATTTTCAAACTTTTTCAGTATTGTGGGCGTAACAAAGGTAAAAAATAAAAACAAATTGTTTTCACAACATGGTAGATTTGTTGGCTAATTATATTCCAGGTCAAAAATTATATATATTTGTCCATAAAAATGTTATTGCATTATATTTCAAAAAAACTCTAAACTGCAAATAAAAATAACTTGGCGGGTAATGTGGACCAGTATGTGTGGGTAATGAGGATCAGTAAGTTAAAGGTAGGTTGTGGATTAATTGTGATAAATATCAATTTATTGCACTCTTGGGTAACAATTAATGCAAAAATATATGGGTCCATGTTTTGGAATAGCCCCCTTTTAGGGGTACCACCACATTTGCGGTATTTTGAAGGTCCTTGCTTCATTATCCAACCGAGGCACCTATAATTTCGGATATCGAGTTTTCAGAGGATAGAATACCTCCTCGCATATTAAATGCGTCCTTGTTTCGAGCTCGTCCTCATGAAAATGTCCCACTTTTTTATAGTGGTCCACATTACCCGACATTGAATATTTTTATTTAAAAATAATTATCGGCTTCAAAAACGAATAAAAATTTAAAAATAACCGATTGTAATTACAGATGAACGTGTATTTTTGTTAAAGAAAACAAGAAAACCACATAACCTCTTTATATTCGAGAAAACAAAATGTTCGACTATATTACAAAATCGTTCGACTATTGTGCTAAACAATTTTCAAATCACACTTTTACAATCAGAGCTACATTTTTACCTACTAAATTTTCAACATTGCAATTATTTATTAAAAACCAAGTTTGATGTTTGTTTTCACCAATTGCGAAAACATTTATCAAGGCGGCATTGACATATTTCAAGCATTTTCTTAGATATGGGGTGTGGTCCACATTTGACGCATGGTCCACATTACAAGAAGTTACTCTAAAATTGAAAATGATGAATGAAAAGTAAAAAAATTTATAGTTTTTATATATGCAGAAGGTAGTCAATTTTGTAATCTACTTAATGGAATATGCATTTCTTTCCCTTTTGTTCCAATTTGCGTACAAAAGAAAATTGAAAACATGAATTAAAAGTAAATAGATATGGGTTCATACTATAGTCAGGAGAAAGAGAATTATTTTTTCTATTTAGATCCATGTGTGATTCACGTAAATATGTTACAATTTTTGTGTTAAACAAGAAACCAAAAGTGCTACCGTTGTGCGACTGCAGGGTTACCGTCCTGTAACACTGTTTGCAACTTTTTTAGCATTGTGCTACTTTCTTCCCTTTTTATGTATAAATTCCATGGTATAATAGAAGGTAACAGCAAGTGTTGTTGTACAAAAAACAACCACATGGAAATTTGTTGTTGTAAGTTCTACTAGAGTCAACTCATTTGACAGAAAAATGTAAACAAACAAATAATCATCAAATTATTTTTATTTTGAAAATAAAATATTTTCGAATCCTCAAAATAAAAATTGAAAAACATGAATGAAAATCTATCAAATTTATATTTCTATCGCTTCCACATCTTTCCTATAATTGAGCCATTGCTATATACAGTGGCTCCATCGAATAATCGGACAAGTTGTTGTCAGATATAATAATGCTATGTCTGCTTTTCCACAGGCAAATTTTTATTTGGCAAATACTGAGTTTGTAGGCGAGAGGGGTGCGAGGAAGAAAAACAAAAATTTGCCTGTGCAGAATTTGCCGTACTCGCAAATTCGGCTTTGCTCTGTTCGTTGAAAACAATTTTGTTGACATTTCCTTTTGAACCTATTCGCTTTACTGACACACAGCCGGCTTTTGTTTACAAACCTGTTGCTTTAATTTGTGCAAATGAAATTTAATTTTTAATTTTTGCAATTTATATAATAAAATATATATAAAAATAAATAAAATATTTAAAAAAAAATCTTTAAAATGCAAACATTTTTGACTTTTATTTTCTTTCTTTTGTATTTTGATTCGCAAATTTGGCAAAGTAAAATTTGCTAATGGAAAAGCAAGCGATAATTTCAAAAGAGAAAACAAAAAATTTGCCAAATAAAAATCTGCCTGTGGAAAAGCAGACTATACATTTCAAAAAAATTGTCTAAATGTTTAGTTTTTTTTTCGCTTTTATTTACACATTACTTACTTATATTTCTGAACAATACAAAAAAAAAACAACAACTTTCCTAGTGATAACAGTAAATTTCGTCAGAAAAACAAAATTAACTCAATTTATTGTGTTCAACGCAAAATCGGACAAAGCAAAGTATCAATGTTAAAAAATGCAAAAAATCGAGAAATTAACATTTAGTTGCATATTCTTTGTTGTAAACGCTTCTGTATTGATTTGGCAAAATTCTGGCATACCTCCGGCTCTATGGACTTCCACGATTCCAGTAAAGCCTCCTTAAGCTGTACTAAGGAGTTAAATTTTTATTCATACACTCTCCTAGCTAATTCTTCCCAATTTTCCTGTTGGGTGATTTTTAAAAACATAATTTGTCAAATTCATATTACGTTGGAATCAAATCAGCTGGGATTTGCTGTTACCTTTTATAATTGTACCATGTATAAATTCCAAATAATTTGGATTCGTCTACGTCGTTTTTTAGGTATTTCATGTATTGTCGGAACAGTTTTATTGACAAGTTATTCAGAGAGTGATTCGAATTGAACAATGTACAAAAGTCGGCGTTCGCTCAGTGTTTGTATGGAGAACTAAGTAATTACTTAAGGGTCGAACAACGAATGAGAGAGCGCACAACGCTCGTCTGTACATGGCATAAAAGTTAGGTTTTTGGTTCGATTACATTCTTTCTATAATAACATAGAATATATGTATAATTCTTTCAGAATGATATTTTTTTTCAAATAAATTTAGGTTTGCTACAGAAAATTTGTAATTCCCCTTCAGTTCTCCAAATTTCTACATACACAAGATAAATGTAACAAAACCCCAGATGAAATCATTAAAAAAATTGTTGTATTATATGCCATTCCACATTAAAAGTGTAAAGAAGAGTATAGATTGTGTAAAGAAGAGCATAGATTGTGGACAAAATGTTAAAAATGGCTTAATATTTAGTTTTTTTCTTATACGAGCAAAAGTTTTCGAATTGATTTTCATTTTAATTATACACGGCCCGGTCCGGGATTCTTGTATCGCATATTCAGATTTAGTGAAAGGTGCTTTTTGTACAAGTCGGCATCTTATTTTCAAATAAAGGAGGGTGCGGAAAGGGCAAGCACTAAGTGCCAAAATTACTTCTGTCACACCCTCTGCGATGATGAGGACTCAGGACTTTATACCAAGAATAAAAAATGTTTCTAAACGTATAGAACATGTTATGGACAAACAAGCTTCAGATATATTCAATTAACAAACGTATACAGTTAAAGTGGACATTGAGACAATTTTATTGTGTGAAAGGGAATATATCGCCTTGAGGGGAAGAATAGACTCCTGAATACTGTCGTTAGACCTAAAATGTTTGGAGAGTACACCCAAAAAATGCAACATACCCAGAAATCCCAGAATTCAAAACGAGTTAATACAAATAATTGGAAAGTACATCCAGAAGTCTAATGTTGAAGAACTGAAAAGTGCTGTATTATTTTCAGTTTTAGCGGATGATATAGTTTAATCCGCTAAAATGTATAAGATGTTTGAAAAGGTATCTAAAAAAGTCAAATAACGTTTTCTTTGCTACGTGAATTAGTAGGATTAACAGGAATTAATAAATAAACACAGTAATCAGTTTGGGTTTGGATCTAACATTTTTGAGAGGTCAAGGATATGACGACGCGGTTTTCTCCTAGAAGAGTAGACAGTTTTTAAATAGAAGGCAGGAATTTATCGATATAGAAAAGGTTTTCAAGGTTTTCATTTTGGATTTAACTGCCCAAAATCCACATCTTAGACACTTTTTTCAGATTTCCTCTCAAATATTTCGCTCAAACGCATAATTCATACCTGCTCATTTATGATAACAGCTCAGAAAATTGGCTCTTTTTCACTTTAATTTTTTAAACACAAGGTCTATTGTTTTGAATGCAATAAAATATGTAATAAATATGAATCTTCCTTTAAATGTTTGGAAGAAAGTTGAGATTTCATAGTTATTATAGCCGCAAATGATGTGTTGTCAAATATATTGACAACAGCAGAACTTTTAAATTTAATATATCTTCTTTTCCTGAACACATTTTGGAATTGCCACAAATATATATATATATATATATATATATATGTATAATAAAGAACAAATTTTATTCATACTAAACTTTCCTTTTGGGTCATTTTTTAAAACATAATTTGTCATAATCGTATATTAACATAAAACTGTTAAAATTTCTGTCGTGTGATTTTAAATTATGTTCGAATATATTAGGCCTGGAATATATTAGTCCTGGTTGAAGCTAACGTATTTTTGTGTTACCAATCGATTAACTCCGCAAATTACGTCTGGTCAAGGAAAAAATTGGTCGGCATATCCATTGAATTGGGTAAATTTAAATTATTCGTCACTTGTTCATATATTCCTCATTCATATTAGCAATACAATCCATAATTAATAAAATGAATGATTCGGACCGAATATTAGTTCTTGGCGATTTTAATATGCAATATGCGAAGTGGCTTTCATTGCCAGAGTCAGAAGCTCTTACTCCATTGGCATCTGATATAAATTTAAATCAATTTACTTTTGAAATTATTAGTGGATTTTGTGACATTAATCTCCAACAAATAAATAATATAGTAAATAATCATGAGAAAATCATTGATCTAGTCTTCGTAAATCATACAGCATATTTTGAATTAGTTAGAATACCTCCTATTTGTATTCCTGGAGATAATTATCACCCCAATTTATGTATATACAGGATTTTATGTTACTCTAAACAAATTTATTTCTCAATGTGTTCCTACTATTAGTACTAGAAACTCTGATAGACATCCATGGAATACACGTGAATTGTAAAGTATAAAAAACTCAAAAAATAAACTTTTTAGAAAATTTAAAAATCTGGCTCCTCTATAGACTATGATAACTATTCTGTCATTTAATCCAAAGTCATTTTATGAATTTGTTAATCTAAAAAGAAGTTTCTTCTAAGCCTACAATTTTAAAATACAATAACCAAGAATTTTCGGGTTATTAGAATAATATCTCTTCTATTATATCTACGAGTTCAGCTCCTATCATATTTTCAATTGCTTGGGATCGCAGGAATGTTTGGGATTACCTGTATTGACTGGATGGTTAAATTCGGCGCCAAGGTAAACCAGACATCCTCGAGTGCATAGAAATGATGCTGTATAAATATGCTATTAAAACGTACACATTATATTGATTCAATTTAGAGCCGGCAATTCTTACCTTACAATGTCATCATCGGTCAATGACACACTGTCAACTGCCAGCCTCTTTAATTGGTTGGTATTGCAAATAAGGGATTTTAGTGCCGTATTTGCAATCGGACTACTTAGCATCTCGAGCCCCTCCAGACGGGTAAAACGATGTTGATTTGGACTAAAGTAGGACAGACCTTCCATCATATAGCAGTCTAAGTCAATGAGTCCTGGACACATATTTGCCAAAATTCCCAATTCTATTTCACCATTACCCTTGATCATTGTTAGATGGTCCAAATAACGACCCGTTTTCTCTAGTAGGTTTAATAACTCCGAACATGAGAATTTGTAGATTTTTAGCTTGCGTAAAAATGTATTGGAGAGTGCAATTAAACAACCCGCTTTGGGTGTATCCAAATATAGCGATTGTAATTGTGGGCACGTTTTAACGATAATGCGTAATGTCTCCTCATCCGTTGAAGTGTCGTGGAGATATTTCAGTTTGCATTTGAAGTTCGCATCGACGTTGTCGTACACAAACTTTAACGCCGGCCCAACAAACGAATAGGTTGAAAGTGTCTCCACATTCGGACAATGCTCCAAAATCAGCGCTATGTCTGAATAGCAAATATTTTCCTCTCCCATCATTCCAACATCGATTATGGTCAAACGGTCCGCACATACACCTTTACTTAGGCTTTCGATGCCGATTTCGGTAATATCGGTCTCGCCCGATATATCCAATACTTGTAGGTAATGACAATGCTTGGCAATCACTTCCAATAAATCGTCATTCGCTATAAATGGCACATACAGCTTGGTGAGGTATTTACATTTCTTTACTATCTCAAACATATAGAACATATGCTCTTCCTTGACCCAGACCCCTTTGAGGTTAAGCACACGCAATCCTGTGCCTTGAGCCGCAATTACTTGTAATATCTTTTCGTTGTATGAGAATGGAAAGACCTCCGTTACTAGAAACGAAACACCACAATTAAGCAGCATCTGCAAACAAGTGAACCGCATATTCGCATCCAAGTAATTGGAACTCAGTATCACACGCAACAAGTCCTGATAAATGTTGGAAGTAGCACCGGCTAACTCCAGATATTCGTTAATGTCCACCATTACTATGTTGATGTCCATATCGACATCAGGGCCATATTTTGCATAGCCCAGTGTCGACACAATAAGATTTGCTAACTCTCCCAGAGCACTGTCGCTCAGCGAACGTACCGGGCACTTTTTAGCCATTTCTTTCTCCGCACAATAATTTTCCGTCTCCCCTCAACCCTTCTCCGTAACTGGCTGTTCTTATACACGAACTAGAATATGTTTGTCGGTGTAGTATATTGTTTGTAAACAAATTGTTCGGACACTTCTCTCTATAATGGGCTTAAGTATAATATATATATATATATATATATATACAGACGACGATACATCCATATATCATATATTAAAAAAAAAAAAAACAGCAAGAAACCACAAGTATTTACTGTTTGGTACTTTTGAGTAAAATTACATCACATCCTTTAAAACTTTTGAATTTGATGCATACAATAATGCAAAAACTTTTTGGAGCTCAAATCACAATTTTACGAATATATTTTTTTACCGCTATGCTGGTCGTATATATGACATAACTTCATACACTTGTTTCCGTTTGGACGAGCAAAAAGAACTGAACATTAAGAACGATATTCGCAATACAACAGGGCATCCCGATCGTCTGCTTACCAAAAATACACTAATTCGAAAACGAAATGAGACTGGACGCCACCGATAGTCTCAGAGAGACAAATGTGTTTCACCACCGGCCGAATACATATGCTGATCAATTAAGTAATCGAAAATTTGGTTTCCAACTAGAGGTGTTTTGCGTCGTTTTAATATCAAATAGAGATGATCAAATATTATTGCATTTGACAACAAAGATTTAAGTAAACATTATGAATTGCAAATCGAAATTTCCCTTTCCCTTAAGATACTGATTGGCAAATCGTTTATAGTCGGCATTCCTTATAACTAAGATTAAAATTATTAACATTTACTATAAAACTGCTGTGTTTTTCAATTAGGTTCCGTTAATATAAATATCTATGTTAAATATACATAAAAAGTATGATGATAAATCACAATTTTGCTGTTATTTCCCATTTATGTAAATGGACATATCCATAAAACACGCTTGGAATTATGGAAGGTAGTCTCATTTGTGAAATTGATAATGGTAATACTTTTTAATATCTATTAATTTCAACTAATATGAAAAATAAATTCCATTAAGTCTTCGGGTAAAAATGGTTGAAGCATATGCACGCATTCCGCTGAAAATCTATCCTACAGATTTTCATCCTTTTTACCCTGCAGCGTGGATCCGCTAATGCTAAAAAAGGTCCTTTCTCCTTGCCTTCCACAATGTTGCAGAGAACACAATAATAGTTCCGTTCCAGAACCTTAAAAGAATCTACTAATTTTACAGGTTTTGCTACTTTTTACTCGAAAACCGTCCCTGAACCCACAAAACTTGTAAAACATTTAATAGAACACAGAACGAAATGGCCGAGTAAAAATGGTAAACAGGAATGCCAACTTCTGATTGAGTGTTATGTTGATTTTGAAGAATTGCCATATAATTTTGGCATATTTACTAGATTTGCGTTCTCGAGCTTCACAAATTATTTTGTACTCTGAGAGCGATTTTGAAATGTTTCCCTTTCACTAGTTTTACTATTAAAAAATTACTGGAACAGACCAAATTACGCATTTGAATTTTATAAATGTAACTTGTCATATGCCGTTGTATCAGGGACATACGCAGGGAGGGGGTCCAGGGAGCCCGGCCCCCCGAAATGTATTTTCTTTAAATAAATTTGGGTTTGTAACATACATTTTTAAGAGTAAAATGTAAAATGCAATGTAACAAAATCCCAGATAAAATCATAAAAAGTTGGTACAGAGTATGCCAAACCACATTAAACGTGTAAAGAAGAACATAGTTTGTGGATAAAATATTAAAATCGCTTAATATGTTGATTCTTATATGTGCAAAAGTGTTCGAATTGAGTTGTTTTTCAATTTAATTATACCCGGCATCGCATATTCAGATTTAGCAAAGGTGTTTTTTGTAAAGTCGGCATCTTATTTTTAAATAAAGGAGGGTGTTGAGGAGGCAACCACCAAGTCCCAAAATTACCTCTGTCGAATGAAAGATGTTTCAACCCGTATAGAACATGTTACGGACAAACAAGCTTCAGATATATTGAATGTGACCATTGAGTCAATTTTATTGTGTGAAAGGGAAGACATCGCCTCCTGAATACTGCCATTAGACGAAAACTGGAGAGTACACATAAAAATGCAAAATACCTGAGTTCCGGTACAGAACGAGTTAATAGAACTAATTGGAGAATACATCCAGAAGTCTATTGTCGAAAAAGTGAATTGTCGGTTTTAGCGAATGAAAGAAACTGTACATGTATACAATTTTTGACAAGGTATTTAAAAAAGACAAACAATGTTTCCTTTGCTAAATAGAATTAGAAGAATTAAATGGAAAATAATTTTTGACCGTCATAATAAATACAGTAATCAGTTTGGGTTTGGATCCAACATTTTTGAGATGTCAAGGATATGACGGCGCGTCTAACATGCCAGGCAATTATAATTGAGTGTAGACCATTATTAAATCAAAATTCATTTCTGCGGTATACATTCATTATTAATTAATTTTAAATGCAGCTGAAGTATATTTTCTACTATATTTTGGAAATTTGCTCATACTTTGGAAAATCCAATAATGTCTACTACTTTATGCATAATATTTCCAGAAGCAAATAAATCTTTCAAACGACTACATTCATATTATGAAACACGATTGGTTGAATAGCATGATTGCGTACAAATATAGAATATATAGTGGAATCGTTGGAAGAAATAGGGAAAATGGTAAGGTTTAATTAGGATTTATTAATAGGAAGTAGAAGTTTCAAGTCATATGTAATGAATTCGAACTCCTAATATTTTATAGAATTACATTATTTCACACAACAAAAAAAATTATTGTAAAATCAATTAAAATCATGTTGATTCAACATTTTTCCTAACGATTCGTTTCATGTTGATTCAATATGATTTTACAGTAAAATTAAAATAAACTTTTTTCTCTTAAAAATAACACGAAATCATGTTAATTGACTGTGCTGTTCTAGTTGAATCAATGTGATTATCATTTTCAAATAGTGTGTAATTCTTATTAAATTAATATTTTTAAAAGTTAAAATAACACGAATTTATGTTGAATCATGAATGATATGAAAACCCCATTGAAACAACTTGGAATTTCATGTTGAAATAACATTTGTTCATGTTGAAATGTTATGTATATTTTGGTTATTTACTTACTATTTTGCTTTGGTAAAATTTAAGTTTTTATAAATATTACAAATATTTGTTTCGTATATATATTACCATCATTAATATGGAATAGATGTAGAGGAAGATTTGTAAATTTATGGAGTTCTTTAACTTGTCATAAGTACGATTGAAAATGTTCATGATGGTCAATCGCTAAGGAATTCGTAATTGCTACCACACGACTTCAGTTCGCTTTGCCTTAATGAAAATGTTCTTTGCCATTTGTCTTTAACTTCGTCCCAATTAGAAAAATCCCTCTGCAAAAAATAATGTATATTACCAAGAAGAAAAGCTATGATTTAAAGGTTTACCTTAGGCAGCTTAGAATTAGCAATTGATGTTGATAAGGATAAAGCCGGTGGTGATGTACTATTACTAGATTAATTTTATGACCAAGAGACTTCTATATTGGCAATCGTTTGGGACAAGGTATCGTATCAATGTTATACTGTAGAAAATACGAACAAAATATTTGGAAATAATAAAACGAAAACATGATTTAAAATTATTTTCCTTACTTACATTTTTCTCCAACAGAACAAATTTTCCCGGAAAGAATTACGAAGTCCTATTGGTGGAATAGCTCCCTTTATGTCCTCCTTTTTTAAATTCACTTAATATTTGTATCACTTCACTTTTCCACGCGGTATACGCCTTTACACTCTAATGAATGCTATAGGAATGGAATTTCAGTTATATACACTAAAATAGCTGTACTTCTACTTTTGTTGTAATTCAACATGAATTCATTTAATTTCAAAATTATTTCATGTTGTTTTAACAATCCACAATTTTAATTCAATCTTGTTCCTATTACCATTTACAATTTAACATGATTGAAATGTTGAGTCAATGTTAATTAGTTTTTAAAATATTATCATTTAATTTCAACATTAGGTGTGTCTGGTTACTTTTCCAGTAACATTTATTCATAAGTTCTAGTTCAGAGAGTAAAGCTCTTTTTCTCTCTTTTTGGTGAACATTTAGAAGATTTAGCAAATAAACAGCTGATTCAAGAAAACATTTGATTTGCGCCAAAATAAACAACAAACAAAGGACGAACACAATTATTTGTATTGCATTTAATATTAAAAATAAAATGAATAATAAAAGAAAAATTGATCTGGTATGTTCCCAGCATCAATACATTGCCCTCTATCTGGAACTTGCCTGAAAATATATAAGGAATTAGTTTCTAAGTTAATGAAACTTTGCATTACTTACGAATTTTCTTCCATTTTCTGTAATTAACTTCAAATTGAACTTTGCAAATTAAAAAAAATGTTTTAAATAATTTTTGTGTTTGGTCAGAAAATGGCTGAGTTGCAAAATCTTACTGAATAAAATTCTTTCAGTAAACTCCAGCAACTTTGTTGTTGATCAACTGTCAAACTTGACTCTCTTTTACTAGATTTTTGTGTAAACAGATAACATTTACTAACATTTGGTAACAATTATTACTTAATATAGAGTTAACAGACAGAGCTATTAGTACTATTGATTTTACTATTTTCTCAATGTTGATTTCACAATGATAAACGTTATTTTAGCTAGTCACAATGTTAATTTAACACGATTGAAATATTGTTTCAACATGAGTCAATGTCATTTAATTTTTAGAATAGAAAAATGTCATTTCAACATTAATAACTATAAATTTTACTATTGTCGCAATGTTAATTTAAAATGAAAAATTGATATTTTTATTATAAAAATCCATCTATAGAAATTTAACGTTGTCTACTGTTATTTTAACTATGAAAAATGTTAAAATGAATATGGGCATTTTTATTTTTACGTGAAAACTTTGAAATCAACAATGTTTAATATTAAATTAACATGTTTTACTGTTGACTTTATATGAAATAACGTTAAAATAACATTTTTCTAAAAAATATTACATCGATGTAAAATCAACATTTTGCAATGTTGATTTTACATTCGCTTTTTTTCTGTGTGTTGTACCATATTTGAACGAACTAATTCATGGTACAATTATAAAAGGTAACAGCAAATCCCAGCTGATTTGATTCCAACGTAATACTAGTGTCAATATGAATTTGACAAATTATGTTTTTAAAAATCACCCAACAGGAAAATTGGGAACGCATACAATTTCAAATTGTTCTCTATTAAATGTGCTCCTGTATTCAATTTACTCAATCTGCCTGCTGGGATAGTTTGAGAAAGCAAATCTTTCTTCAAGGAATAACTCGCTATTCCCAGCATTTTCATATGTGTTACACATATATATGGCAATGGCTCAATTATAGGAAAGATGTGGAAGCGATAGAAATATAAATTTGATAGATTTTCATTCATGTTTTTCAATTTTTATTTTGAGGATTCGAAAATATTTAATTTTCAAAATAAAAATAATTTGATGATAATTTGTTTGTTTGTTTACATTTTTCTGTCAAATGAGTTGACACTAGTAGAACTTACAACAACAAATTTCCATGTGGTTGTTGTATCGTTTTTTGTACAACAACACTTGCTGTTACCTTCTATTATTATACCATGGAACTAATTGTAAATATAACAAATAGATTTCTGAAAAAATAGTTAAAACATTATCGAGAGTTATAAAATTTTAATGTTAAGATTTTAAAGAAATCATAGTGGATCACTGTATGTAGTATGTGACGAAAATCTATTTCCACAGCAACAGCTGAAAGAAGGTTCTCTACCCCACGTTCTTCTGTCAATGCATAAATCTGTAGTAAATACTGATAACATATTTTACATTCAAGCCTAATGCGGCGCTATGGTGGGGTTCCATGCTAGCTCAGTTTGGGAACATTTGCTTGTCAGGGGGAATTCTCAACCCTTGCCACCATCAACCATAGGGAATGCACAAATTGAAAAACTGGATCATATCACAAACAAACAACACAAAAACATAAACACCATACATCCATGACACGGGAACTTGATTTTAATGTTCCCCCACTATGCCCGCCTTTCCTTTGACCCTTTTGTCCATATTTTAAACTGATTATTTAAAGGGCCCCAAAAGCCACACACACTTACCTCATTACAACATATACCTAATTTCCTCTCTCACAAACAGAATTTAACACAACATATTTCAAATATTAACCATATAAAAATTTATTGACATAGTCATTTTTCTTAACCTAACATATCATATTAAACATTGTGATTATTAATACCCGCCAAATTAATCTTTTGTGAGTCAATGCTCAGATTACCCTTTTATCACTACTAGATTTTTGCCAATTTCGGCTAATAATTTACTCTAAATTCTTCTGCCTAAAAGAGCTCTCTTAGTAGGGATAGTTCGGACATTCTCCTCTCGTCCTCACAAAAATCACAATTCTAGTTAGATTTCGGAGGTAACCCTACACTCACGTAACAAACACTAATTAGGCATTATTAATCCTCACAAAATTTTGAACTTATGCACTATTTAACTAACTTCGGACGACACAGCTTAAATACTAAACACAGATTTTCCGGATTTTTATGAGATTTTTGTCAATCCAAATATTAATTAATTTTTAGATTTTCTTATATTGATTTGTTTCTTTTTTGTTTCGATTTTTTATAATACTTTGTTCTTATTCTTTTAATTTCAGGTAAATGGAGCCTTCTTTAATTCATAATTGAGTGGCGTATAGACGCATACATCATCAGGCACAGAACGGTAAGAATTTTTGAAATATTTCATCCGTTACCTGGATTTTCCTTTATTTCATTTCAAGATTTTTATTTGTTTGTCGTTTCAGGACAATGCCTCCAACAATCAAAGGATAAGCTTCCAAGTATATGAGCAACACCTTGACATCAACACCAGAAAACTGCCTCCAACACACCGGCAAAATCCATCAAGATAATTTGGCCTCTTTTAAAGAGCCCAGTGCTCACTTGGCCGAATTAATTTATTATTTTGTTCTCCGCACAAAAACAATTGCAAAATAAAGTGGCTATTATATTGCCAATATAATATAATATAATATTTCGTCTTTTATTATTTTCTTTTGTATTGAGATTATTGTGTGCGCTTTACAAGGATTGACAATCTGATCTCCTCGATTTATTTTAGTGTTTTCTTAACAAGGATTAACTCGGATCTCCTTCTTCACCCCCTTATATAGGCTCGAAAAACCCCAGCCAAAGGTTTCCATTTTTTTTTCTAATTTTCCCACAATTTTTCTCTGTTTATTTCATTTTCATCAGCTGTTCTACTAAACCCAACGATATCATCAGGGCTGTATTTGACTCACGTCAATCTCTCAGAGTCACTATTTTGGATCAACCCTGTCCTTGGCATCACTTTTTAATTTCGTTCATTGGTCGCCCTGCATATCCGGTTCTTTTTCTTTTTGCCAATCGGAGTGCAATTTTAAGTTTGCCGGTCTTTATAAATTTTTATTAAATTAAAAATTTATTTTAAGACGCGCGCAACACATAACTAAAAAATCTAAAGTAGAAGACTTAATTTGAAATATACATTTTTTTATATGCAAAACATTTAACATATACGCAATACATTAAGACTAATGAAGTTTTATATTTTTGTAAGCTTAATGAATATAAAATATTGTCTGTAGTAATAATATATTTTCACGATTAATAATGCCTTCCCATATATATTTTTATTAAACATATACAAATTTAACGTGCGTACAAATGATATATATTAATATAATACATTTTTTAAACTTAAGCAGCTACTCAAAAAACATTTTAAATTATTCTCTATTTTCTTCTTTCCAAGAATCAAAAAAAATCTGATTATTGAATTCGTACTATTCGAATACGACTGTATACACAAATTGGTGCTTTACACATTTTTTTCTTTTCTATATTGAAAAGCACATAACTTGACCAAAAATTTGAATTTCTTAGAATATTATTTTGACATGTGTCGTCCATAATCAGGCCTTGAAATATACATTCCAAAAAAATATATATTTACTAGCTGTGTATCAAATATAAACTCTAAAAAATGTTTTTGCCCGTCCCTGATTTGTATGTACTCAACAATACATATTTAACAGAGTAGTTCGATATCTCGTCGTCCTTTTGATCGCATTTCCGGTTATGTTCGATGTTTTCTGGGTTGCTCATTCCCTTGTCTTGTCAACTATAGACTATTGTTATTATTTTACAAAGTATATAAACAACAGTCACCACAGTTTTTAATAAACTTTTTTAATTTTTCTCATTCAGTTCGTGTGAATCAATTAATCATGCCTAGAATAGGACCTCACATGAACGAATCGTTTACCGTTAGAGTATCAAGACTATTCAATCTACTTCCTGATAACCTAAAAGTGTTTCGTTGCAGATACTGTACTTATAAAAAAAATCTTCTTCTATATTTCTCTGAAACCACGTAATGGATTGATGTTTTTTTTTTCTTAACAAACCTTATTTTATTATTCGGTCTATTGAACTGATTGTCATTTAAAATTTTTTTAAATTATTTTCCCTTTTTTTAAATAAATTTGTATAAATAAACAATGATTGTTATGTATAAGTAGCGACTTAATTTAGTAGTAATGATTAAATATATATTCATATTTGAGTCTAGTACAAATTATAATATTTATTATTTTCATGTTTTTATATATATATATATATATATATATAAGTATTACGCATACATAATTCTATACTGAGTAGCTATGAAATAAGGTGGAATTAACTTTAAATTGGCCTCATGAATTGTAAATTGGCTTAAATTGCAAAGGAATCGAATAAATAAATAAAATAAATATTCGAAAAAGAATAATTTTGAATTTAGATTATATACTTTTTGTTTAATGTTGTTGCTGTTATTGTTGACCTGTGATATGTTTAGCATAGACGGCGATAAAAATCGGTTGCTTTTCTCATGTTTAGCATAGACGGCGACAAAAATCGGTTACTCTTCTCAACACCTATTTACAACGGAACGATACAACGGAATTCAATCTGTTGAGTATTGCAGTTACCTTTGGTCTGTTCCCGTGCTGCAAGAACCTACTAGATTTTACTTTTTTCTTCGATAACATAAAGGAAAATTCGTTATCGTGGTAAAAACTAGTAGATTCTTGCAGTACGGGAACAGACCACTTGTATTATTGTACTATGATATTGGTATTGCAAATTCCATTTATAGATTATAGAGGCAGGGATCTTGAAAATATTAGACAATATTCCTAATTTGCTAATTTTTGCACTGAACACAAAAATAATGGAAAAATTGAGATTGTATGAGACTACCTTGTATAATTATATATTAGATAATACACAGGTGATGACAATAATAAAAATTAAATTTTTGGCGCAAACTAGTTTCCGTTAACAGCTTCTGTACTATATGGCAACGCTTATTACTTGATTATCCAGTAACCATATTTTATTTAATTAATCACACATGTTTTGGAATTGTACTAATGTGTGTGTGTGCGTTAAATGAATGTCAAACAGTAAAACGAAAACAAACTTCAGAGTATCAGCACGTTTTTTTTTTGCATACACAACATATTGAGCTTAAAATTTGTTTTCATATGTATTTATTATATTTTTAACTTTGTTCGATTGTCAATACGTTTTGTGAATATGTATTACTAATGCAGAAATGAGCTAAGATTTAAAAATTGTGATAAAGAATAACTTTACCTGCCGAATGAAGATAATGTTGTTATCCTGATACTTCCTCTGAGACGTATGTAGTGCATATAAGTATGAAAAGTGAACCTCCCGAAACTAGGTTAAAATTATGTGTGAAAATGTTTTTTTTTCTGTTTTTGCTTAATATCCATAGATTTCTGCAGTCTGTTCTCTATACAGAATCCCAGTCAAACTATCTATTGACTGTATGTGGGCAAGTAAAGCGCGGTAACACAATTGTGTTATAAGGTCAACAGTAAAATATGGGTTATATCCTCAATCCAGAGTTCAAGGTTTATAAGTTAGAGAAAAAGACGTACAAATGATGGCGAACCAATTCAGATACATAATTACAAAATATTAAGTGAAGCACGGATTGTTCCAGCGACATTAAATTTATATCAGAACTTGTCCCATCAATGTTGTTATTTAAACAAATATCTATTTGTCCACATCCTAAGCTATGTGGGATGGTTTCATACAATGAGGCTCCAAGTCAATTTGAGGAGACCCACTCGGATCATTTTGAATGAACTAGTCTTCGATGAACTGACTACAGTGATATACATTTTATGTGGTGGAAATTCATACTTCCCGAGATATGGGCTTTAAAAGTTCGAAGCATGTTTTGCTTAAGGGGACCCCCCCCATTCTCGGGGTCAATTTTTTTTTTTGATTTAATTCGAATCTACAGTAATTCAAGAATGTCCCAACAAAATTTCAAGAGAAAATCTCAAGAACTCTTGAAAATATATTTATTGTGTCAGCATCAAGTGACGGCTAAAGGGCTTCTCAAACTTTAAACGCGTTTTTCTCTTTTGCGAATGGCGGGCACGATAACTCAAAAACTAATAACCCAATCGATTCAAAATTTTTACACGTTTCTCTGTGAGTGGATAGCTATCGGCTGAACTAGGATAAAGCCAATTGGTGAAGACCTTCCTTATTTTTTAACTTATTTTTTGGTCAAAAATAGGCGATTTTCCAAAAATATTTTTTTAAAGGTCCGCCATTTTGTTAATTTTAGAGCGAAGTCAATAATCCTAGTTCATACGAGAGCCAGCCATGTACTCTTTCTAACACCGTTGGAATTTTCGGATTCCGATGTTCCAGTGAGGAGTTATCATGCCCGCCATCAAAAATAAGGACTTTTCTTTAATTACAAAAAACAACAACAAAACAATAACAAAAATTTTTTGTAAATTATTTTTCTTCTGAAGTGGTTGAACTTTTCGACTGAAGTGGTTGAACAAATCTTTTTAAGTATTTAAAAAAAATATGACCTGTCAAGAAGAGATATGTCATACTAGACTCTTCAATACGTTTTGCAAAATCTCGTGTAAATAAAAAAGAAAAATATATGGGATTTATAAATCGGAACCGATCTATATGCCAAATAAAGTTTCATCCCATTCGAATGGAATGTGTATAAAGGTACAATGTAACTTGTTTAAAATAATAAATGGACGGAGGGCCATACATAAATCGACTAAGAAATCATTTTAAAGGTTATGGGTAGTCCTTTAAAACTAGATGAAGAATATACCCTTATACATTCAAAGCGATCCGAGTGGAGCCCCTAAACTTGACTTAAGTGAACAAAGATTTAATTTGTTGGAACATTCATGTACAATTAATAGCTAGTATAATTGCATATAAGCAGTATGTTCATGATTATATTACCCCTATTCCGTATGTCGCCGTCGACACAAAACGACGTCGTAGAGAGTCGTCTTTTGCGAATTGGTATTCCCGATGTCGTTGTCGGCATTTATCGACATCTATTGTAACATAGTTTGACGATGTCGTAATTTTTTATTTGACGATTGAAGTGTTTCAACATTTTTTTAAGAAGTTAAAAATAATATGACCTATCAAGAAAAGGATACGTTATTCTAGAATCTATTCAATACGTTTTGCAAAATCTCGTAAAAATAAAAAGAAGAATATATTTGGGATCTATATATAAACTCAAATGCCTAATGAAGCTGCATTCCATTCGGATGGAATGTACGAAATTTCTTCCTACAAAGATACAATGTAACTTGTTTAAAATAATACATGGACGGAGGAGCATGCATAAATCGACTCAAAAAGTAATTCTATGTATATACTAAAATTAAATATGGGTCTACATCGTTTCCTTTCGCATGTAGCAAAAACATAATGCCCTGTGCCATAGTGCGGTGAGGGATAAAAACACATTTTTGCACAAAAATATCAAACAAAATAAAAAACTGACTACAATTTTAGAGGTGTGTTTTTTGTTTTATTGATATTATCGATACATAGTCGACATCGTCTTATAATTGCTACAGAGTACCAAGTCAATGTCAAAGTGATTTCGATGTCTATGCGAAGTGATGTTGACAAAGAAACGTCGTCGATAACGACACGACATGCGAAATAGGCTTGAATATGTATATGTTTTATATTGAATTATATTTTGCATTAAACAATTCTGCAATTATGTAAAATTTTTAAAATATTCTATTTTCAGTTTTTGCTCTCTTGGATTTTTCTTTAGTCAATTCGGACCAAAGAATGTGTCCAATACTAGATAAAATTAAATTATTTGTGTGATAATGTGTTCAAATTACCATTTTGGATTTTCGAATCACTGCACCGATGACGACTACGAATATTTTCTAAGTGGAATTAAGTTAAACAACGTTCAGCCATCTCTACAAAGAATGCAGGAGGATATGAACATAAAATATGAAGATTTCAATAGTGATAAATACTCTGTGCCGAATTCACTCTTACGGGCCTATCAATACGACCATGAGATTAGTCATAGCGATATTGTACCAGAACAATATCGCTATTATCATATTCCACAGGAACAACATTCTGACAACAATCGCCAGATCTATGGTCATTATGCCAGTGGCGATAAGCATAATAAAAGTACGCATATATCTAATAAGAAAAGCGCGCCACCAAGATGTGTTCAATTGCAGCATGGCAATAACGCAAACAACAATTGCCAGCCAATAACGAATCTCCGTTTCAAAGAAGAATCAGAATCACGAGCGCAGCGACATCGTTGTCGACAGTAATAATAATTCCCCAGTTTAATGATTCTTTTTATTTTCTTTCGTTAAAATCCAATCACATCGTATTTTTCAATTTATCTTGCACCCCGATTATAGACACACTTATCATACATTTACTATATTTATCATTTTTAATTTAACGATAATGATTAAACTTTTTCTTACTTGAGATGAAAGATTAACTCTTGAACCCCGATTTTTCCTCCGTTCCCATAGAACTATTTTGTGTGCACAAATTTGATGAATCAAGAACAAAATTTGTCCTCACTACATCCTTGCTTTCGGGAGATACAGTACATTCTTTTTGAAAAATTAAAACCCATATATAATTTACAAAAATAAAAAATCATTTTTATGACAAATTCGCTTAATCCGAATATAAAAGGTCATAACTTGAGAATTTTATTAGATTTCATTTGAAATGTTTTTGCCTATGGGTAATATTGGGCCGTAAAGGCCTAAATTTGAAAAAATATTTCGGAGAATTGAAAAAGTTTAATCATATTTATAAAATTTTGTATTATATTGATTTTTAATTTTTTTTTTCAGGTTTGATTTTAATTGTTGCGATTCGCACAGAGACAGTTTTTACGAAAAATATCATCCTTGTTTATATTATCAAAATACAAATACGTCAGAAAAGACATCTAGGAGAAGAAATCTACCATCAACTCGTAACATGCCCTCCTCCAAAAATATCCTGCAATCCAATGAGGATTTGACACTCGATAAGTACGAATTACTCTCGGACCGGGATAATTTCAATGGTCACAGAGATATAGCCGATCAATATGAAAAGCACGTACTTAAGGAAAAACCCGTCAATAATAATGACGATAGCGCGTATGATAATTGGCGCTACGATTCCATCAACCTCACTGCCATTGAAAACGTACATGGTTACACAGAAGATATTGATGTTCACGAGTACAAAAAATCAAAATATTTCGTAGAAGATAAATATTCCAATTCACAAAAATCCGGTGCAAGAAATAATAAAGAATTACATGAATACCAAAGGACCAAAGATTACTTAAATAATTACAAGAGGTCGGATGAAGAATCTCCAAATAAATCAAATCATGATGAAAATGAAAAACATACACTTCAGTTGACGCAGAGTCCTGAAGCTTCAACAAAAAAAGTATCACCACCGCCTAAAAACCGACGTGTTTTAATATATAATAATCAAAGTCCTAGATTATCACACATAATTTCCCACAAAAGAAATCAGAGGTTGAAGACAAAATCACTTGTTGAGTGCAAACCAGATGCATTACCCAATATAATAAAGGCTTGTCATTCTGGAGACACCAAATCTGTTATTTCGCACCGAAATACAAATTCCTCAACGAGGAATAAGCCGACATTTGATTCAAAGGATTTTTCATCCGAAGAAAGTGAATGTGAACATGATTTGGATAACGGTATGTATGTAAACAGAGAATATAGATGCATAGCTTTTCATTCAAGCGGTGTTATATATAATACTAGTTAAATTAAATTAAAATTAAATTAAATTAAATTTTAATGGGTTAAATTTTAATTTTCATATGAGGCAAATCTCAAATTTTTGAACCCCCACCAAAATTTAAAAGAAAAAAGTCTACATCGATTGTCCGTTTGTCTGTTTTTTTTTTTTTTTTTTTTTTTTTTTTTTTGATAACAGACAGCGAATTAGCGAAGTACCTGAATTTATCCAAACATTACACAACTTTATATTTTCTCAAGTAATGGACAGATGCGCATTTTATTTTCAGCTCAACTAAGATGGTAACTTACGACAGAACCAAAAAATATTTCTCGAAAATTTAAATGTTTTTTTCTTTCAAAAAATGACAAAATTTAAAATTATAATACGTTTGTCCGACAACTTACTGAGTAAAAATTACTCAGTAACTAATGTTGAGAAAGTTTGTTTCCTCATGTGAAAATAATAAACAAAGTTATCGAACAACATCCAGTAAAGTCCAGTAAAAAATCAAATGTATGTGTATAATAATAATAATTCAAGGTGTATTTAATAAGGTATATGCATCGCTACAAATACAAATAACATTTTACAAAAAAAAAAAAATTAGTTTTTGGCAAAAATAAACAAAAACAATTATCCATTCTTCTTTGATGGATAATTAATAAATTTGTATATTCTTGGGTTTTTGGCAATTATAGGTTGTGAAAATGTAAAGTTTAAGATCCGATCACCGCTTATTTTGAAAAGTTTCCAGCATGTAGCCCTTGGTTTCTTGTGATGTTGCTTATATTGTAAAGTACTTTTTCGAAGTAGAGGCTTCAAAGTTCGCCTCCTTGAAGACTAAATCTAGGAAATTGTGTTGCCCTTGTGCAATCGGTCCATGGGAGTATGTCAAAGATTTTCGAACGTTCCCACGCCTCACTTTCCCACCCCTGCCGATTTCGATTTCTTTGAAGATGAATTTTACAACATTTCTAAGAAGAAATGTATGATTTGTGAATGAATCAATACATAAATCATATCCCCAACTCGATTTTGAAAAGAAAACCTTTCTTTTTTTGCGTATTTGGCAATATGTTAAAAATAAGTCAAATTAACAGAACGACTTGTTGCATTTGTTTTCATTGATTCTGACATTATTGCCCATAAGGTAGAGGTGTATTTTCTCCATTCTGTATAATTGTACCATGCAATAAAGAAAAAAAGTTTAAAGCCATACTATTGTCACACCTTATTTTATACATCTTGTAATATGTTGAAGTTGTTATGAAATCAGATACAAAATAACAGATTTTAATAAATAAATTGTATATATTTCAGGGTAGTACCTAATTTATTTAATTTATTGCACTCCATACTAAAATACTCACCTTTATAGGGTTTGTTAGACGTCCATATTACACAAATACGCAAGGACTTTATTTGCATCTGTGTCAATTGAAAACGGTGAAAATGGATGAAAACATTTTTTTAATTGATCGAAAAGTATACTTTTATACAGAAACAGAAATTTTTCAGTGACTGAAATTCTATTCTCATAAAATCCAAAATACGCATTGCCAATGTTGAAAATTTTCAACTATATATTTTTATACGCAATGCAAATACATAAAATTCATTTTTGAGGTAAATAAATTCGTACGCATACGCATGAATTTAGGTACGACCCTCGATCCGTCTGGCTATGTCGATGTCCGAGAATAGATGGTATAGTTCATGGTTCATTCGACGACGATATTCATCGTCGACGCAGATCGGTCCATAGATCTCCCGGAGAATTGTTCTTTCAAACACACCAAGAGCTGCCTCATTTGCTTGCGCAAGTATCCATGCTTCAGATCCGTACAAAAGCACGGGTAATATCAGCGTCTTGTAGAGCATGAGTTTGGTCTGGCGAGAGAGGTGGACTTGCTTTTGAGTTTCTTACTCAGACCATAGTAGCATCTGTTGGCCAACGCTATTCTCCTCCGGATTTCAAAGCTGATGTTATTAGTTTTATTTATGGCGGTACCGAGGCATATAACATCGTTCACTACTTCTAAGCTGTAGTTTTCAAGATCCACAGTTGGTCCGAGTCTACTGGACGTCATCTCGATTTTCTCGTCATTTATTGACAGTCCCATTTTGGCAGATTCCTTCTCAATTCGTTCAAAGGTGGCTGTTACCGCTCGTAATGTCCGACCCATTATGTCGATGTCGTCGGCGTAGGCAAGTAACATATGATGTTTGGTGTACAGAGCGTCATTTCTGTTCACAATTGCGTCTCGTATGACCTTTTCCATCAGGATGTTAAAAAGATCACACGACAAACTGTCACCTCGTCTGAATCCTCGTTCGGTATTGAAATGCTCCGAGAGGTCCTTTCCGACTGCTGACCTTGTGCCACTCAAAGTTATCCTGCATAGCCGTATTAATTTTGCAGAAATGCCAAACGCAGACATGGCTTTAACCACCTCTGAAGGGATAGGGCGGCTTTATAGTCGACGAATAGGTGGAATGTGTCGATGTTTTTTCGTCATCTCTTATTGGTTCTGGGGTATCTTCTTCACCACCACTATTTGATACCAGAAGCTTTTCAAAACTCTCCTTCCAGATCCTCAACACGCTGTCTGTATCTGTCACCAGGTTTCCATCTTCATCTCTACAGGAGGATGTGTCTGCACCAAAGCCTTCGGTAAAATTTCCGGACTTCATTTCGACTCCTGTACATCTCGATTTGCCCACGCAGACGTTTTTCTTGTTCTTTTTTCTGAAAATACGTTTCTCCTCTCTCCTTTTCTCCCGATAATTCTCCATCGCATTACGTGTTGCTACTGTCTGCAGGGTTGCCGTATATAAAAAAAAAAAAATTATTTTCTGTATTTAGATCTTTTAAAGGAATTACTGCGTGTTAAAGCCGTATGGACTTTTATTATTCGAGTTTTACGATTTTTTTTCGCACATAGCCGTCAAATGAAATTTCGCAAAATATACATGGATTGGAAGTTAACTTTTAGACGCAATTTAAAAAATATATTTCACAATATAGGTTTAGTTTAAGATTATTTCATTTATTTCATGTGTATAATTTTTCTCAATATCTTATTTTGTTGTTGCTATAATTTACAAATCGCTGCAAAGATTTGTGTGTTTTTATATCGTTTGGTTTAGCTTAGATCATGTCGATTTTTGAATTAATTATTAATATCCTTTATTTTTATTCTTTCTCATATTTCGCGAAAATGTGTAACTTTTTTAAAATTATTATAATATTTCCACATTCATATTTCTCGAAGGAAGCCATACGCTTTTGGTCAATATAATAAACAGCATAATTTTAAAACGTTTTCCAATGACCAAAATTAAACCCTATCTAACTTTTGTGCGCACCAACCAAATATTATTCCCTATATATGTACCAAAAATCATTGATGTAGTACGAAAATAAAAAAAACGAAATAGATATGATATATAGATAATTCACTTTTGTTGTAGATTGTTATGAAAGCCCGTATTGATTTCATCGCATAAACTTTATTTTATTTCAATCTTATTACGTATTGTATCTCATGGCGTAACCTGTTAATATATGACATTTTTTTGTATTTTACATTTTAGTTTCCGATTTTGATGAAGGCGACGATTCTGACATTTCTTCTGATTCAGAAGAGTGTTACCGATCACATGCTTACAAATTTACTCATGCATTTGATGCAATTTCAACTACTACATCTGTTTTGTCTTCCCTGAATTCTGTAGATAGTTTGACTAATCCGGAAAGTCTATTAGTGCCAAGTTTATTTCCTAATGTACCACCGTATTTATCATTTTCTTCTAATACAAAGAAAGGTCCAGATGTACCTGCCGATTTATACCGAATTCTGAAATGGAGAGTTACTAGTGTTATGCCAAGAGTAGTGCGGACAATTTTATCCAACAGTGGAATGCGTTTACTTAAAAGTAGGTTCCAATCATTACATTTATAAAAAAAACGTTATAAGACAAATGTTATATATTTAATAGAAACTAATGACTGGATGGGTGTTTGGGGAAAACACATGAAGTCCCCGTGCTTTAAAACCGTACGGCCCCATCAGAAAATAAATCATCTACCAGGATCGTTTAAGATTGGTCGCAAAGATTCGTGTTGGAAAAATCTAGTTAGACAAATGGCAAAGCACGGGAAGAAAGAATTTGGATTTATGCCTAAGTAAGTATTAAGCCATAAAAGATTAATACTGAAATAACTAATTACTTTGTAATATTTTAGGACTTACATCATACCCAACGATCTGAAACAATTGCGTAAAAGTTGGCCCAAATATGCCCAAAGAAATGTCAAATGGATTATAAAGCCACCAGCTAGTGCTAGAGGTTCAGGAATACGAGTTGTTGATAGATGGGCTCAAATACCTAAACGAAAATCGCTAATTGTTCAGAAATATATAGAACGCCCATTGCTAATAAACGGCAGTAAATTTGATTTGCGTCTTTATGTGCTAGTAACATCGATACACCCATTACGGGTGTATATGTACCACAACGGTTTGGCCAGGTTTGCTTCAGGTGAATAAAATTGTATTTTCTTTTTGTTTACTGTGCGATTATAATTTAATACATTTCATTTGTATATTTTTAGTAAAATACAGTGATAAATCGGATACATTAAATGATCGGTGTATGCATTTGACAAACTATAGTATCAATAAACTTTCTTCGAATTATGCAAAAAATGAGGACGTCAATGCATGCCACGGTCACAAGTGGACAATAAAATCGTTGTGGAATTATCTAGCATGTCGGGGCGTACACACAGAGCTCTTATGGGATGCCCTACGGAGCTTAGTTCTAAGAACTATTTTAGCTGGTGAGAATTCCATAAACAACATGATTAGAACGAACGTTGAGTCAAAGTACAGTTGTTTCGAGTTGTTTGGATTTGATGTACTACTAGACGCTGATTTAATCCCATGGCTGTTAGAAGTAAACATATCACCATCCCTACATTCGGAATTGCCATTGGATGCACACGTGAAAGCACCCCTTGTCCAAAGCGTATTGAATACTGCTCTTTACAACGTAAATAAATAGCTTTCATTTTAGGATATATTTGAAGGTGATAGTAATAAACAATTCTTCACATTTAAGGTACCACCAAAGCTTTCAATTGAACGTCAAAAAGAAATTGCGGCAGAAATGTCATTGCAGCCTGGACCTATTTGTTACGACAAACGACTGTATATTAATTACTTGTCGCGTAGTGAGAAAATAAAGCATAGCACATTTACTCGTAAAACTATGGAGGATCGAAATGAGGTAATAAAATGTTCAATTATACATATGAATACATATAACTATCATGTGAAGCATTGACAACAGAAAGGATTTTTCTACAGAATAATAATGTTCATATACTATTCATTTAAAATTCTATTTAGTCTACACAATGCTGTTCCTTACATTTCATTTGTAATTCCCTTTTTTACAAATATAATTGTTTTCTCTGTGTGCAGATATCCTCAACTCCTTACATAATCGCACCAGCCCGTAAACTTAGCATTAGTATATTCTTTGCAACACTTTCTCCAAAGTATCACTTATTGGTTGCCTTAAGCGATGTATACACTTCCAGTTTCGAATGACAGTTTGTTTCAAATTTTGTGATTCATCAAGAATTAATGAAAAAGCTGACAGTCAAAAATGATAGTGTGTACCGATAGTGTTTAATATTGCCACATTTTAAATTTACATGTACTCTTATTTTACGAAATAATTACATTTTTTATTAATTTGTGTAGTATATTGATGCAATATTGGAAAATCTGACTCCGGACGATGTACGGTGTCTTATAATTGCTGAAGATGAACTGGCTCGTAGTTCACCACTGGAACGCATTTTTCCAACCGCTGAAACTCATAAATATTTGAAATACACTGAAACTCCTCGATATTACAACCGTTTATTGGATGCATGGGAAACGCGCTATAGCCACAATCGCAATGAGGGCATTAATTTGCTACGACAATACTGTGAAGACCGATATCACCTTCAAGTACCGCAGATACCAACCAAGAAGGTAAATATTTCTATTTCTAATCACATTTTAAAATGCATAACATACAAACGACACTTCCTCTGAGGAATTCAAATATAAAAACTGTATCATTACATGCATTAATAATTAACATAATGTTTTAAATATTATCCCCATACCCACTCACTCGTACATGTGTTCAAATATTGTCATAAAATTCTTAAATTATTGAGGGATGTTGGAGAGCAATCGTGGCTCTATATTGGCGCTGTCGTGCCTTATATTCTCGTAAGTTCAGCATATTTAGGTAGAGTCGATAGCATTGTGAAGGACAGATGAACAAATAAATGAAAACACATGTACACAGCCCAATGTAAGATATTCCAAATGGGAGATATCAGTTTGGTTTGTTTCTAAGAATTTATTAAATTTAATTTATGTGAAGAATATTCCTAACAAAAAAAGTAAACTAAAGGAACTGATGAGGATCGAAACTAACCTACCTTTACTCTTCATCACTAATAAACGATGTTCTAATATTTTTTAAAAAACTATAGACATCGTTACGGGGGCTATGTCAAAACATGAATACACCAAGGACTTCATGATCTCAGAGGATGGGCATACTTGGCTAAATATACATAGAATTTTACTCAGATCAAGAATATATCGCTCATTTGCTGCAAGACAGGCATAACTCAAAAAAACGTGATTTTCGAGTTAATGATGCACGATTGGTCGCTATAATAGACCTCATGTTGTGTAAAAAATTCATATGAATATCTCTTACACACTCAAATTGAGAAACTGTAGAAGTTCCTCTGTTCCATATAAGGTGTGAGTAAAATGAAAACTTAAAAAGTATTTTCTGCGAAATCGCCTTTTTTGAGTTATGTCAGTCTTTCAGCAAATAAGCGATATGTACTTCATGGGGACAAATATTTTTGGTGTTTCAGTGCGAAAATGGTTTTCATTCAATTGAAAATCCGAAATGCTGATTACAAAAGGCAGATTCATAATCGATTTAGAATTTTACGCTTTTTCGGATATGAGTCATTCAGAATAGGGAGAAGAGTGAAAAAAATTCGATAAGTCTAAACTGTTTAATGATGACCTTGATTGTTGCATAATAATCCATAGTTAGGACAAATGCATTTTTTAATAGTGTAAGGAGATAAACTTTCAATGAAATTTTTAAATTTCCTTGTTTGTATTCAACTCATGGAGATCAATTTCATACTTGGGCGTGTATGTGTGTTAAATATTCTATGATACGTACGATTTAAATATGTAGTCCGTGATCTTGGTTTAATTTCTATATAATATTGATGTATATTTGAGGATATAGACATTTTGCTTATATTTAAATTATGTGTACGTAGGAAAATATTACTTTAGAAGTCTCTGAGGATTTTTATATGTTAAACAATTAAGAGAATGACAATAATAAACGTAAATTCAAAAAATTAAAATGTGTAAGTCTTCCTATATTAATTACAATTTCATTCTATTAAAAATAATTTGTTATAATTTCATTTAATTGGTCTACATAAATAAATATTTATAACCATTAACCATTATAAAACCATTATTTTGTAATTAATTATATATAGATGACAATAGATAGTGTTCATATTTAGATTACATTTGAAAGATTGTCGAATAAATATCTGGTCCACAAGTATTGTAGTACGCAAACATATATAAATATAAGTTGCTAAAATGTTAATGTTCGAAAAAAAATAATTAGGGCTTAATTGATTTAAATAAAATCTTACCGTTTAGTTGTTTTTAGACAGTTTTTGATTTTCATTTTTATAATTATTTTTTAACAAGGAATATAGTATTCAATTCAAGAGCTTTATAAAAGAACAACAATATTTGGACAACCCCAAATCTTCAAATTAACAATTTATTTCCCTAATAATATCTTAACATCTACTTAATTTGTAATTCATGAATGAAATCGACGCTCAAAGACCACAAAATTAAGGAGATTGGGTCTCATGCATAAAAACGAGCAAAAGCGATGAGTTGAGTCAAGTAAGCAATTGCTCGTAAGTTAGATCGAACAGCAACTGCTTTTGCTCAATTTCGTATGCATAACTTCTAATTGTTATTGAAGTGCAAAGTTAGTAGTAAATACTAATTATAAAATAGAAACTGACGATATATCCTTTAATCGTACGTGCCATGCTAAGTACATTTTTGCTCATAACTTTGGTTTGGATTGGCCGATGATTACCAAAATTTCAGTGAATGTAAATTAAGGACCGTAGTATCTAAAAACGTAAAGAACTTTAAAACATGCTAATTCGACTTAGCATACTATGGTTCGGAGGCGTCGACATATATTTTGAGTGCAGACCTGTGATTTTATTTAAATTTTATACATACATTTTCGCGTATTGGCGTTTTTATTCTTAACATGCCTCTGTTATGCCTGATTGGATATGTTTTCATAAACTATTTTGTCAAAATGCATTTTGTCGAGTCTTTACGGTTTCTATGTCTTTGATCATTATTCCTTTAGTGTACGCGAGTCAACTAAAATGCATGCTCAACAAAAGTTAAGCAAGAGCTCTCAAAAGTAAGCAAATGCTTGTTTTTATGCATATGAAAATGAGAACAATCTCATCCAACTTCAAAGTTCAAACTGAGCAAGAAGAGATGGAACGTGAGCAGTGAGTAATAACAAATACATCAAATTTTATTATGCATACGACAAGCTCCTTTTACTCAAAAAATCGAGTCCGAACTCAAGCTCAGATTTTATGCATGAGACCCATTGTTTTCAATTTTTTTCTTTGGATATTTTTTTTTTAATTTTAGTTGGACTTTTGGGAAAGGTCAATGAACAGATTCCAATATAGGATATGTAACATAATCTTGTAGATTTTTTAGGTGACTTTTTTCAAAACCGGACTTGCAACATAATCGCCATACAAATTATGAAGTTTTCATAAGAAAGAACAAGAGATCTTATTATAGATGCCCAAATTTCAAATTTATGGACCAACAGTGTGCGGCGAACGATTCAAATACGCTCTTTCTCACGAATGACCACGATGAGAATTCGATTGTTTTCAATTTATCGCGAACGATAAAGTTACATAGAATGAAGAAGCATTTGCAATCACTCGCGAATGTTCGCATTGTACGAACAATTCACGAACGATAAAACTTCGCTTCGATTCGATATTTTTCGCGAATATTGCTGAAGAGCATGATGCTCGCGAGCGCTGTTAAAAACAAAAACAAACAAAAAGATCCAGGGTGCGCAATTTCGCTCGCGAATGAATTAAAATGCATTCTTTTCGTTTTGGGCTCATTTTACGAGTGAATTTATCGCCAAACGAATGTCCAGTCACGCACATAACAAACGAGTGAGAGCACACAACAACGATCGTTCTTTATGTTTGGTGGTTGAAATTCTTTCTGAAATTCGCTCACGATTGAACACCAACATTCCCGAATGCTCAAAACAGCAACGGATTGACTCGGAGATGGACTCCGACCAGAGGATGCCACCTCAACAATTACATGTTCGTGTTCGTCATTTTTGTCATGGGAGCCGCATTATATCCCGAAATGCCTGCTCGGAACCCTACTGGTCCGTGCCGGGATTGAAAGAAACCCCGGACCTTGGTTCTGCAGTGTTTGCAGAAACCGCATCCACATCCGCAGATTCAATGGATGTGGAGAATGGGTGCATTTTCGAGGCTGCTCTGGACTGAACAGGATCCAGGAGTACTGCGAAAGGAGTTACGTCGCTTCATGCTGCGCTAGCACGTCTCCCAGTGTGTCTCAATAGTCGTCGTCCGATTCATCTTCCGAATCGTCATCGTCGGAGTACGAGACACCCCCGCAGTCTCCCCAACAGCAAAATGCACAGCATTTAACACCACATATTACTGTTCCGCGCCTTGAAAATGCATCGTTTTTGCAGTTTAACTGTGACGGTCTTCGCAACAAAATCAGCGAAATTGTAGAATTTATGAGTCGAAAGAGAATAATGGTCGGTGCGATCCAAGAAACCAAGCTAACTGAGAACTGTAGCTTGCAGCGTTGCGATGGTTACAACGTTGTGCGGAAGGACCGTACCAGAAGCGGAGGTGGGGGACTCGCATTCTTATTACACCATTCTGTCCAGTACAGACCTATCTCGCTTAAGCTAGACTCTAGTGACCCATACATGGAATGTATGGGGGTAGCAGTCAAGTGGGGAACTTCCGAGTTAGAGGTGCTCAATGTTTATATACCGCCGATGAATAGCTGTACACCGCGTTATTTACCGGATATCAGTCCGCTTTTAGAAGGTAATAACCGCCTGGTACTAGGGGATTTCAATGCCCACCATGAATTATGGCATTCCGTCCTAGGTAATGACCAGAGGGGTACAGCGATGGCTAAGCAAATTGATAGCTCAACATTCGTCGTTTCACTAGGCTCAGACCACCTTCCGATCATCGTCTCCGTAAATAGACCACCAGACTTCATAACCTCTGAAAGCCGTTCTTTCCTGAACCATGGGAAAGCTGATTGGCCTGGCTTCAGAGAGTTTACCAATCACCGCTTCAGAGAACTGCCCACTCCCCCAGATCCACGGGTAGCTGAGAGGAATTTCCGTAAAATCATCGCTACTTCTGCCGCTCGCTTCATACCTGCTGGTCGAATACCCGCAGTAAGACCTAACTTGCCAGCAGAAGCAACGGTATTGGATAATGAGCGTGATGAGCTCCGTCGGACTACTGCTGAAGACCCAAGGGTGCGAGAGCTTACCCTCGAAGTCAACAGATTAGTATGCGAGCACAAAAGGAAGCAATGCAACATTGCCACCGGAACAAGTAAATTGTGGGCAACGGTTAAGTCACTCTCGAATCCTGGAAGGAAAGATGACAGAACGGCTGTTACATTTAACGACGTAACTGTAACAGACCCGAAGAGGTGCGCGAGTTATTTTAACCGGCAGTTCATAGAGCGCCCCGAGAGTGACAGAGCGAAAAGGAGTGTGCTACGTCGCATAAGGGCACTCCGAGCTGAGGAGGAACCACCACAATTTACGAATGAGGATGTTGCAGATGTCGTTAATAACGCTAAGTCATCTAAAGCGTTGGGCCCGGACGGAATTTCCATGGTAATGCTAAAGCAGCTGGATGAACCTGGAGTTGAGTACCTAACATCAGCCCTAAACTTGCGTTAACCACCCACATAGTTCCTGAAACCTGGAAAATAGGCAGGGTGGTCCCGCTACTGAAGCCAGGCAAGGATGCCAGCAGGGGTGAATCGTACAGGCCGATTTCACTCCTGTCGCCGGTAGCGAAGACACTTGAGGCGCTACTCCTCCCATCGTTGAGAAGCAGTTTTCCAGTTGCCCAACACCAACATGGATTCCGTAAGATGCATAGTACAACAACACGCCATTTCCACACATATTAGCAGAGGACTCAACCAGAACAGGCCTTGACCTATCGAAGGCCTTCGATACCGTCAACCATGCCAAGCTGTTCGAGGATATAGAGAGAACAAATCTCCGACCGTGTTTGAAACGTTGGATAATCAACTATATGTGTGGATGCCAGTCGTATGTGGAATTCAGAAACAGGAAGTCTGAACCCCGTAGAGTGAAACAGGGAGTTCCCCAAGGAGGGGTGATATCTCCGGAACTGTTTAACCTCTACCTTTCTGATATTCCACAACCACCGGACGGCATAGAGATCGTAATGTATGCGGATGATTGCACGATCATGGCGTCGGGTCCTATTATTGATGATATATGTGAGAGGCTAAACGTCTACATAGCCGATATTGTTAACTACTTCCATCTGAGGAATATGAAAATATCCACCACCAAATCAACAGCCACTGTTCACCACCTGGACAGCTGAAATGAAGCTCCCACTGAACATAATGGTCGATGGAGAATTGATTCCGACCACCAACTACCCCAAGATATTGGGAGTAACGTTCGACAGCCTTTTAAAGTCGTCCGCGCATGCCACTGCTTTATTCGATAAGCTGAGAAGTAGGAACAAGGTCCTCAAGTCGCTAGCCGGCAGCACTTGGGGCGCTGACAAAGAAACCTTGTTGACCTCTTATAAAGCAATAGGCCGGTCAGTGGTAAGCTATGCGGCGCCAGTGTGGTTCGCGAATGTCAGTGATACGCAGTGGAAGAATATTCAGACCTGCCAGAACGCTGCCCTGAGAACTGCAACAGGGTGTCTCCTTATGACTCCAGTGGACCATCTTCATGAGGAGACGAAGATCTTACCCGTCCATCGTCACAACTATATGTTGTCGATGCAGTACCTGCTTGGGTGTTATCGTCAGGAACATCCCTGCCATAGCCTTATGGACAGGACTCCCCCACCCAGGCACGTCAGGAAAGATCTTCATGATCTAGAGAAAGAGATCCAAAGGTACAAGCGTGAACCTCTAGATCAAGAAGCCTATCAAGCAGGTCTGAATGGTATTCACACGGATGCAGTCGCTCAGGCAGTAGAGCAATATCAAGTGAATACCATAATTGGAGACCACCCCCCATCCATCGCAGCTGAGGAGAAGCAGCTGCCAAGGCAAACACGAGTAGCCTTAGCTCAACTAAGATCAGGATGGTGCAACCGCCTCAATTCGTATTGGGCAAGAATTGACGGCTCGATACCTAACACATGTCCGGCATGTGGACTAGGACCACACGACACGTTGCACCTCTTCAATTGCCCAGCTAAGCCTACTCACCTATCGCCGAATTCACTTTGGACGCAACCCGCTGAAGTTGCAGCATTCCTGAATTTGGAGGTAGAAGATGCAGAACCATACGATGCATGACAAAACAACATGTATTCTGTTGCTACAACAACAACAATAACAAACGTTCGTGAACTCAATAGTTGTTGGGCATGTATTTTGTTATTCCACCCACTTTCTGCTGTTCATTCGCTGTATGTGTTTACATTTTTTATGATATTTTTATTTGTTGTTGTTTTTAACAGCGCTCGCGATCATTTGTTTTTTGAGTTTTTCAAAGGAATGTTCTTCAGCAACAAATGCTTGTGAAGTTTTTCAAAGGAATGTTCTTCAGCAACAAATGCTTGTGAAGTTTTATCGTTCGTGAATTTTTCGTATAATGCGAACATTCGTGAGAGATTGCAAATGCTTGTTCTTTCATTGTAACTTTATCATTCGCTATAAATTGAAAAATATATTTCAAATTTTTGAAAAAAAAGAAACGATCCGGTGCGGTGACCAATTTGTGTTGTGCGCGTTTAAAAATGAGGATAATAAAAAATTACCAAAAAGGATTTTCGCTCCAAGTACAACTCTTGACAATAGATGTAGGTACAGTGTTGTACAAGGTAGATATACAAACATCAGTTGTTGTATTTTGATATGTCAAAAATATTTTGCCAAAACAAACAGATTGACAAGATTTTTTTACACAAATTCTTGTTGAAAATGTTAATAAAAGTATTGCCAAAAAATCTATTCGAAATTCGGAGATTTTCATTTATAATTTTGTTTTTTAATTTTTTGGTTCAACATTACAACAACATTTTTGACATTTATTTGTCCAACAGCTGGGCCGATGCGGCTACCTTATTAAATATACCTTGGTGTTGTACTTTTGAACGAATTCGCCTTTCGGATGACCTTATATTTGGGTCATGCTACAACAAGGTCTATTATAGTACGTTTACATTGTACCCGATTTAGTTAACCCAGTAGGTTTTAATTGTCAATTCCATCGCATATTTGTCAAATAAATCCTTATAGAGGAGGTTAATCCTTCAAACAGTTCTTATGCAAGTGCCGTTTGCAACAGGTCGTGTAAGAAGTGGAAATTTTGGTTGAAAATCTCCCGTACTGTCAATTTGTTATTTACTTTTCCATTAGATTTATGGAGTAGGTCAAATTCAATTTATTATTATATGTATTTATGTATACATTTTTTTTTTGAAGTTGTGATACAATTTAATTAGATCAGAATTGAATTCATATTAATATATATAAAAATTTTCTTTTGATGGTGCTGGCATTCCATTCCTACTGGAGTAGTCATAATCGAATTTTTCAAAATCTTTTTTAATTTACATTTTTTTGTAACACGTTTCTTTATAATTGGCTCTTTTTTTAGTAGTTCAATATACCTCCCTTTTACATTTAAGCCGCTTTATGATGATGACAGATCTTATTACGACTTTATTATTGGGCCATGATTACACATTTGGCTGAACCTAATCCAAGGATGACACATATAGTTTTCGGTGATATCGATTAATATTTATGGGATCAAATTTATTAAAAACGTTTGTTTTTTTTTTTTTTTTTTTTTTTTGTTTTATATCTTTCTATAGACCATATTTATGATCAAAATTTAACGATGGATTTGGAGATGATTAATGTTTTATTCTACTTTACACGTTTTCTCCAACAAGATAGTGTCTATAGAAGTTGTCTTCACTAAATTGCACATTTACACAGTATTTCGCGTTCAGGCTCATTTTCCAATCGAAAATGGGTTCATGGAGATTAAAAATGTTTTTCCAGTTTTCAGAAATGTATTTACTTTGTGTATTTAAAGCGAATTTAACTTTACAACCATTTGTTTTTTAATTCAATGTTGCATTCAACTGGGCCGATGCGATTGTCTAATACATCTACATTGTTCTTATGTAACAATTAATCATAATTTTTTTTTTTTTTTAATTAATTTTTTTAACGATAAATTTTTCGTATAGTAACGACATTTATAAGACCGAAATCAACTGTAGAATAAGTATCGCTGCTCGTCCAATGGACAATAGGAACATTCGCATCAAATCCTATACCTGGTGGTTCGAAATATTCGTAATGCATATCCTATAAATTGAGGTTAGTTTACAATACTCACAAAATACTAAATACAATACTCGCACATCGTTGTAAAAAACCATAGTACATTTAAAAGGGTTGTATATTTAAAAGCTTTAGTGAATACCGCTATTATTTCAAAAAAAAAAAAAAAAACCTACAAGTGTTGTAATGTTAAATATAATTTCAACTGTATTTGAGAATATTTTCAAAGTGAATATAATTGAATTGAATAAACAAGGCCACCATATTTTATCACCTGGTAAAAAATAGATACCTCTTAGATTCGAATAATTATCGAATGAAGATCCAAAAACATAAAGCAAAAGGAATCATAATTACAGGAAGCATAATTTCCATATACAAAAACACATGGCATATGTAAATATTGGCTAGGAAAGTAACCATCCATACTGTACAATTGACCTTTGAGTTAGATTCACTCAAATCAATATCGATATAAAAACCAACGAATAAACAAATTTTCTGGGGCAAAATCATTTCTATTCAAAGTCAAAATGTATATATAGTTTATTTTAGCAGTTCTCACATTTTTAGTATACAAACATTTTGTTTATGATGAATTTTGTATTTGTTGTTTCATTGAAATGAACACATAACAATAATACATATAATTCAGGGGAATTTTTGCACCGTTGTTAGAACAAACAAATCTTTATTTTTAAACATCTCAGATATGTATACCAATATGCAGTTGGATGAACATCTTCGCCGTACATATTATTTAGTTTAATCCAATGCAATGTATGGTATTAGTAGTTTATTCATAAAATCAAGCACATGAATGTTCACAAAATTGGCTTCCCCTTCCTTCTCCCACTCAAACTAAACATTATTGTGCATTTTAATGGAATATTATATAAATATTATGTAATGAACTTTTGCAGGATTTTTTGGCTAAATTTCTGAGATGGATATTAAAGTCATAATTACATCAATCATTTGTTGGTTTATTCGTAATACTCTGCTGAACAAAAATTGAGACTTGCCACGAGGTGCGATCTGCGTTCAAGTATAAATTGTAAACTCATAATTTATAAATTGATCAAAGCGACGACTTCATAACTCAACAGAATCCACCAATATGAAGAGAAATTTACCAACGAAGAAGGTTAATTTTTTATATTGTAGTGAAAATACTTCAACCTTTACAATTAGAGGAATATCAATCCTTTGATTCAAGGTACTATACGCTTTGGTTGTGTAAAAAACTACAATATGTGTTTAATTAAATACTGTGACGTAAAGCCGAAGAATAATACGACAACGTAAATCTCAAATAATTGATTAATCTCATGCAAGATTATTATTTATCATGAATATATAATAAAATAGGCACTTTACTTTAAATGTAATTGTTAAATATAAAATAAACTAAAGAACTAAAAAGAGAATAATGGTTATATTTAGAATTTCGTCCTGACAGAACTCTGTATACCCACCATTATAGGGAAAACATAAACATTTTATCTATTGTAGTCCCAATTTATATTAGGCGAATTTAATTGCGGCAAATCTTTGTTTGATGGAGAGAGGGGCAAGGGGAATAGAAATTAAAAAAATTGCTCGTACCGGCGATTTTCTGGCAATTCGTTTTGTGAATTTTGTTTGTAGTGTCAGTAATTTCAAATACCAATCCAGAACATTGTCAAAAAAAAAAATATTTTTGAAATCGAATTGCCTTGTATAGAATGAAGCAAGTTCAAAAGAGAACAATAAAAATTTCCGCAAGTAAACTCGCCTAATATAAATAAGGGCTAAGCTCCTACAGTATCGTTTAAAATATGGAATGCGAGAAAGACTTTTATTTCTAATGACTCCGAATGTTACCAAAATTTTAATATTTGCAAATAAATTAATTGGACTACAGAAAGACGTAAACATAGACTTGAAAATTCCAAGCCATATTTCACATTTGTGAGATCTGTCGTATTTTTTCAGAGAACTTGGATAGACGGTCTTTGAATGTTATATTTTTTGATGATATATATATATATATATATATAAAGTTTATGGGGTCTCCGACAAATATAAAGTTTATGGGGTCTCCGACAAATATAAAGTTTATGGGGTCTCCGACAATACATATTTCCTAATTGCCTATATTGTCTCTTTAAAACACGGTGCAAACATTTTGCAGATAATATTATTGAGTATTTAAAATTTAACATTCGATTCTAAATGAAATGATATTCATAATTGCAAGGTTAAACTTGCTATTGTCTGTTATTGTTTATCGAATATGTTTGAGGCCTACATTCTAATTTTCCTAGATTCAATATAATATACAATATCATAATATAAAATGATAGAATACAAATATTATGAGTCGTTTATTTATTATTTTGGTTTAAGTCCATTTTAGATTTTGGTATACATCATGGATTTTAAGAATATTTTTGAAAAAAATCAAACACAACCCCTTAAATATCTTAATAGAAATATATATATATATATATATATATATATATACTGTGGCGTGCAAAAGTTTACGTACGTTGGTACATTTTCTACTGAAACGTCAATAAAAATTTTTCTAGCTAAGATATTTCAACAAAAATTGAAATTCTTATTCAATATTTGTCGGATTATATCATGGTGCAAAAACATAGTAAAATTAACAATTACAACTCGGGTTATCGTGAACGACCATAAAAATGACAATTTGCACACTTTTGGTTTATGTTACTTTGCAAGCGTCAATTTATAATTTACCATTTTTATTGGACTTTGGTTAGATATCGACTTTGTGTGTACTTTAAAGAGTTTATGTGGGGTTTCCAAAATATTATTGACATTTTTATTAAAATAAACATTGATAATTCATTTGTAACCACAACATGAGCAAAATTCTGACTGATATTGGATAGTCATGCAGACAAATATCGCTCGACATGTTTAAGAATAGAGATAAGAAAACACGTTAGTGATGTGACTGTTTGTAAATTCCTATGTAGAATTGATGTAATTGCAGCAGTCAATAATAATAAACCAGCTTATAAAACAAATATGTTAAGGAGCGTGGTGTGGGAAGTTTGATGGTTTGGAGTTGTTTTAATTGGTGGGGGACATTGGTCTGAAGGTTTAGATAGAAGGTATAATGAAGATTAGAAGATTATCTAACTAATTCAGCGTGATGAGGTCCTAAGTAAACCTCGAAAATTATTAGGAATTGGTTTTCTAACCAAACAGTTTGATTGCTCAAATGGCTATAATAAATAAGAAACCAACCCTGAAACATTAGGTTCGTTCGTTTATTTTCTCAGTAACATTTACTCAGTAAGAATTTGTCGAAAGTAAATACGAATTATTCTATACAAAACGATGTTGTTTGTTTACAAAACATCTGACTAAATATCAGCTGATGGTACACCAAATTCTTACTGAGTAAATTTTCCTTGTAAGAAATTGCAAATTTGTTGGGCGCTTTTAAAGGGAAGACTGACTGAAAGAGCACTAACTCTGACAAGGAGTACAAGAGGAATGAAACAAAATCCCAGATAAAATCATAAAAAGTGGTGGGGAATATGCTAAAGCGTATTCAAAGGATAATAAAGAGAGAACAAATTATTAAAAATCGCGTAATATTATACAATAGTGTTCGAATTTGAGTTAATTTTTATTATATTCTTAAAGTATGGTACATTTTTTATTTTTTAATAAAAGTATGTTATACTAAATAAGTAATTAACCCTGAAGTTTTGGAATAATTTTTAGACAATATTTTCATCAAAAAAATATAGATAATAAGTTGATAGTATTCGCAAGAATATAATGTATCTTTGTGGAATTCCGACGTATACAAAAGTAATGATATGTTGATTTTTCTTAAACCGTAAGTCAGATATTGAAAAATGCATGTTTGTTTATTGTGTTTTTTTTTTCGAAAATATTTCATAGTTCTTCCAAATTCACCGTATTGATTTGTTCAACTTGGATTTCATTCTCTAGATGTTACCTATACAAACTAAATGTAGTCCTTCTTTTGGCTGTTTTCGGGATGCGGATTTCTAATTTAACGGATTGTGTTTTTTCGAGAAAAAAATTGTCATACTTCTTCAAATTCACCGTATTGTTTTTTTCAGTTTGAATTTCATTCTCTAGATGTTACCTATACAAACTAAATTTAGTCTTTTTTACAGTTTTCGGGATGCGAATTTTACGGGTTTAACGGAGAATATTACGTCAATAAAAAAAACCGAACACATGTACACATGTGCAAACACACATTTTTATTTAATTTGAAATAGTTTGTAATATATTTTAAAAATACCCTTTATTTTGGGAATAAACGACCGTAACGAGTGATGAATCTTTTACTACAGATCGTGGAAAAGATACTTTAACTCTTTGTTTACAGCTTTTTCATGTTATTTTTAAGATTATATATCAAATCGATTTTTTGTAAAAAATTTCGGTCCCATAAAGTAATCAATTTATTTCATGTGATTAACAATTTTCTAGGAAACTTTACAAAACATTTTACGGTTTGTATTTTATCATGCTTTAGGACAAATTAATACCGCTTATCAAAATTTTTGAAACAAATTAAACCAAAACTTTTTAATTTCTCAATATAGGTTGATCCGGATGTCTGCAAACAAATATATATATTGGATTATGACATTTTGACTTTTTTCTAAAAACGATTTCATATTGTATGAAAGTTTTAAGTTTAATTCCATTTAATTATCTAAAAAGGTTCTGCCAAATCCCCTTTGGAATTATGTTTTTGTGAAAAATTAATAGGTATAATTAATACAAGTATTACAATGTTATACATAGCTACCAACGGATTACAATTTTTTCTCAAAGTGGCTTGTTCTATCAAATCAATATATACATTTTTTACAACAAGTACAAAAAATCAGTAAAATTTATGATGAGATATTCAATATTTCAACTAACATCTACATTTGTTCTAATATTCTAGTCCAACTCACTCTTCAAACAAGATCAAGAAAATCCGCTGAAGAAACAATTAAAAAATTTCAGTCGGTGTTGCCGACAGTTATATACCCAAATCGAGTATTCGTTTTAAATTAAATTTGCAAGTTTATAATATACTGATCCTTGGTGGGGCAGGTACTAAAAGATGGTCGATGAGACACAACATTGTGCAAAGTTTGGTTCAAATCGGACATTCAATTCGCCTAATACTGGATTTATACATACTGACCATTTGTGGGGGAGGTACCAGAAGAAGTGGACAAATGGGTCCCATCTTCGGACTTCATCTAGGTTCACAATGTTTGGTTCAAATCGGATAGTCCGTTCGCATGATATAAAAACAATTTTGACCATTTGTGGGGGATGTACCAGAAGGAGTTGACCATCTTCGAATGAAGAACATTTTTCCACATTTTTCAATGTGTATATACCCTCATTAGCCATAAGGCTGAGGGTATAAAAAATATGAATACATAATGTCAATTTACATTTTCTAATTTGACATATATTTGACAGTGATGATTTCTGAACATAGATTTTTGGCTATGCTGACAAGTATTGGCTCATAAAATCTGGGAATGATGTAATGTGATGTTTTTTTTTACTCGTACCTTAAAATGTTTATAAAAAGGAAATACTGTAGAGTATGATTGTAACGAACAGCGGTTATAACGAATTTTTCTTAAAGCAAACAGAAGTTTTAAGACATATTTGTCATACAAATCTTTACTATTATACCAAACTACGGATATAGCGAACTTATTTTATAAGAAACTATTTTTATGGGTCCAACTTTCAGTTTTGATTCATTTCAATTTCTATATAATGAACATGCTGCAAATATACTTAATTTTCCATGACAATCCTCAAAAAACGCCGAGACTAACAATCTTTACAAAAAATTCAGTTTTTTCCGACGTTAATTATTTATTAATATTTATAACTGCTAAGCCTTTATTTTGTCTTATCTTGGATATAACGAACTAATTTGCTTGGTCCCTACAAGTTCGTTATAACCGTACTTGACTGTATTATTGTGCAAATAATGTTTTCTAGATAAAAACTTATCATTTACAAAAATAGAAAGTAACATATTTATCATTAATGGTTCCTATTATCGAATCGACATATATATTTTAGTTACTATTAAACTTTTCCTACCGAATATCGATGCATGAATATTAAACTTCAAAAAGTATATACAATATACATATATTAGTATATACATTCGTTAATTTGTCTGTTTTGCATTTTGCCATTTTTCTTGTTTTACTATTGAATAAATTTTCATTTTCTAAAGACATTTAACTTATGATTTGTATTTCCCCAAATCATCGACACCATTTCCCCGCCTTTCCCATATCCCTTTCCCACTATGTACTACTCTTCTATGGTCAATTACTAATACAGCCACTGAAATATAGGACTCGAGCGGTTATGAGGATAACTCGGATCAGCAGTCTGGCTCTAACAACTTCATCGAAGAATAGTAAAACCAAATTAAAAAAACTCAACATGCATGCATCCGATTTGGAGATAACTGAGAAGTCAACAGAAAACTGCAGCGATCGAGTTATCAATAATGAAGAAAATGCATCAATGTGAAGATAATTCTGAAAACTCGCTATCCATGTAAGTTTTGCTGAAATAGTGTATTCATATATTCAATTGAACAAAATTTTATTCTTTTAGGTATTTAAATGTTCATAATTCTAAGACTGACTGCACAATAAGGAAGTCACTGTAATAGAATGCTTTATAGAGTCAAACCAACAGTCATTCCTGTTCGTATGTCTTGAATTCGCCCGGATGTGAAATAAACAACATATTTTAGGGATAATGAATTCGTCTGTTTATATCTGTGTATTTGTACATATATACTCATATTCAAATTTGTTTGCCAATATTCCGTCTGATTTTTACACTTGTAGTAATAAAATAGATTTTAATTAAATATTTACAATGTAATAGCAGAGATCCAAAAACTAAATAAAATAATAGAAATGTTAATATTCAATTTGTCGACATCAGAAAAACATGTTAAACATTTTTATGAGTACTTAGAAGAAGAACACCCGATTATTTCAATCTGATAACACACCATCGGAAAATGTCCAAAAAGCTACTACCAGGCAAGGAAACCTCACGTATGGGGCAATATGGTATGGTATATAAACGAATAAGTTATACTGTTCGGTATGAAATAAACTACGCTCTTGTCTGAAGATGTAAGTGCGATACCAATAATGCAAGATGAAAATCAAATGGTCTGTTCCCGTACTGCAAGAATCTATTAGTTTTTACTCTTTTATTCAATATCATAAAGGAAAAAAGTGTTAGCGTAGTTAAAAGTACTAGATTCTTGCAGTACGGGAACAGACCAAAAATGATTTAGTTTTAAAAAATTAAACCCTTTTAAACTGTTGAATATAGTTCGTTTTTAAGTTGTCAGTAAATACCGTATATAGTGTTCACTGTGGGTTTGGATTGTTGTTTGATTGAATATTTGAAATTCTGAACATTTTTGATTATTACCTTACCCTTATATGTAAAATGGACGTAAAAACCGCTAAGATATTTACACATTACGGCAGACGTATATCTTACCGTCTGCGACATGTACTTATTTTTAAAAATTGTAGCAGGGTACGAAAATATACGCAAAAATGAAGAAAGTTGGTTCCAGAGACGGGCAACTCTTACCGTAAATGATCGTTCAAACATTAAAGAGGTAAAACGAGGAATTTGCAATTGTGTGTTGCGGGTGGAATGAGAAAAAATAAAATTACTACGCAGTAGTACTGGACAATTAGAGCATATTATCCTATAAAATGCGTTTAATGTACGCAGGTCAATGTAAATGTGAAACGGTAACCCAAAAACTGCAATGAATAATTTGTAACATGGTCCCGTCGTTTCAAACGAAAAACAAAGCGCAGAACCATATTATAAAGTTTCTCGATTTTCTTCAAGTTCTCTTGACTGCTACCAGAAACTACCTCAGTAGCAGTAGCTAATGCGAGACATAAGCAATGCAAAAGCAAGTCGCTTACGAACAAAATTTGGTAAATAGATATTACTGCAATACAATTTACGTAAATATGGTATAACTGCGGAATATAGTGATTTGATATGACTACTAAATGTAAGCCTATTATCAAGTACACATCCCAAACATTTCATTTCTTCAATAAATTCTATATTTAAACCATTCATATATATATATATATATATCAATAGTAGGACCAATATTTCTAATGGGGTTAAACAGCATGACTTTTGACTTTCCTATATTAACCGAAAGATTATTTATGGTAAGCCGATTAATCGAGCCTAATGTACAATTAATTCCAGACTCTAAATTTGTAATTGACCCATCCCTAAAGAATAAATGCATATCATCTGCATAAAAATACGGAAGGCAATAATGACTATCAATACATTTCACTATATCATTTATGTTCAGTATAAAAAGAAGTGGGCCCAATACGGAGCCTTGCGGAACACCCGTATTTATATCCCGTTGACTAGAAGAAACTCCCTTTAAAGAAACAAACTGTGAACGATCAGAAAGGTATGAATATATTAACTTACAAGCAGAGCTATCAAACAGAAAATTATACTGTGCTACAAAATAACAAAAAAAATTTTTTTCAGGGTTTCTAATGTATCAATTCTGTTTAGTTGGAGTCTCTGGACCACGAAAAAACCTTTGGTTTTTCTAGGTCACTTCGAAAATGTATTTTATAACGGTAAATATAGACAAAAACGTGGTTTCATGTATTTTCAATTTAAAAATTGAATAACTTATTTACTTTTTAACACATTTTTATTATTCTTTTTCTCTTTCGAAGAGTACAATTTTTCCTTTCAAACAAGATATATATTTGGTAAATCGGTTGAGGATTGGCTGAGTTACAGCGGTTGAAATGTGAAAAAATACGTATAAAATGACAAAATTTATTTTTCTTCGGGCTGTACGATGAAATTATGACATCAAGCCATATAATTTTTATTATTACGGGGAAGAAATTTAAATTAGCTTTCAAAAATTATAAAAATCAAAAAAATCGTAAAAAAAAAATGGATGACTTAGGAAATATAGGTCTGTATCGTTTCCTGTTATAAACCGTAATGTTTGCAACAGGCAAAAGGAAACGAGATAGACCCATAGTTCCTTTAGAGAATATGCATAGAATCAATACAAAAATGTGTATAAGCCATACATTTTTTAACCGATTTTTTTTTTTATTTTTATCATTTTCGAAAGCTAATTTAATTTTCTTCCTAGCATCATAATAAAACTTATATGGCTTGATATCATAATTTCATCGTACTGTACGAAGAAAAATAAATTTTGTCATTTTATACGTATTTTTTCACATTTCAACCGCTGTAACTCAGCCAATCCTCAACCGATTTACCAAATATATATCTTGTTTGAAAGGAAAAATTGTACTTTTCGAAAGAGAAAAAGGATAATAAAAATCTGTTAAAAAGTAAATAAGGTATTCGAGTTATAAATTGAAAATCCATGAGACCACGTTTTTCTCTATATCTACCGTTATAAAATTAATTTTCGAAGTGACCCAGAAAAACCAAAGGTATTTTCGTGGTCCAGGGACTCCAACTAAACATATTTGGTACATTAGAACCCCTGAAAAATTTTCGTGTCGCACAGTGTTATTTTTCAACTTCTCAATTAGTGATATGTAATCTACCTTGTCGAAAGCCTTTGACAAATCAAGAGCTACAAGCCAGGGATGCAAATGTTGGTACAATTGTACTAATTTTAGCACTATTTGGAAGTCAAAAATACAATAGCACCCCAATGACATATTTAGCACTATTTCTAAATTGTATCAAACTATTCTCACTTAAAAGTATTATAAGGGCTTAAACATACAATATTAAATGGATCGCTATCCCCCGCTGTCGTAACGAATGGATGAATTTGCCATAGTTTAAACGTAGTGTCCTATGCCAATTCAGTATTCCCGATCAGATTGATAAATTCAGTAAAGATATCAATTATTATTTTTGTAACAGTTCTATGAGAGAGATGATTTTTCATTGTTTCAGGAATATTTCGGTACCGATATTTATGTTGTTTTTAAATACTCAACAACTCGATGGCTTTCACGTCAAGAAGTTATTGAAACAATTTTGGCGCAGTGGGAATCACTTCAATATATTTTTAATGGTTTCGAAGCTGATTCCCAAAAGTTAAGGCGCAATTCTATTATTTCAGAATTTTCAAATCCTTTTTATACCTTTCACCACACTGTGGTACAGGGTATTATGTCTTTGTGGATATGTTTGTAACAGGCAAAAGGAATCGAAATAGACCCATGGTTCCTTCTGAGAATAAGCATAGAATCACATTTTGAGTCGATTTATGCATATCCGTCCGTCCGTCCGACTGTATTTTTGTGAACAAAGTACAGGTCGCATTTATTATCCGATTTGAATGAAATTTGGCACAGGTGACTTATTTGGCCCAAGGACGAACCCTATTGAAATTGGGGAAAACGGTTCAGATTTAGATGTAACTTCTATATAGTTTCGTACGATTTTATGTAAATGGTGCACCAAACTCCCAATATTTTTCCGATTGAGACAAAATTTTGCACGGAGTACTGAATTACGTCTAGGCTAATGTTTATGAAGTTTTGTTGAAATCGGTTCAGATTTAGATATAGCTCCCATATATAGTTTCGTCCGATTTTATGCGAATGATGCACCAAACTCCCAATATTTGTCCGATTGAGAAAAAAATTGTACAGAGTACTGAATTAGGTCTAGACTGATGTGTTCCAAGTTTTATTGACTTATTTATTGGCAGATTGTATTAAATTGAATTTTGAGTCATGTGTATTAAGGGAACCACTGGTAAATGAATACCAATGCTTGTTGAGGTTTGAGATTTAAAAAGGTTTTTTTTGTTGTTTTTTTTTTGTGATTAAAGAAAAGTCCTTATTTTTGATGGCGGCATGATAACTGGAACAGCAGAATCTTAAAATTCCAAGGGTGTTAGATGTCTAGATCTCGTATGAACTAGGATTGTTGACTTCGCACAACAATTAACAAAATGGCGGAACTTTTAAATCGATTGGATTATTAGTTTTTGAGTTATCGTGCCCGCCATTCGCAAAAAACGCTTTTTGGAGAAAAACGCGTTTAAAGTTTGAGAAACCTCTTGCCGTCACTTGATGCTAACACAATAAATCAATCGGCTATATCTTAAAAAATGTTGAGATTTTCTCTTGAAAATTTATAGGGGCATTCTTGAATTAGTGTAGGTTCGAATTAAATCAAAATACAAAACTAAATTTTTTGAAACCGAAATGGTGTATGCAACGGTTACTCAATTAGGTACATATTTGCATATAACTATAAAATTAGAAATGCAGTCTGAGAATGCCAGAATGCATGTAGAAATTTTTAAGTCTTTCAAAAACGACAATATATGCACTTGTTTGTCAATGATGACTGAAGTCAAAAACAAACTAAACGAAGATATGTTTCCTTATTTATCACAAATTTTTAGAGGGTTATTATGTATTCCACATTCATCTACAAATGTGGAAAGGATATTTTCAAATCAAAATTTAATTAAAACCAAAGAAAGGAGCAGAATACATGCTTCGACTAATTTTTTTATGTATGTTTTTATTAATTGTTAATAACAATACAAATTTTATTAAAAATATAAAAAAGTACAATCGGACTGAAAAAAGTACACTTTTTATTGAAAGCCAGTACAATTTGAATAATTTCATTTCGCATCCCTGCTACAAGCACACCAAAATTACCAACATCAATGTTCTCCCTAATAGAGTCAGTTAGATGAAGAAGGTGTGTGACGGTGCTATGGCCTCGACGGAATCCAAACTGGAAATCATTTAACAACTTCTTGTCTTCGATATAATCTAATATTTGATATTTCATAAGATGTTCAGCTACTTTAGACAATCTAATCTACATGTAGAAAAAATGTTTTGTTTCTAGACTTTCTGCTTCTAGCTCCAAATTCAAAAAGGCTGCGACATGTATTGGTTGTGTTCACAGTGAAATTGGGATTAGATGAGTAGGTTTGGCTGGGCAGTTGAAAAGGTGACCGTGTCCAACAAGAATTGAGGCGACTACACCATGCTCTTCTGCAGCTATCGCTGGCGGGTGTTCACCGAGGATCGTATTCACATGATATTCTCGAATCGCTTCCCCAACTGCATATTCCTTTCTGCTACCCTAGCATCAGAAGGATTGGACAGTTCCCGGAAGCGACGATTGGTGAAATTTCTGAACTCTTGCTTTCCCATGATAAAGGAAAGTAGAAAATCTACGAATTGCAAATGAAATTCCCTAAATTGCAAATGGATTTTTTTTTGAATTACATGAGCCAACTACATTCTCGAATTACAAATGTAATTTTATGAATTGGAAATTGAGTTTTCGAATTACAAATGAAATTCTCGAATTGCACTTGAAATGTTTTGAATAAAATCTGAAAAAGGTGTAGTAGATTCTTGCAGTTCTGAGCATGACCAATTTAAAATTGTTACACATACATTTGATTTCTTACTGAATTTTACTGGATGTTGTTCGATAACTTTTTTCGATATTTTCACATGAGAGAACATAAGTTACTGAGTAATTTTTACTCTGAAAGTTTTCGGACAAATCTAATATTAACTGTTTGCCAGTTTTTGAAAAACATTTCAATTTTTTTTTTGGGTTTTACTACTATGGGAGAAAATTGCTATAAATTGACCAAAACGAAATGCGGGTTATAGATTAAAAATTATAAAAATCAGAAAACTATGGTGGGTTATCATCGTAGATGAACTGAAAACAAAATGTGTCCATTGCTTGAAAAATTAAGTTTAGTTGATCAAACGAATATGGCTAAAACATTTATTTTTAAGGAGGTATAGAAGAAACGACTAGGTTAGGTTGAAAAGAGGGGTGGATGATACCACCACATGAGAAGGACATACACATAAGCCAATTGAGGCCTGTTGTGCGATCTAGAAATGCGGAGAAAGTCAAGAATTATTGAAAGTTTATATTCAAAACATATGGTTTTGATTCCCATATAAGTCTAGGAATTCCGTGTTTTTTGCAAACTCCTTCAATCTTCACCATTCACAACCCTCAGATCGGTTAGTCCGTGAAAAGTGTCATTCCCCAAGAATTGTCTCCGAAGGCATGTAAATGCTGGGCAATGGCACAGGAAATGTTCCAGCGTTTCACTGTCTTCCCTACATGCTGCTACCTTCGCATCGAATCTTGAGTAGATGTTCCTTCAGGCTGAAGTTTCCCGTCAGAATACCCGTCAGTCGGCTTATTTCTTTTTTGTTTGATTTGCTTAGTTTTGACTTCACTTGGGCGCCCCATAAAATTTTGGTGATTTTTCCTGTCCCCTCAAAGGGTTTTGTGGGTCTCATTCGTCCATTCCCTTATTTTTTGACGTGTTTTGCTAAAGGGTTTGGCGGTATTCACATCTATAGTGGGGAGTGCAGTAGCACTCCTGGCTACTGGCAACTCCTTCCTTGGTGACCCGGTACCCATATAATTCGTACAGGTCCTTGTTGTGAGAAATCATTAATGTTTTTCCTCCTAATCGAGAGCCATCTGTGTAGCAACAGTTACCAGGCGGCATCTGAACTTGGGTCCGCTATTCCATTGTTCTCTATCTGGTATTATAGTTTCGCACCATGTCACTACTCTCGTTTCAGGTATGCGATCTGAATCAAAGGTTGACTCAGTAGTTGTGTTGTGTCCGGTGTTTATCCACTCGTCCATCGCTTTAAGTCTTAAAGCTGCAACCTCCGCTTCATATTTTATTTGGATGTTTATTGGACGTATATATAATATTGTCTCCAAAGCCCTAGTAGGTGTTGTACGCATTGCTCCACATATTCCTAGGCAACACTTTCTTTGAACTTTCTGCAACGTTTTTACGTTACATTTTTATCTATTGCTGTCCACCAGACAACAGACGCGTATGTTAGAATTGGTCTAATAACACTCTTATTGATCCAGTGTATCATCATTGGATTGAAACCCCATGGTATGGTAGTTACCCACAGGAGCGGTGACAAAATTCCTCCCTGTGGTGTTCCCTGACCTACTTTGCCTCTGATTGTTATGTCATGTATGCTACAGCTTATCCATCTATTCCTTAGCATATAGTTAACCCAGTCTATGATTGCCCGGTCTACTTGGAAGGTATCTAATGATGGGATAAGCGTATTAGTACTGACATTGTTAAAGGCTACTTCAATGTCATGCATACCGCTAAGGTATACATCTTCTCAGCGAAGGTGTCCTCAATACAGTGTACTACCTCATGTAAAGCGGTTTTCACTGATCTCCCCTTTCCATTCGCATTTTGTCTGTATTTCAGCGTATCATTGGGTATACTGCTCTTTATCATGGTGTCGAATGTACGTTCTATGGTTTTAAGTAGGAACGAAGTTAGGCTTATTGGCCAATATGATTTTGGTGTGGCGTAGTTTGCCTTGCCTTCCTGTCAGGCTTTCGGTGTGTACGTCAACCTTAAGTATGCATTAAAGAGTGCGACTAGATGTTGTGATAAAAATACCGCCTCTTTTTGTAATAACGTGGGGAAGACGTTATCCGGTCCTGCCGCTTTCAATAGTGAGAAGCTTTTTAAGGCGTCTAACACCATTGACTTGTCAATAATAAGTTCCTCTGATCTTTCATCGTCCATTGTCGATGTGTTCGATGGGAAGTGAGCATTCATTAGGAACCTTAGTGTTTCCTCGATTGTTTCTATCCTATTATCCTCGCCGTCTACCATAGATTCGGGTTAGGTGTGGGTCTTGGATAGAAATTTCTTGATTTTTGAAACGTCGTTGACGCTGTGTACCTGGTCGCAGAACACCTTCAAGGAGTTGCGTTTGGCGGTTCTTGTCAATTCATTGTATTCTTCCCCTTTATCGTGGACGTTGTCCAGAAAATTGTAGATTTTTTGCGGCGTGCTCTGTTGTAAAGCTTTCGGACCTCTTTTCCTTTGTTCCGAATCTCCCCTGTCATCCAGGGGTTTTCAAAGGCAGATCTCCTTTCTTGAAGAGGACGACTTTCTTCGAAAGACAATTATTTCCGTTAATTTATCGACGATCCTATCTATGTCATTCGTGTCTAGGCATTCATAATTTGGTTGCCCTAAACCCTCCTTGACTAGTCTCCCAAACTTTATCCAGTTAGTTTTGGACTTGTTCCGGAAGTGTATGGGTTTCGTCGGTGACCGTAGGATTTTGAACATAATATATTTGTGGTCAGAAAAGGAGTACTCTTCTGAGGCTCTCCATTCCTGAACCGTATCTATTAAGTTTGCTGAACATATTGTTATATCTAATACCTCCTCTCTAATTCTGTTAACAAAGGTAGGCTCATTACCTATGTTAAGGGTTATCAGATCGTTAGTATTCAAATAATATAGAAGGGCCAGGCACCTTTTCTTAGTATTTGTACTACCCCACGCAATATGATGTGAGTTAAGGTAAGGTCACACTGGGTAAATATTTGACGAAAAGTGTCAAATATTTCTTTGCGTTATTTGCCCACTTTTGCGTTATTCGCCCACAATGTGAACACCGACTAGCAAATATTTGACACACTTTTGGGCAAACATTTATTAGCCTTTACAATATTTTTGTAAGAGCAAACAAAGGAAAATTGATTGTGTTGTTTAAATTGATTTGTTGTGTGAATAGTGTTCACACATTTCTACTCTCCTAGGCATGGTATAATAATAAAAGGTAACAGCAAGTGTTGTTGTACAACAAACGATACAACAACCACATGGAAATTTGTTGTTGTAAGTTCTACTAGTGTCAACTCTTTTGACAGAAAAATTTAAACAAACGAACAAATTATCATCAAATTATTTTTATTTTGAAAATGAAATATTTTTGAATCCTCAAAATAAAAATTGAAAAACATGAATGAAAATATATCAAATTTATATTTCTATCGCTTCCACATCTTTACTATAATTGAGCCATTGCCATATATAGGTGTAACACATATGCAAATGCTGGGAATAGCGTGTTGTTCCTTGAAGAAAGATTTGCTTTCTCAAACGATCCCAGCAGGCAGATTGAGTAAATTGAATACGGGAGGACATTTAATAAAGAACAATTTCGAATTGAATAAGTTCCCAATTTTCCTGTTGGGTGATTTTTAAAAACATAATTTGTCAAATGCATATTGACACTAGCAGTACGTTTACATTTAACCGGATTTCGTTAACCCAGTGGGTTTAAATTGTTAATTCCTTTGCATATATGTCAAATAAATCCTCATAAAGTAGGTTAACCTGGTAAAAAGTTCTAATGTACAAGGAGTTTAGTATTACGTTGGAATCAAATCAGCTGGGATTTGCTGTTACCTTTCATAATTGTACCATATCTCCTAGGATGTTTTGTATTGTATATATATATACAGTGACGAGCAGAAATGAGTACATGCTTGTACATTGGACACTTTTTACGTCATTAAAAAAAAATATAAAAGCAAATTCCAAAATTTTTTGTTGTATTTTATAAGGTATTTCGTACCTAACAAATCAACCTAAAGTTAAAGATTTTAACTCTTTAATTTCTAAGAAAAAACCGAAAAAAGTAAATCAACTCCAATGTACTCACTTTTGCACTTTTGAACAAATTTGCAGAATTTTAATATTTTTATTAATTATACCATAGTTTTATATTTTTAATGTATCATTTATGCAATTTGACATATTTTCAACCAATTTTAGTGCAATTTCATTGGAATTATTCTTCCAATCACCTCAGATCCACTACCAATGTTCGTCTAAATTATTAGGGGCTGATTGGTACTGTCCCACCTCCCTCTTTGCGATTGGCCTCAAATTATCGTTCGGATTGATGTCGAAACTTTGTGCTGACCACTGTGTTAATTCAAAATTTTGCTCACGAAGATATTCTCTCACGAATTTTGACGTATATCTTTGATCACCGTCCTGCACATAATAACTTCTTCCACAGAATAGGCGTACTTAGGTACCTAAACTGACTGATATGACTCTACAATGATCTAAATGGACTTCTTTCATTATTATATTGCCAATTTTTTTAACATCGGTCCAGGACCCACAAGTTAAAGCGTACGCATACCATGGTAATTCCTCAACCGTGCTTCACATTGGACCTTTGAATTAGTTTTCATCACCAATAATGCTTATCGTCGGATTGAAAACCGTTGAATTTGGATTCGTCGGACCCAATCACACGTTTCCAGTCGACCACAGTTCAACTTTTGGTCTAGTTGAAAAGTCTTTACCCTTATTTTGCAGTTTTTTCCTATAATACAGGTTTTTAGTCTTTTTTAATGCTGCTATATCCAATGTCGGGAAGGGCTCTTCACGCCGTTCAATGACTAACAGGTTTGACGAGTATTTACGAAGCATATTTTGGTGTTAAAACTTATCAAATTACATTTCCCTTATCATTAGACGTGGGTCCACACATCTTATAAGCGATGTACGACCTCTAATTTGAGGTTTGGAAACAACGAAACACCGTTTTTGTACCCACATGACCAATAATTGACACAATTTAAGTCCCTTTGCAACTTCCAGGGTAGAACAGATTCCGAATGTCCTCTTCAGTGATTATTATATATATTTCTTCTATAATTATTATTGTTAGTTATTTATTTGATTTTTGTTCAAAACTTAAATTTAGGTTGTTTCGTTAAGTACAAAATACCCAATAAAATGCAACCAACATTTTTGAAATAGCTTTTTTAGTTTTATTTTTATGACGTAAAAAGTGTCCAAAATGCCAACATGTACTCGTTTCTGCTCGCCACTGTATATATATATATATATATATATATATATATTATTTTCATGGTATCCGGATTATTGGTGGGTGATAAACAAAAAGTGGTCAATAGAAGTTCATGTTTAAATATAGCCCCCATTTTAGTTATTTTGAAGACACAATTTTCCACCGAATTCCGTTCTAATTTGGAGTTTCTGCAGTGTTTTCCAATAAATATCGCTGTAATTTGGCATTTCGGATCCCTGGTGATTGAAAAACTCAAAATTTTAATAGGAGTTGTGTTTTGGTACGGGTAATTTCAAATTTAGATATGCCCTTCTTTTGAAATCACTAAAGAGTTGAAAGGATTGATGTTACTTTTGGACCGGAATTTTGTGGATTTCAGAAATGTTTTTATCGTCTGAAGTCATTTTCGGTATGTTCAGGGTCCTGAATTTTCCAACCTGAAAATTAGCCGCAGTTTACCATTTTGGATTATCAATTGAACGAACATCTCCTCGCACAAAACATAAACATTTGTTTTCAAACAGAAAAAACAACTATATTCTAAAAATAATTCATAAAATAAACAACATGAATAGAAAAATAATCGAAGTTGACGAAAACTTCTCTGAATATTCTTACGTTATTTGACACTGACAAAATGTGTCAAATATTTGAGTGGAATGTGAACACAAAATCAACACTGCACAAATTTGACGTTTTTTGGCAAACAAAATAAAAGACATATGAGTAGTTACCTTTTTCCTCTGCTTTCTTCACCAGTCGCTGCAACTCCGCCGTTGGTGGTTGTATCGGCGAGTCGAACGGGATATACACTGACGCCAGGTAAATGGTACCACTCCCCTGCTTCAGTACAGTGGCGTCCGATGTTGACAACTTTGGGGAGAAGAGAAAGCATAAATTTTTTTGACATATTATACAGGTTCTCGGACGAGACCCCATATTTGCATAAAAGAGTTGGCAATTTATATGGCTTAATCCAGAGACCCTGTTTTTAATTGTCCAAGGTTAATGAATCAGTCCGATGTCCGATTTTACCATCGCTCCGATGGAGGTTAATTTGGATGACTTCTATCAGTTGTCCTCCAGTAACCGATTTTCTTGGGAGTCAGTGATCTTCACATCGGCTCCCTCCTCTTTATTGCTGGGTATTTCCCCTCGCTGTTTCCCTTAACTTCCTCGTATCCAATTCTTGCCTTACCGATTTTGAAGTACACGGCATTGGACACGCAGTGCGCCTTGCCCTTGGTCTTAGCCAGACTTGCCATTGAAGGTCTGTCCAAGCCTAACACAATTAGAGTCCCTTTCTCTTTCTCCTCCCTGTGGAAGACTTCCCATTTCTTCACCTTCAGTGTCTTGTTTTGTAGACTGAAGACCTCGAGCATGCGTTCCGTGCCGAAATCGCTGCCCCATCCTCAGCATTAGATAGTCCCCTTTGAAAGCGCAGCTATCCAGTTCCATAGACCGTAGGTACTCCATAATCTTGGTGTTGACCGCATTTAAAACTTACTTATGGGCGGTATGAAGTACTTCCCCAATGAATTAAGTCCCCGAACAGAAAATGAAATAAGTCCCCAATATTCTATACACAAAATAAAAAAAAAATATTGGGGACTTATTTCATTTTTTTGGGACTTAAACGGCATTTATTTGACATATATACAATGGAATTGAAAATTATAACCCACTGGGTTAACGAAATCCGGTATTATTTCATTTTAAAATTCGGGGTGTTATTTCATTAGGAAACAACTCCCCAAACTTTAAAATGAATAAGTCCCTAATGAGAATTTGTGGATTTATTTCATTTTTCTAAAATTACAAAGTAATGAGAAACTAGCAAAAAATATCTTTATATTTATTGCTGAGGTACCGACTGCTTTTATTGTTAGCAACTAGTTGATTGAAGAACGTAGAGTTGTAAGCGGCATGTAATTATACGAATACGAAATTATTGCCGGTCAAAGAAAAACATCAGAACAAAAAATGATTTATATAAAAATCTAAATACAAAAGTGCCCAAAAAATTAATGCAGAATAAAAACATGCTAAGCTAGTAGTTTTAAAAGTATATTGACCATAATCATCCGAATGAAATCAAATTAGGAGTGTTTGTGATGTAATTTGTAGAAACATTGGGTTGTTTGACGCCACTGTACTGAAGCAGGGGAGTGGTAACATTTACCTGGCTTCAGTGTATCTCCCGTTCGACTCGCCGATACCACAACCAACGGCGGAGCAGCAGAGACATGTGAGAAAGCACAGGAAAAATAGGAAGTTATTTTGGATTGAAACAAAAAAATCGGGCGAATTTTTTGTTTGAGTCCATAATATCTACCTATTTACATAATTACTCAATTTTCTTTCAAATACTTAATATTATTATAGATTTATTAAATGTATAAAGTATTGAGTGTTCGAATGAAATTTGTTTAGTTGTGAAAATAGGAATATATTTTGGAATCAAACAAAAAAGACTTTGTTGGACTTAATAAGGTGCTTCAACTTCAACAGTGCTTCGAGTCTATATCACAAAATGTTAGCTTTGCCATTAAAACCAGGGTATTTAATTAATGGATTTTGCCCTGACATTTATTTATGCCAAATCTCGTTTACAGATTGAAATCCAGAACTTTTGTGTCTGCAGTAATAAAATTCGAACTACCTCTGCAGTATAGGCAAAGAGGGGCAAAAATTTAGAAAAAATGTCACTTTTTTCTTAAATATAAAATAAAAAATAGATCATATAAAAACAAATTATTTGGGATTTATTTTCCCCAAATAACTTGTTTAATTTATTTGGGATATCATTTTCCGAATTATGGACTTATTTCATTATGAAACAAGCCCACGCTTTTAGGGACTTATTTTATTTTGGGGAGTTCCTTCATTTCGGTGGAGAATTATTGCTTTTTAGGGATTTTTTTCATAATGAAATAAAGCCCCAAATTTGGGGACTTATTTCATTTTCTGTTTGGTGACTTATTTTATACCGCCTACCGGACGCGCTATTCTCGTCGATCACTGCATAGCAGAGATCCTCTCGATAGCGTTTCCTGGCAACCTTGGCATAAGACGGCGGCTTATGTTGCTGTCATCTTCCTATTTCGCAAATTCCGGTTGGTCCTTTTGGAATTCCCGGTCTTTGTGGAAGATTCCGACTCAGCACTCGTCTTCCTGATATCAGAGCCAGCTTTGTCTGCCCTCGTCAGTGGATTCTCGTGGCAGTCTCCTTTGACGCTGGTTTGACTCAGCTTTCTCTTATTATTAGTCGACGGGAAGCTCTTTTTGGCAGATTTGACAGTTGCCTTCTCATCCGGAGACCTTATCCTCTTCGTCGCTTCCGCAGAAGTGGAGGGAAAGTCAGGCTTATCCTTTCGAGCCTCTGTCTGTATCTCGCTCTTTTTGTTCATCCGGTTCATTCTGGCCAACTTCCGCCTTTGTGCCCCAGACAACTGTTTCTTCCTGGTTGTGAGTTTGGCGACATCTTTACTCACCTCCTCTTTCACCTTGTCAGCCTTTTCTCTCTTCCGGCTCTCCAAGACTGTGATCCTCAACTTCGAGTTGGTGTTGCCCGAAGGCTGAGTGCCTGTGAATTTTATTCCTCGATTGGAGCCAGGCGGACTACGTCAAAATCAACAGTGCATTAAGTGGTATTCTGGCTCACAGGAAACAGTTTATTTTGTTGGCCAGAGTACGACACCACAAAGTGAAGAAAAAATACTTTCCTAGAAGAGGTTGAAATATTATCTGATATATGTTTATTTACTTATTATTTATTTATTAATAGATTAAAATTAGCAACATATTTTACAAAGCCATTTACAAAAATCTATAGTATACGTGGCTAGCAATATGCTGTAAGCCATATTAAAAATATATTACAATAATGTTATAGAATTGTTTGCATTTGTTTTCAAATATTATATTTATTTAAAATTAATTATCTGTACTTAATAGAACATTCAAGATATTTATACAATGATTTAAAATCGGAGCCATTTAAGATCCTACAAACTTCGTCTAACGACAAAGCAGATTTATTAAAATATGTAATCCTATATTCCCTATATGTAGGGCAAATGCCGATGAAATGTAAAGTGTTCTCTGGTGCATTCAAGTTGCACATAGTGCAGTTTAAATCCTTTTCATTTCTGAAACATCTTGCATTTAAGTCTAACATACCACCTCTAGCTTTAAAGATTAGAATAGTCGCACGCGAGGAAAGTTGGGCAGGTTTTATAGGCATTACTTCGTAATTCAATTGACAGTATAGATCGCGATGCTGTGAATTTATCGCTGAAAGGCAGAATTTTTGATGTTATTTAAAAATTAGTAATTCTATTATTTCTTTAGAATATCGACAAATAGGAATAGTATCTACCGGGGGATAATATTGAAGGGAAAAACAAAGTCCCAACTGATGTTTAAATTTATAATCTCTTCGGCTAATCTCTTAATATAATCGAAATGTAGTTTTAATGATTTTGTAAACAATGTATTCCATCCAGTCTCTATGTGAAGCATATATGTCGGAGTATTTTCTGGTAAAAATAGAATTCTCTTTATGAAAAATCAATTTTTCAACCTCTTCGTATTTCTTATACATACCAAATTTGTACTGCGTATAACATTATGGATTTTGAACAATTATCAAATATTTTTGTTATTTTTTAAATGCTTATAAAAAGATATATTATAGTTTTAGTCCACGCCATGATATTTGTAAGAATTTACCACTTCAATCATCTCATCACCGAAATGCCAGTTTAGGTTTCTAGAAATTCTCGCACCTTTTATTTTTGATTTTGCTAGGTTAACTTTTAGACTCCACTTTAGACAATATGATCTTACACATTAATCATATCTTGTAGTCCATGATGAGAATTTGATAATAAAACAATGTCGTCCGCATATAGTAAAATTTTAATATTTGTATTTGCAACACTGATTGAGTTGGAAATGACGTCGAAAAATTATTATCATCCCAAATCTTGCTTTTCGAATTTTCGTACAATAGATGTAAAATTCGAATTATTTTAAATGATAATCCCATGCTGGATAGTTTGTAAAACAAACTGTTTCTCGGTATAAAATCAAATGAAGTCAACAAAAATGCATACGTATGTTTGTGTTTAATATTGAGCGTTAGTATGTTAACTAGATTAAAGATGTTGTCAATGGTAGAATAATTTTGTCTAAACCCGGCTTGAAATTCATTAAGAATGTTGTTCTCATTCCTTTTTTAAATAAGGGAATGAGAACTGATGTTTTGAAAGACATTGGTATTTCTTCGTGGAGGAAGATTTTATTAAATAACGTTAATATGAACTGATGTACATTGTTAGGTGCATATTTGTAGTACCATACGAGTTGGTACTCCATCTTCACCAGGTGATTTATTCGCTTTAAGTTTGTGTAAGACATTTTTAATATCGCAGATTTCAAACGGGGAATCCAGAATAGGATCAATAAAAAAGGTATACACCAACTAATTTTATGAGAATCGTCGTTTTCCAAAAACATTGGATCGAAGTGTAGTAGAAAATCTTCCGCACGTAGATCACCTCTTACTATACCAGCGTTGTTTTTAAAGAGTTGGAAAGGTTCCACCAATATTTACTACACGTAACATAATTTAATTTTTTTTTAAATTATGGTTGTAATTTACGTATTTTGTTTACCGTACAATGGTGCCTTTGATAATCCTCTAAATATTTAAAAGTTTTCTCCCTTGGGAGTTTATTGTTTTGTCTTTAGAATTTCTAAATCTCTTCAAGCTAGGCAAACCACGACATATATTTGAATCTAACACTTGCTCTTCTCCAATACGCGCATTAAAATCGCCAACTACACAAAAGTTTGTGTTGCTAAAATTTTGTAAGAAACTCTCAAATTTTTCAGCATCACGTTTCCAGCTTGTACAATTGATGTATGATGGAATAAAATGAAATATATGACCATTCAAAGTTGCAGATAATACAGTGTACTGATAAATATTAATGAACTTAAGGTTTAACTTTTCGCGTATATCTTTCTTGAAACCATAAAGGCAGCCTCGGGCGCGACCAGCACTATATACTTAAACAGCATCAATCCATTGAATGCAGAAATTTTGGAAGAGTGAGTTGAAAATATACTGTTTATTACGAACAACATGTGTTTCAAAAAGAAAGAAAATATCAAAATGCAATAAATCGGCTATATCTTCAAAAAATTTTGAGATTTTCACTTGAAAATTTATAGGGACATTCTTGATTTAGTGCCGGTTCGAATTAAATCAAAATAAAAAATTAAATTTTTTTAAACCGAGAATGGGTGGGGCCCCTTTAATATTTTATAAAATTACCGAAATTTAAAGACTTTTCTAGATTGGCAACATTGTAGGATAATAAATGGCATATTTCGTATTGCTATTGGTTATTATTGTTGACTACATTATTCTTAATATTAGTGTTAAGCAAAACTAGCATACGAGCAGCCGCATTCAACGAGTATATTAATGACTTGTTTAGTATGGTTAGCTGTCGGAATTGTTTATCTTTTGCGTTTGCTGGTGACCTACAGCTTTTGTTTTTGGGTGATATTGTGTTTTTAGATGTTCTTCAAAATACAATCGATTTTATTACGAATATATTGGTAGGCTGGATGAGTGAAAATGGCCTAAGTATTAATGCAAGAAAAACTAAAGTTATGTATTTTGGTAATTTACCCGTCAATGCAATTTCTGTTTCCATCTGTAATGAAGTTATAGATGTTGTAAGCAGGGTAAATTGTTTGGGGGTAATAATTGATAATAAATTGACGTATGAAGACCATGTGAATTCTATTGTGTCTAAGGTTAACTTTACATTAAGAAAGTTATACACATTAGACATTGTTTTGCCACGTTTTATTAAGATACGTCTCGTGCATGCTCTTATAATGCCAATATTTTTGTATGGCCTTGAAGTCTTCAGTGGTAGTTGTGGTTTTGTGATGCGTAGATTGCGTTTATTGTTTAACAGGGTTATGCGCTATGTGTTTTCTGTAGGTTGGCATCAGCATATTTCCTTTCATGTAGAAAATTTTCTTGGTACTAGTTTTAAGAATTATGTCAATATACGTAATTTGTATTGTTTTTATAAGATGTTTAAACTTCAACTCCCGTCTACTGTCATTGAACTGTTTTCCTTTGGGCGATCAACACGCAACGCACAAATTATTTTGCCGAAATTAACCTCTATTTTGGAAAGGTCATTTTTGGTAAGAATTGCTCGAATTTTTAATAATCTTCCACCATATCTTAAGGCGTTCAATTTTTCTCCGTGTACGTTTAAAAAGAAACTTCTATTATATGTTCAATCTCATGATATCTAAACTTTAGTTAATTTGGTTTGTTTGTTTATTTCTGTTTTTACATAACTGCGGTTACATGAATCGTTTTTTAGCTTTATGTTAAATTGTTATTAAGGATAAATAATTGAATTTTTTATATGTTATTTTATTATAGGTATAAGTTTTTCGAGTAGTATAAGTTATGTTGTTTTGTGTAACTTAAATGGCCTATTTCGCTTTGTTACTATGCTTAATAAATGCAATTAAATTAGAGTATTTCCGATAAGAATTTGACATCATATTCGGCATGGGCTATTATTTTACCGTCAACCCACGTATATTTTTTTTATCGTTGATATATATGCAGAATTCACCGAGTCGGACTTTCAGTTCTCTTCTATCCGAAATAGCTTTCACCAGTTGTCTCAAGTTGTATCGAATGCTTTGTTCCTCGTAAGTGTAATCTTTGTGAATATATATTCGACGTTCACTTAGTTTGCCTTTAACGGATAAAATTGATTGCACTTGGCTAGTGTGAATATGAACGATTTACTAGACGATATCTGATATATGTTTTTTTGTTATTAATTTTAAGATAATTTAAATATCAAATTGAGTTTTGTAAACCGAAATCATCCTTCTTTTACGTGAATAATAGTACAGTGGCTGTCGAGCAATTGTATTTAAAGTGGTTAGACTGTTTAGTGTTCGAGACAGGCAGAGTTTAGAGATTTCAGGGATCTCCGTTAGGTCTATAGTTGAGCATAGTTTCCACTAAAAAGGACAGACCAGCAGTAGCTTAATGGTGCAAACTTTTGTTTTTTATCAATGACGCCTTGTTTCCGTATAATTCTAAATCTATATTTTTATTTATTATTTTTTATTTTTATTACCGGGTTCGTTTCTGCCAAGAGCCTGCAAAGATAGAAAAAGAATATAATAAGGATAATAATAAAAAATAGAGTTAGTGTTAGGTTTAAGTTTTATGAAACAATAAATATGTTTTTAGCAATAGGATGAAATTAATTTTCTAATGTGTTAGTAAATAAATTAAGGGGCGATGGCAAAAAGAAAGGGTAAGTGTTTAGGTGTGGGCAAATTTAAGGGAGTCACTTCAACATCGCTGAAAGATCTAAGTGACCATGACTGGGATGGGCGACTGGTGGTCCATCTGCACCCACTCCAGTCTGTGTTTAATTTTTTGTTTGTTTTATAATTGTAGTTGCCATGGGTTGACATGGGATTGGTTCATACCCTGAGGAGAAGCCGGATGAACTGGCCGGCAATACATCTCGTCAACGCCTTGTAACTGCATAAAGATTGTTTTCTTCTTGAACATTAGAGACGGGCAGTGGGTAAATACCCATTTGTGTGTATTTACTACATCTTTTTTAAGTTTTATTCAAAACATTTCAATTGCAATTCTAGAATTTCATTTGTAATTCGAACACTCAGTTTGCAATTCATAACATTGCACTTGTAATTCGAGTATTTAATTGGTATTTCACAACATTTTATTTGTAATTTCAAATTTTTTATATGAAAATTTAAAAATTCCATTTGAAATTTAAAAAAAATGCATTTGTAATTGGTATATTACCATTTGAAATTCAAAGAATTCGACTTGACATTTATAACGTTTCACTTGTAATTCAAAATGTTTCAGTTGTAATTCGTAACAATTCATTTCAAATGCATGTATTAATTTCAAATTCATATGTTGTATGTTACCATTAATATTTTTCGAATTTAAAATAAAATGTTATAAAAAACAAATGAAATGTTGTGTATTTCAAATGTTAAGGACTTCAAATGGAATTATTTGAATTTCAAATGGAATTATTTGAATTTCAAATTGAATTTTATGAATTTCAAATGCATTCCTTTGAATTTCAAATGGAAGTACATGAATTTAAAATGGAATTTTATGAATTTCGAAAGATATTCTATAAATTACAAATGAGTTTCTCGAATTGTAACTGATATGTTACGAATTGCAAATTGTATGTTGTGAATTATAAATGGAATTCTCGATTTACATTTGATATGTTTTAAATAACATGTGAAAAAGGTGTACACCTTGCAATTCGAGATTTTCATTTGTAATTCGAAAACTCAGTTTACCGAGGGGGCGACCTCCCCTTTCGTAGGGTCGCGTACACACCATAATCCGCATCATGGTGGAATGTGAGAAGGGAATAGAAAACCAGCTACAGAATCTACTCCAACAGTCAGTTTATTATTAAGTTGCACTACTTATTTAAAAATACAATTATATTAGATTTTATAAGTTCAAAAATCTACATTAGAGTACACAGAATTAAAATCAATTCAAATTTTACTGAGTGGATCTGCCATAGAATAATTTGTGCGATGAAAATCTACATATAATAGTTGATAATATCTACTAGATCGAAAAGGAACATTTATTCTAATAGATGAAATTAGGAAATCAGAGGGTATATTACCATTTAATATTTTTAGTACCATCATAGTGTTCAACATAATACGTCTACTTTTTAATGTAATTTTAAACTTTTGTAATTTTAAACTTTTCTTATGAAATTCAAAAAATTGCAATTGAATTTTTAAAAAAATCTCATTTGTAATTCGAATATATCCTTTCGGATTTCGTAGAGTTTCATTTGAAATTCAAAGAAATCCATTTGAAATCCAACGAATCCAATTTGAAATTTATAACATTTCACTTGTAATTCCTAACATTTCGGCTGTAATTCATAAAAATTAATTTCAAATTCATACATATCCCTTGTGTGTTACCAATAATATTTTTCGAATTTAAAATTAAATGTAATGAAAAAGAAATGGAATGTTATGTTTTTCAAATCAAATGTTAAGAATTTCAAATGGAATTATTTAAATTTCAAATAGAAGTTTATGAATTTCAAATGGAATTCGAAATGCATTCTATGAATTACAAATGAAATTCTCGAATTACAACTGATATGTTTTAGTAATAATTATACCCCAATCATGAATACCAAATGGGACCTATTTTGGGCACTGCTGGTATAAACTCATTAACTGCCAAACCACTTGACATATGTTTTGTTTCTTTGAATACATTTCAACAAGGTGTATTTAATAAGGTGTATGCATCAGATACAACAACAAATATTTTACAAAAACAACATTGTTGTTATAGAAATTAAATTGTCATGCTGACAATAAGTTTTTAACAAAAATAAACAAAAACAATTATTAATTTATTTTTGTCAAGAACTATTCTTTGAGGAATAATTAATGAATTTGTGTATTCTTGGGTTATTGGCAGTTTTAGGTCAGTGAAAAATAATGTTTAAGACCTGGTCGCGATAAATTTTATGTTTCCCACATGTAGCCCATGGCTCTTTGTGATGTTGTTTATATTGTGGATTACAAACTATTTTTTCTATGCAGTGGCTTCAAATCTTGCCTTCTTAAAGAAAATTGAAGGACATAAATCCCCGGCCAAAGACTAAATCATGGAAATTGTGTTGACCGTATAAAATCTTTCCATAGGCGTATTTAACCTCCGCCGAGAATTGTGACAAGCACCAAGCGGCCGATTTCAATATAGGCTAACATACAGCCTTATTCTGGATGTCAATTCCACGTGAATTTACTCGCTCTTCACCTTCGTCTTATTCTGAACAACATTTTTGTGTGAATTTTTTCGCATTCTCGCTTTCGCCTTATTCTGAATGAAGTTCGAAAGCGAAAAAATCCGCTTTGGGGAAAAAATAGGTATTCTGGATTACAGGGAGTACGAGAATGAGATGAAATTTTGTGCGAAATTTTTCGCTAATAAATTCAAAGTGAGTTGACTACAAAAACATAAGTTATAAATATTTTTATATTAACGATTTAGAATATTATAAATGATAATAAGCAAACATTTATCTGGAAAACAGCAAATAAAATGCCTTTGGAAATCCTATTGATAATGATGCATGCTGAACCAAATATTGCCAAAGAATGTGTAAAGGTAATAATGAATATTTAAGTCGAGTTTGATGCATTTGGGAGGCGAAAAACAGACATTTTGGGTGAGAGGATCTGTCTCTCAAGAAAAAAATTATATAAAAACCGAATTTGCATAATGAGCCGCTTAACAGTGAAAACTTAAATAAAAATTATGAAACAACACAAAAAAAAACTACAAAAAATATTTTATTTTCAAAATTATCGTTTGCATTATTTGAAGGAAGAAATAAAGGAGTAGGCCACTTTAAGAATTTGGAGAGATAAAATATCGAAATTAAATTAAAAGGCACACAATTATGTGCCTGTGTTTCTGCCATCATAAAAAATGTTCTTTTATTTGTAATCTATTGTAGTTGTTGTACCAAATTGCATCAAAACAATGAACAGCTGTTTCACATGTCATATTGTATGTTGCCATATTTTTAAACTTTAATTAATTTTCTTTTAATTACAAAGCATTTATAAAGCGAATTCTTGATATTTCACATTTCTATTGTTATAAAGTTTAAACAACAATAACAAGTAACAATTTTTAATAAAATAATCAATAAATAACATATTGAAAAATATTACACAATTAAAATACAATGGGGCAACACACATTGCAACTTAAATTACAAAATGGCTTAATTTAAGTTACAATTAAATTATAAATTATATATTAAATTATATCTTTTTTTCAACCACCATTTTCGAAAACTCGAATCCGCATCTCGCATTTTTTTGGGTCTCCCCAAGGTAGATATACAAGGTAGCCGCATCGCGAATTTCTACAACAAACATCGGTTGTTGTATTTTGATATGTCAAAAATATGTTGTCAAAACAAACAGATTGACAAGATATTTTTTACACAAATTCTTTTAGAAAGTTCTAAAAAAAATTTGCCAAACAAGCTCTTTGAAATTCGGAGATTTTCATTTATAATTTTGTTTTTTTAATTTTTTTTTGGTTCAACATTACAACAAATTTTTTGACATTTATTTGCACCAACAGCTGGGCCGGTGCGACTACCTTATTAAATATACCTTGGGTCTCCCTATTCATTCAGAATAAGGCGAGAATGTGAAAGCGAAAATTTTTGTACATACGAGATATCTCCCAGCGAATATCCAGAATAAGGCTGATAATCTCCTCGATTTTATGAATAGCTGGGATTTCTGGACAGATTTCCACACATATTTTATATATTAATATGTGGACCAATCGGCGAACGGGGTTATAACTGATTTAATCCTAGGTTTCCTTTCCGTCCCCCTTTGCTTTATAAACAATAAAGAAAAAAGTTTGAAACCATATGATTGTCACTTAGACCTTATTAAATACACCTTGCATTTCAATTTAATTTGAATTTATTTGACATGGAATTCAAAACAATAAACACATACACAAATAATTATATTTTTAGTAATAATTATAATAATTATACCCCAATCATGAATACCAAATTCGTAAGGAATTTTTCTCTCTTCACATTTCATCTATCAGGGACAAAAAAAAATCCGCAAGAAAATCAATCCTGAAAATAATACACCAAAGTCTGTTTTTACACGGTAGATTGGTTCCAGAAGAAGCCGCGTAAAAAAAGACATTGATCTTATACATAAAGGGAATTCCCCTAAATTAGTGCTATTTACATTTGCTTTGACCAGTAAAAATTATTTGTACGCGCTAAAGGGGAATTCACTTAAATCTTTAAGCTAGTGTTCGCAAACTATCGATGGTTTCAGACTTTTTTCTTTCATAAATTAAATTTGACAAAAAAATTTAAGTACATAAAATATCAAATCGTGCTAAATGGAATAAAATCGTCTAAAAAAGTTAAAAATATTCAATTTTCATACCGTGTTATATCAAAACCGTGTACAAAAAGACCGTGTAAAAAGAGACTTAGGAGTAGTAGTTATCATGAACGCTCTCAAACTTGCGGATTCCTTTAGAACAGCTGTGCCCAAAATAGGTCCCATGGGCTGTCGGTGTGTGTCAAATCGCTCACACATACAATTATAAAAGAGAAAATTTTGAAAATAAAAAATATTTTCAAAATTGTCATTCATTTCTTTTTGTTTTTATACACTAACCGAAAAAATTGGATATTTCTGGCAAACCTTAGTTCGGAACAGGTCGAAATATGTGAGCAATATTATGCCGGAAGGGCAAAACAGAAACAAGTATATCTTTATATGGGAAAATGTATCATCAACAACCTTATTTGCATTAAATATTAAATTTTTTTTCTTCCTTAAAATTTGAAAATAATATTTTAACAAAATTTCTCCCAGTATATGACATAGAAACAGAACTTTTGAAAATTTTGTATTTGAAACATATACAATCACAAAACTTGAATGTATTAGTGTGGACAGCCCTGCTTTAGAACTCACTTTAAAAACTGACGGGACTTGGCAAAAAACTGATTTTTTTCCGAAGAAATGTTTATGAAGACTTATAAAATCAACACGCTTTACTAGATTTTGCAACAAACGACACTATTAGAAATCGAAAAATGTGCAAAAATCGGTTGCAATTTTCAACCTATCACGTACGAAAAACGGCTGCTTATTTTGTAAAAACATTTAGAAAATTATATTTTTAAATAATTATATAGAGTAACTTCGGGTAATGTGGACCATGCATCTAATGTGGACCACCCCCATATCTAAGAAAATGCTTGAAATATGTAAATGCCGCCTTGATAAATGTTTTCCTAATTACTGAAAACAAATATCAAACTTGGTTTTTAATAAATAATTGCAATGTTGAAAATGTAGTAGTAGAAAATATAGCTCTGATTGTAAACGTGTGATTCGGACATTTTTTAGCACAATAGTCGAACGTTTTTGCAAAATAGTCGAACACTTTGTTTTTTCGAATATAAAGAAGTTATGTGGTTTTATTGTTTTCTTTAACAAAAACATACGTTTAGCTGTAATTACAATCGGTGATTTTTTAAATTTTTTATTATTTTTTGAAGCCAAAAATTATTTTTAAATAAAAATATTCAATGTCGGGTAATGTGGACCACTATAAAAAGTGGGACCTTTACAAGAGGACGAGTTCGAAACATGGGCTCATTTAATATGCGAGGAGGTATTCTATCCTCTGAAAACTCGATATGCGAAATTATAGGTGCCCCGGTTGGATAATGAAGCAAGGACCTTCAAAATACCGCAAATGGGGCGGTACCCTTAAATGGGGGCTATTCCAAAACATGAATCCATATATATTTGCATTCATTGTTACCGAAGAGTGCAATAAATTGAAATTTATCATAAACAATTCACAACCTAACTTTAACATAGTGATCCTCATTGCTCACACATACTGGTTCACATTACCCGCCAAGTTATTTTTATTCGCAGCTTAAAGTTTTTTGAAACATAATGCAATAACATTTTTATGGACAAATATGTATAATGTTTGACATGGAATATAGTTAGCCAACAAATCTACTATCTTGTGAAAACAATTTGTTTTTATTTTTAACCGTTGTTACGCCCACAATATTAAAAAAAGAAAATAGTGGTCCACATTACCCGAAGTTACTCTATTATTCATGATAGGAGTCCACATTTTTGTCATTAGACTTGACAAAAAACAGCTCACTTTGGCTTATTAATAGATCTTGGCTCACTCGGTATCGACTGTCATAATTTGCTCCCCGGGCCTTCAACCCCTTTATATTGATACCCATATTGCCTTAGTGAATTTTAAAAATAATGAGAAAATGCAATGGCGGAAAAAATATACCGTATATATGGTAAACATTTCAAAACGATCACAGACCGGGTCTCCATCCTCACCTTAAACTTTAAACAATATAAAACAATAAACAATATAAATGTATGAAATATTTGAGCTAGGTCAAAGAATCATCACGCGTGTTATAGATTACTCGTTTGTATTTGCGACTATGCGACAAAAAATAAACATTATGGATTTCATTATTATATTACAATACCCCCTGATGAGGTCTTATGTCGAGCCTAAATATCTATAGGGTAAATATCCATGTGAATGACTGAACAAGAACATTTACCATTGTTCGTGTTTCAAACGTTATCAATTTATTATTCCATAAACTGCAACATTGGGTCTTCATCCCTTCTACGCTTTCTTTGCCATTCTTCAATTTCCTCCTCTGTAGGGGCTTTAACATCGTACATGCTATTATAAGGTCGTTTTCTATCATCATCCATTTCGGTTTTGTCTTTTCTGAATACTTCATGGGATTTCGATTCCTCCTTGCGTTTTTTGGACTTGGCTATCTTCTTTTCCATTTTTCGCATCTTTTTGATGCGCTTTTTCTCTCTCTTTTTCATTTTCTTTTTAACTTTTTTGTTTTCTTCTGCGGCCTTCTGTAATTCTTCTTCATCTTCCGACGACGAACTAGAACTGGACGAAGACGAATTCTCCGACTGCTCCTTTTCATTGTCATTTGGTATTTTCGGACTAATGATTGAATCATCGACTTTTTCTATTAATGCTACCGTGACAGATGCTTCGGATATTTTTTCAGGGTCCTTCATACCAACACAATAAGAATTTTTTATAAACGATTTACAACATTTGTAGCCCCAGTGACCTCCATTGTAATAACTTCCCCAAATGGTTGTATGGTTGTTGATCAATACATCTTCCTCATATATACTACGGGCTTTGGGCTTTTCCATGCCCTTAATAACTTTACCACTTCTTGAATATTCAATATATTCTTCCGTTTGTGCCAAAAGTAATGATTTTGGAGGCGCTTGCAAATGTTCATCTCCACCGTATTTTTCAACAATATGTTCCTTAGTCTGTAAATAGAAAGTGTAAGAACATACATACCCTCCATTAATAGGAGAAAATAATATTGGAAAAAAATAAACATACACTAGACTTAAATTGTTCCTTCTTTTTCTCGTATTCTTTTTGTAGTAGCTCCAATTTTGTGGGCTCCGCTAGCAAATGCACATCTACGCCTTTACCATGTGCTTCCCATGCAAATAATTGAGCCGTGGCGTGTTTAGTTGTGTCGCCGGAAAATCTAACAAAATTCTCACCCGCGAATTCAGCCCTGAAAATAAAAAATAACATTATTTCTATTTGTAATTGAGATCTACAACGTTCTTACTCTTCAGCTGGTACTTTGGGATTTGGGTTATCTCGCATAGATCTAGTTTTAGGGTCATAGTAAGCACTGTTGGGGTCCAAATTTCTTAAATATTTTGCTGTATCTTCTCTAATACGTAAATTACGTACTGTAATGCGCTGTTTTGAATCGACTTTTGTTCCGGGCATGTCAACTTCATCGACATATTTGTCTTCATTGTTGTCGTCTGATAACTCGGCGTCGGGATCTAGAAGATAACATAAAATTAATGTTTGAGCAACTTTAAGGGAACCCCCCCCCTTCTCAATTTTAATTCTTCTAGATTTTCAATGGGCTGGTAAATCAATATCAATGCTTGTTAAGGTTTGTAACTTTGCACATATATAATTGAAAATTTAAAAGAGAAAATAGTTTACAAAAATTTTTTGTTATTGTTTTGTTGTTGTTTTTTGCAATTGAAGAAAAGTCCTTATTTTTTATAGCGGGCATGATAACTCCTTATTGCAACATCGGAATCCGAAAATTCCAACGGTGTTAGAAAGAGTACATGTCTGGCTCTCGTATGAACTAGGATTATTGACTTCGCTCTAAAATTACAAAATGGTGGATCTTTGAAAAAATATTTTTGGAAAATCGCCGATTTTTTACCAAAAACCAAGTTAAAAAATAAGGAAGATATTTATTCCGATTGGCTTAATCCTAGTTCATACGAGAGCTATACAATCCCAGAGAAACGTTGCAAAATTTGGAACCGATTGGATTATTAGTTTTTGAGTTACCGTGCCCGCCATTCGCAAAAAAATGTTTAGAGAAAAGCGCGTTTAAAGTTTGTGAAGCCCTTCAGCCGTCACTTGATGCTGACACAATAAATCGGATATATCTTCAAGAGTTCTTGAGATTTTCACTTGAAATTTTGTAGGGGCATTCTTTAATCAGTGTAGATTCGAATTATATCAACAAAAATTTTGACCCCGAGAATGGGGGGGGGTCCCTTTAAGGTTTCGGCTGCATACCATTCTTTAATTTTTCTGCTTTCAATTGTCGCTTTGTTTCCTCCACCTTCTCGTACTCTTCTATAATTTCCCTGTGGCAGGCGGGATCATACGAGCTCCAACGATCGCGCTTTTCATCGTAATTTACAGATTCATCCTTAACAATAAATTCGTCGTGAACTACAATTGACTCTGAAAATTTCGCTAAAACTTTTCTTGGTCTTTCTAAACAATCTTTTCGTTTGTGCGTCATGGCTCCACAGTTTTCACATGCACCCTTACGGAATTTAGTAACCAGACGGGAAGTATCAACTCCTTTCGGCGCTCGTTTTTCTAAATCCCCTCTATCTTCATTTCTTTGAGGTCGTTGATGTTTTAGTGTTGGACCCTGCGCTCCATAATACCAAGGAGCGTTTGATATGTACTGCGGAATATGAGGATTGATATCGCGACCTTCTTCATCGACAGCAGCTGGTGCAGTACCAGCCTTACGCGCTTCTTCTAGTTCCTTTGCTTTCCGCCAATCTTCCCGTGACTTCTTTTTTGGTTCCTCATCTTCAACATCTTCCTTACTATGGATAATTTGTGATACGGGATTCCGAACTGTTTGGGAGCTCATTTGAAGGGTCAGAGGAAACGTTTTCAATCGAGTTCGGAATAGGGACACGTAAGCCGACTTTCTTCTAATCGATTAATCGAATTTTTTGAATTCGATGTGCAATGCTGCCATATTTTTGAAATATTATAAGGAAAAATTTGACAGATAATCGAGACAAAAAAAATGTTTTTGTTTTGATACATCACCTTATTATTGCATCATGACCCATAATAAAGTCGTCCGATAAGGCCATGAACCATGATCCAATTAATGCCATGTTCTGACGGGCATTCGAACAACGTAGTTCGCTCTCAGAATTACGTATATGAATTAACCCGTTCATACAACACTATTCTTAATTCATGTCATCAGATTTTTTTTTATTTCAAACCGTTTGTTTCTTGTTTCACACCAAATTTGTAACATATTTGCGTGAATCACATATGGATCTAAATAGAAAAAATAATTCTCTTTCTCCTGACTATAATATCAACCCCTATCTCTTTACTTTTAATTCATGTTTTCCATTTTTTCTGAAAATATTGTTGTTTCAATACATTGCATTATGTAGACACATTGCATTATGTAGACAACAAAATTTACATCCTTCTGCATATATAAAAACTAGAATTGTGGTTACTTTTCATTCATCATTTTCAATTTTACTGAAAAAGTTTGAAAATTTTAAATTTTTTTCATGTTGTCAAAATTAATTTTTTTTCGATAAATTCTCTCAATTGTTAGAGATGGGACAAAATTCTTTGTGATTCAGAGAGTGATTGGAATTGAACAACGTACAAAAGTCGGTGTTCGCTCAGACAATTTTGTATGGGGAACTAAGTAATTACTTCATAATTTAGGGTCGAACAACGAATGAGAGAGCGAACAACGCTCGTCTGTACATGGCATAACAGGTCGTGTAAAGGGCTAAGCAGAATGCTCGCGTTGAGCCATCCGTTGCATTATGTGTTATCGAAAATACAACAACCACAAGGAAACGATAACACAAACGCTCGAAGTTGTTGTGCGCTGCACTTCGGAATTAAATATATTTTAACTTTTGCGTGCGTTAACGCGATAACAAAAAACGCTCAACGCGAACATTCTGTTTAGCCCTTAAGAGGCGAATATTATCGGATGGCTCAACGCGAGCATTCTGCTTAGCCCTATAATCCCTCAAACTGTCAATTTTCTTATTTACGTTTTCACAAGATTAAGTCAAATTTTGACAGTTCGGGTGAAATCATGTCTCCTCTAACACGACCTGTTAATTGGATCATGACCATGAACTAATAATAAAGGGCTAAGCAGAATGTTTGCGTTGAGCGTTCTTTGTTATCACGTCAACGCACGCAAAAAGTTAAAATATATTTAACTTCGAAGCGCAGCGTACATCGACTTCAAGCGCATATCGTTTCCATATATATAACGCGACTGATGGTTCAACGCGAGCATTTTGCTTAGCCCTTTAATGTTCAGTGATGTTGCATTTTTAGCTGACTTTCATTTAATAAAGCGGTGTACACACTATCATTTTTGACTGTCAACTTTTTTATCGATTACTGACTGTCCAACAACCATAAATATTTTTGTGGTTGCCTGATGAATGACAATCATGTGAGGCCACACTATCAAACAAGCAAAATTTGGGCAAGAGTGCCATTCAAAAATGATAGTGTGTACACCGCACAAGACAACAACAGAAAATACATTGTCGTATAAATAAACAAATAAAACCAAGATCTATTAATAAGGTCACCAAGATAGCAATCGAAATCTGAAAACATCTGTTTTTTCTCAAGTCTAATGTCAAAAATGTCGACTTTGTTTACGTTTTCATAATGGAAGTCAATTCACAATAATGCATTTTGACAGCAAACTTGAGAGGTATAGATAATCAGCTGGTCTCCCTTGGTGACCTTATTTATAGGCCGTGAATAAAACGATATAAAGTTTTCCAAAATTTTGTTGACAATGTATTCTTTTTGTAATAGTACGTTTACATTGTACCGGATTTCGGGTCTAAAATGTCAATTCCATTGTATATATGTCAAATAAATCCTCATGAAGTAGGTTAACCTCATGCCGAAGGAACCACTCAAAATGAAATTTTCATTTTTTCCAAATGAAAATTTCTCAAAATGAAATTTCGGTGTCGGTTCCTTAATGGACATGCGTCAGTTCATAAAAGTAGCCATAATTTAGAATGGTTAAAATCAAAAAATATTCAAAGTATGAACTGGTCCGCATGTTCTTCCGACTAGAATGCAATCGAGAACATAGGGGGGAATCTGGACTCGTCGTGTCTATGCGGAAAACCTCCAATACCAAACAGTTTTTAACTTCAAAGAAGTAATTATCGATAAATGGCGGTCAATCGATGAAGATTTGCGAAACAAATTGATAGACAGTATAAAGGGCTAAGCAGAATGCTCACGTTGAGCCATCCGTCACGTTATATATTATCGAAAGTACAACAACCACAAGGAAACGATAACACAAACACATATCGTTCTCTTGTGGTTGTTGTATTTTCGATAACATATAACGCGACGGATGGCTGAACGCGAGCATTCTGCTTAGCCCTTAGGGCCTCACTTATTTATTAAAGTTATTTTATTTAAGTTTTCAAACATAGTTTTATCTAATTTTGTAAAAGTGCGTCTATAGTTATGCAACACCAATAAATTTAAGATTACAAAATTAGGCGAAACCATAAAGAATAAATCAATTATTTTCGTTGAATAATATGTGTTTTTGGTCATTTTACTTTGTACAATAACAGTACGTTTACATTTAACCGGATATCGTTAACCCAGTGGGTTTCAATTGTCATTAAATAAATTATACACATTTAAACGTGCAATTTAAAACATGAGTTACATTTATATATACATATATATACTTTTGTTATGATTTCTTTTTAAAATGTTTAATACGGGATTTACATTAGAACTTTTTACTGGGTTAACCTACTCTATGAGGATTTATTTGACATATATACAATGGAGTTGACAATTTAAACCCACCGGGTTAATGAAATCCGGTACAATGTAAGGCTATAAGGCTTAAAACGGATTTTTATACAATAGAAAAATCCGGATTTAGCACAATTTTGCGTCATTTACTAAACATAAATAAATGACGCACTAAAACGCCAACCTAGTTACACAACCATGTTTTCTATTGTATGTAAAGGGCTAAGCAGAATGCTCGCGATGAGCCATCCGTCGCGTTATATGTTATCGAAAATACAACAACCACAAGGAAACGATATGCTTTTGTGTTATCGTTTCCTTGTGGTTGTTGTATTTTCGATAACATATAACGCGACGGATGGGTCAACGCGAGCATTCTGTATAGCCCTTAAGTGCGCTCATAGCCTTTAACGGCATTTACATTAGGAATTTTTACGGGGTTAACCTACTTTATGAGGATTTATTTGACATACCTACAATGGAACTGACAATTTAAACCCACTGGGCTAACCAAATCCGGTACAATGTAAACGCCCTTTTTCTATGTAAATTTATATAACGATTTTCATAAAACACGTTAGATGCAACATTTAAATGTTGCTGTAGCTGTGGAATACAAGATATGTCGGATATGTAAACATTGCATGTAATATTGAATTATACACTCTTTTCTTTGAGTGTATTGTAATCATATGTTTTACGTTCATAAATACATTATTCCAAAAATATAAAAATATGTTTAATTAAGAACTCAACATATAAACAGAATGAACAAGATTTATTGTAAAATTAAATATTGAATATATCAGTAAAAGAAAAACTTGGCAACAACCTGATTTATTTGAACTCGGGTAACCCTAGAAAGCGCGTCTGTTCAAAAAATCATTCTAGTATTTGCTGGCTGGTGGATAGCTATTCTATATTATAGTGCGACATAACGGTAATTTGACACCAACCAGGCGTCAGTCAGCTTCTCTTTATGGAAAAAATACAGTTCTTGCACATTCGCCTTTAAGATTCTGTAAGAAAATTACATTACTTCGAGAAAAAGATGGATAAGCCTTCGGGAAGTGTAGGTCGGTCCCGTGGACGAGCGAGTTCTAGCCAAGTTCAACATGGTGGAGATGGAGTTGCACGCGGTAGGCGTCCCCAACAATCGGTAAGTAATTCTATGAAGTATCAGAAGCGTACCTGCTTCAGATTTAGTGAGAAGCAACAAGTAGTTTAACAAACGTTGATGCAATCAGTATAAGTATGAATAATTTTATGGAAATCCCAGTACGAGTTCTAAATATTTCTTAAAAACACCAATTGCATATTGTGTGAATTGAAGCATTGCAATGATATGCGTGGAATTGATGGGCAGGATATAATGCTACGTTTTTAGGACACTCAGATCCCAAGCTTCCCAACATATGGGATTCCAACCTTCGAATGATATTCCCTTATCGATTTATAATGTTTCTTTTTACACACATGCGGAAAATGTGGTCACGCAATTCAGTCAGGCGCCGAAATTGGATATGCAGTGGTGGTCACGTTATTAGCACGCACAGTAGTAAAAAAATTGAGTTGATCAGCAACATCCTAGCTGTGTGCTATAGACTTATACTGGTCAACCTATGCTGACCATTTTGTTTCGACTGATATTTTTTTCTATAAAATCGATTTTCTTCTACTCAAAGAATTGATTTGATATTATCCATGCCATTATAAATTGATATTTTCTCACATACTTCTACTGGTTTTCTACTTCGAAGCCTTTCGAAGTCAATAACCGGGTACATTTGTACCTTTTTTCGAATAAAAATGCTGTAAAATGTTCAATAGTGGACATATTTGGATCAAATTTTGAGAAATCATTGCTGAGGTATTTTCACCCATAATTGAAAAAACAAAAATTATAAATATTTTCCATATATAGGGTAAGTGCACCAATAGGCGGCACTTTAAGAATTTTCGCTTTTTAAACGTTTCAACATTCCAAGTGCATCTTTTCCACGATATTGTATTTAGGTTTATCTGTTTCGAAATTTTGTTTACTCCTCGATGGAATACACATTTATTTAATTAATTTGTATTAAAGTAGATTAAATTATTATATATTTAATCGATTTTTCTGCTATTTGCAATAATAAATTATTACTATGGGACGTTTCCATCAGTGTTGTATTGAAAAAGTTATATAAAATAATATTATTTATTAAAATATTACAATTATAAAACATGGTGCCGACTTTGGGAACCTGTTATCCAATTAAGTGGCCCACACACGTCAAACATGTGCGTTCGATCGGTGTGAATCGAAGCAATGTTTGACGTGTGTGGTACGGTGTTCACACCGATTTGCCGGTGCGCACACCGATCGAAAGAAATTAAAAAATTTTAATTTTTCGTTGTGCGACGCGCACTTGTTTGACGTCTGTGGCCTGGTGTGTGGATATTTTCTCATTTATTGCGAAATTTCGTGGAGTGCGGATCAGCGGACAATGTCAAACATATGCAAAAAGACGTTTTGGAAGATTTTTTTGATGTTTTTTACACATATTCTACAGTGTGGCAAATAAAAATGTTTTTCCCGGAAAAAATAAAAGTATTTAATAAATTTATATTAAATTAAATCGCTGTCCATCTTAACGCTACAAAAATAAATACGAAATGAAGTTTTGTGGATCCGTTTGACGTGTGTGGGCTAGAAGCTTCACACCGATCGAATGCACATGTTTGACGTGTGTGGCCCACTTTATCGGCATGTCTAAATAAGGCATTTCAGAGGTTAAAAAACAATGTCTTCCATTATGTAAAACCACTCAAAACTGATTTTTTATAAATTAATTGTTATTTAGAGCATTTATATAACATTTTTTGCAATTTTGAGCCAAAATGATCGAAATGTTGCTTATTATTCACCCATATGCCGACTATTGGAACACCTTAAAAATTTTTGTTCCTAAGGTCGACATCATGGTACAATTATAAAAGGTAACAGCAAATCCCTGCTGATTTGATTCCAACGTAATACTAGTGTCAATATGAATTTGACAAATTTTGTTTTTAAAAATCACCCAACAGGAAAATTGGGAACGCATGCAATTCGAAATTGTTCTTTATTAAATATGCTCCCGTATTCAATTTACTCAATCTGCCTGCTGGGAAAGTTTGAGGAAGCAAATCTTTCTTCATTGAATAACACGCAATTCCCTGCATTTTCATATGTGTTACACATATTAGTTGCAATAGCTCAATTGTAGGAAAGATGTGGAAGCGATAGAAATATAAATTTGATAGATTTTCATTCATGTTTTTCAAATTATATTTTGACGATTCGAAAATATTTCATTTTCAAAATAAATATAATTTATTTGTTTACATTTTTCTGTCAAATGACATTGACACTAGTATAACTTACAAAAACAAATTTGCATGTGGTTGTTGTATCGTTTGTTGTACAACAACACTTGCTGTTACCTTCCATTATTATACCATGGGTCGACATCGATAAAAATATCATAATTACAAATATTTTTTAATGATTTTAAATTCTAAAGTGTTCTCCTGTATGTTCTTTACCATGATACAATTATAAAAGGTAACAGCAAATCCCAGCTGATTTGATTCCAACGTTATACTAGTCTCAATATGAATTTGACAAATTATGTTTTTAAAAATCACCCAACAGGAAAATTGGGAACGCATACAATTTAAAATTGTTCTTCATTAAATGTGCTCCTGTATTCAATTTACTCAATCTGCCTGCTGGGAAAGTTTGAGGAAGCTAATCTTTCTTCAAGGAATAACTCGCTATTCCCAGCATTTTCATATGTGTTACACATATATATGGCAATGGCTCAATTATAGGAAAGATGTGGAATAGATAGAAATATAAATTTGATAGATTTTCATTCATGTTTTTCAATTTTTATTTTGAGGATTCGAAAATATTTCATTTTCAAAATAAAAATAATTTGATGATAATTTGTTTGTTTATTTACATTTTTCTGTCAAATGAGTTGACACTAGTAGAACTTACAACAACAAATTTCCATGTGGTTGTTGTATCGTTTTTTGTACAACAACACTTGCTGTTACCTTCTATTATTATACCATGGTTCTTTACAATTACGAAGAAGATCCTTGTAAAAATATATTATTTTAATATAATTACAAGTCTTTTGAAATTGACATGTACACTAATTTTTTTCTTAAGAAACATGAATTATCGCTAGTGTTGACAAACCTCATGCACAAAATGCCAAATTTTGACTAAATAAATGTACTTAGCTAAAATAAATTTTATACAGAGATAGGTTGCAGTGCTATTGAAGATTATTCAAGGTATTTTTTATTTTTAGTCATAGGATTTTTTTAGTTATTTGAAGTTATATAAAACAGATGCCGACTATTGGTACCAGCGTTCGAAAATAAACATTATGGTACCGTTCCATAGTGTTCTGTACCGTACCAAGGTGGATAGGTACACTAAAATAACGTACTGTACCGGTACACAAACACTAAAAATATTTTTAGCGTTACTGTTCCGGAGCACAACGAAAATCTTAGCGTACCTGCTGCGGTACACTAAAAAATCGTAGTGTACCGACAGCGGTACACTAAAAATCGTAGTGTACCGACTGCGGTACATTAAAAATCTTTGTGTTCCTCTGGACGGAACACTAAACATGTTAGTGTTCTGCTTATCGGAACTCTAAAAATCTTAGTGTTCCACTTGCCGGAACACTAAAAATCGTAGTGTTCCACTGGTTGGAACAATACAAATCGTAGCGTTCCACGTTCCACGTCTGTTTTTTTTTTTGAGGTAAAATGAGATCAAATAATAAAAAAAATAATACTGAATATAAGTTTACTTGCAATAAAAATAGTGAAAATGTCCATTTGAAATAGGTATTTTGGCCAGTTTTTGTGACAAAATTATACAGCTTAGGATAAAATTTTCATTAATTTACACAACGAACATATTTTCCATAATATTGGGAGATCTCCTTGTAAAATGCTAGTACGAAATTTTTTTCTTAAAACAATTATACCTGCATCCGTCTATGATTCATACTTTTAGGAAATTTTAGCAAAAATATTCAAAATTTGGTGATTGTCACACAATCAACATAATTATTACCTGCTTATTCATTAAAAGAAGTGTACAAATTACGCGGGTATGAAAAAAATATTTTTATGATTTTGGGATAAATGTTACAAAACCACATATTCTTTATGATTTTTGCACAGGTAGTCTTATGCAATACATTTTTCCGATCAGCGCAATCGATTATCAGCGAAAATGTAATCCAATGGAATTTTCAGTTGCGAGTTGGCATCAGATTGAATTTTCACTCGACGACCTTTTTTAGTTATAAAATATTTATTATGTTAAACTGTAGATGCTAATAAAATATTACTAATTTTTAATAAAATATAAACAAATACAAATTTAACAAGTTTTCTATTTATTAAATCTATTGAAAAAAATATATAAATTTTATTCATACAAAAAATAAAATATAATTAATACATCTTTTTGTGTTCCGACAAATGGAACACTACGATTTTAAGTGTTCCGCCAAGTGGAACACTACGATTTTTAGTGTTCCGCCAAATGGAACACTACGATTTTTAGTGTTCCGACCGCGGTACGCTACGGTTTTTTAGTGTTCCGACAGCGGTACACTACGATTTTTAGTGCTCCGACCGCGGTACACTACGAATTTCGTTGTGCTCCGGAACAGTAACACTAAAATATTTTTTAATGTTTGTGTACCGGAACACTAACGCTAAAAATTTTTTAGTGTTTGTGTTCCTGGTACGGTACACTACGATAGTGTACCGTTTTTTTGCGAACACATGCCGGGATTAGGTGCGTTTACCCTATAATTTTTATAAATTTTTAAAAGTTATTACCTACGTAGATCAATAACCGTGGTACATTTGTACCCACCTAAAGATAACGCTGTAATTTATTAAAAATTTCGCTTATTGTGGGGTTTTTTGTTTTAAATCAGTCTGTAAGGATCTGATCTTATCTAGATGTTGGAACTCTAAATTATATCTATACTAATAAAAGAGTAAAGTGATTGACTGACTGACTGATTTAACGATTCATCAACGCCCAGACGAAACGGCTGAAGCTAGAATCTTGAAATTTTGGGTAGTGGTCCAAATGTGACAGATAAGGCTGGGTTTTTGGATATTCGTACTAGAACGGTACGAAAAGTACTAAATGTGATACCATTTGTATTTGGCGAACCGGGGGGCTAGAACTTTGAAATGTGGTTTGGTGGTCGTTGATGGAGTGTAGGATAGATGTACCAAAGGGTTTTTGGAAATTCGAACTATAACTATCCGAAAAGTACGAAAATGTACTAAATTTGGTACAATTCTGTAGCATGTGATCGGATAGCGTTAAAAACTTGAAGTATAGAGTGTGAATTAAGGTTGAGATGTAGGGTCCATTTAAGGAGATAATTTTGAATGCGCTTACTCATGTGTACGAAAAGTACTATATGGTACTATATTTGGTACAAATTTAATCTATACTAATAAAAGAGTAAAGTGATTGACCGACTGACTGATTTAACGATTCATCAACGCCCAGACGAAACAGCTGAAGCTAGAATCTTGAAATTTTGGGTGAGTGTCACTCTTGGTCCAAATGTGACAGACAAGGCTGGGTTTGTGAAAATTCGTACTAGAACCGTACGAAAAGTACTAAAAAGTACTAAATATGGTATCATTTGTATTTGGCGAACCAGTAGAGCTAGAAATCATAAATTTGGATTGAGGGTCACTGATGGAGTGTAGAATAGACGTAGAAAAGGACTTTTTGGAAATTCAAACTATAAGTATCGGAAAAGTACTGAAATGTACTAAATTTGGTACAATTTCATAGCATGTGAATGAATTAAGCTAAAAACTTGAAATTTGGAATGCAAATTAAGGTTGAGAATTAGGGTCGATATGAGGAGAGTTTGGGAAGAGTGTACTCATGTGTACGAAAAGTACTATATGGTACTATATTTGGTACAAATTTGATTTGGAGGTACAAATCGAGCTGGAATTCTAGAATTTGAAATTAAAATTACCGTCAGAGTGTAGGATTGGAAATTTGTTACATATGTTTACGAAAAGTACTAAATCGTACTATAATCAGTACAGTTTGGATTTGGGTGATCCTATAGAGCGGAAACAATGAAATTTGATGTCAGGATCACTGTAGGGGTGTGGGATTGGGGTCAGGATTCAGCTTACGAAAATAATACTTATGGGTACTTAATGGTACTAAATTTGGTACAATTTGAATTTTAGGTGAACCAATAGAGCTAGAATCATGAAATTTGGAGCCAGAATCACTGTTGAGGTGTAAGATTGAGATATGTAGGAAGTTTTAAAAATTGGTACTACTGTGTACTAAATTTGGTACAATTTAAATTGTGGGTGAAGCGATAGAGTTGGAATCCTGAAACTTTGATTTAGGATCACTGTGTAGGTGTAGGATTGGGGTATGTAGGAGGGTCTGGAAATTGGTACTACTATGTACAAAATTTAGTACGATATGATTTTTTTTTGTGAACCGAAAGTGTTGGAATCTTAAATTTTTGATTTATGAACACTGTGGAGGTTTAGGATTGGGGTATGTAGGAAGATTTGGAAATTGGTTCTACTATGTACTAAATTTAGTACAATTTGAATTGTGGGTGAACCGATAGAGTTGGAATCCTAAAACTTGAATTTAGTATCATTGTGGGGGTGTAGGATTGGGGTATGTAGGAAGGTTTGGAAATTGGTACTACTGTGTACTAAATTTGGTACAATTTGAATTGTGAGTGAACTGATAGAGTTTGAATCCTGAAAAATGGATTTAGGATCACTGTGGAGGTGTAGAATTGGGGTATAAGGGAAGATTTGGAAATTCATACTATTGTGTACTAAATTTGGTACAATTTTAATTGTGAGTGAAATGATATAGTTGGAATCCTGAAACTTGGACCAGTGTGGGGGGTAGGATTGGGGTATGTAGAATGTTTTGTGTACTAAATTTGGAACAATTAGAATTGTGAGTGATCTGATAGAGTTTGAATCCTGAAACATGGATTTAGGATCACTGTGGGGGTGTAAGATTGGGGTATGTAGGAAATTTTGGAAATTCGTACTACTGTGTACTAAATTTGGTACAATTTGGATTGTGGGTCAACCGATAAAGTTGGAATCCTGAAACTTCGATTTAAGATCACTGTGGGGGTGTAGGATTGGGGTATGTAGGAAGTTTTGGAAATTGGTACAACTTTGTACTAAATTTGGTAGAATTTGAATTATGGGTGAACCAATAGTGGGTGGGTGAATTTTGGCACTGCTGTGTATAAAATTTGGTACAATTTGAATTGTGGGTGAATCTATGGACTTGGAATCCTGAAACTTGGATATCAAATCACTGTCGGGGTGTAGGTTTGGGTTAAGTAGGAAGCTTTTGGATTGAGTGAATTATTAGAGTTGGAATCCTGAAATTTGAATTTGGAAACTTTGGTTGAGGAGGGTACTTATGGAAATAATGTGTGCCAAATGGAAAATTTGTTAAAATTTGGATTTGGGTGAACCTTTAGAGCTCGAATCATGAAATTGGTACTAAATGGTACTCAAATTTAATTTATGCTCGATATTAATGTGTGGATTGTTTTTTCAGACATATGCAGTTTTATCTAAATATAAAATAATATGTTAATACATTATTAAATATTTCCTACATTCGCTAACGAAGTTGCGGGCATATGCTAGTATACATTAAACGAATATATACTTACACCCATATTTAAATGATAATCTATCTAAAACAATCATAATAATTTCTTTGTAGCTTTCGAATGGGTTCGAATGGGTAGTTTCTGACTTCCACGAACCACCCTATCAAAAAATAATTAAAAAAAGTTTAACCCATTCGAAAGCTACAACGAAATTATTATGATCGTTTTAGATAGAGTATAATTTAAACATGCGTTTAAATATATATTCTTTTAAAGTATATATAATTTTGGGTTCCTACATCTAGACCAGATCCGTACAGACTAATTTAAAACAAAAAACCGCACGATAGTCCAATTTTTAATGAATTACAGCGCTATCTTTAGATGGGTACAAATGTACCACGGTTTTTTGGTTATTGACCGTAGAGTGAATTGCTAACTTTTAAGTTTTTATTTCATTTTTTTTTTGTAAATTTTTATAAATAATGTTAATCTCTAATTATTAAAGCAATTTCTGAACCATTGGTATCTTTACTTTTTATACAAAGGCTGAATTTTGCCAATTTTAGGTTTACAGTAGGAAAACGTAGATTTTACGTTTTTTTACGTACGTTTTTTACGTTTTTTGACTTATCAGACTATCAGACTAACACGAAGATGTTTTTTGTATATATTTTTTAATATCATCGGCATTTTAATTACCAATTCCAAAGTGTGCTAATTAGGTGTCCCTTTCAAAAGTTCACTTGTTTCCCAAATACCGTTATATTTCGAAAACTTCCCATGATTATTTTCACACTTAATCGGTAGAGTGCAATACACATAAGTGTTTTGAATAGAAAATTAATTAAAAATATTCCAAACGGATCGAGGGTTAATCAAAGCATGTTTCCCTTTATGTGTGTGCTAATTACGTAACCACCACTGTATGTATTAAAATATTTCGTTATATTATAGGAGGTGATGCAAATGTGGTATACCCATTAATTTTTTGATCGCCAAATTTTTATTTTTTATCCGATTAAATTGCAATTTTACACTTAACATGCTACAAGTGTTGTCTTTCCATGTATCAATTTGAAAATAATATTATCCTAACAATTTAAGAGAGATATTTGATAAAATATTTGAAATTTGAAAAAAAAATTGCATTAAAAGTGGTTTTAAAAAAAGTGCAGGTAATGTGGTATACAACATGATGTTAATGTGGTATAGTATAATTTTCATTCCAATTGATATCTTATATAGTTTATTGTTTTTAATGAATGTGAATTTGCTCGAAATTTATGTCTGTTAAGATTTTTAAGGGTTACTTTGTGTGGAACTTTAATTTTAATTATATAACAATGTCTACACATGGCAATTTTTAATTTTTGTATGGGGAAGTAGTTAAAACTCATAGTCCTTTTTTTCATCCTTGTGATTCATGGTAGGCTCTGGTAGAGGACAAATGTTTCAAATAGTAATGATATATTGTCTTGTGCTGGCTTTTTTTCATACAGACTCAAGGGATACCACATTACCTGCACTTGTGTTTACTGAATAAACGTATAGTTTTTTTTTTCTAATTTGGTATATATGTGGTGCAATCGCGCATATTATTTGATTTTTAGTACTTACTAATTATTTTAATGCTTTAATAATAAAGATTAAAATACATTTGTAAAACAAAAAAAAATTTTAAACTGCGATCGAAAAAAAGTCAATTTCATGAAAAATTTAATTTTTGCTACTGATTCTCAACGTGAGTTAAATAAATTGAACAGATCACTGCTATCTTATTTTTTTTGAGAACAGCAAACTACAGAACATGTTTCAGTTATTCTAAAATTTTCAGTTTACAAAAAAGTGACTACCACATTTGCATCACTTCCTATATAATAATGTCATTACATCGCTGACACTTTTAACTACAGTTAAATTATTTGTTGCATTTTCTTTTGGTACTACAAATGGCATTGTATAACGGCATATACATAATAGAAAATCAAATCAAAAGTTTGCCATTTTTAAGCACGGCTTATCCTTTACTTAATGCTGTACAACACCGCCTTCGTTTTGTTTCGAAAAACATTTTTTTTGCATTCCGACAATCATTTCAAACATAACTAATGAACTATCGTTTCGGCACCATGTAGATACTTTATCTGGTAGAATTTGGGGATCACTAAGACAAATTTATGCATCAAATATATATATGCCTATCAATATTAAGAAGAAAGTAGCTCATGCTATACTGTTGTCAAATATCCTGTATGGTATTGAAATTGTATCAGGTTGTATTGGTATAAATCTTGCTCGGTTACGTAGGACTTTGAATGCTGTTGTTCGTTTTATATATAATGTTCCAGTCAGAAGACCTATATCTGAATATGTAAAACGCTTCTTAGGTTGTTCTTTTTTTAATTTCATTTCTTATCGAAATATACTGACATTTTATAATATAATAAAAACTGGCGAGCCTAAACCATTAACCAGCACGTTTTCTTTTTCACATTCTTCGAGAAACCCTCAAGTGGTGATACCAAGAATTTATAAATCCATTTATGCAAGATCATTTGTAGTTAGGGTAGCACGATGTTGGAATTCATTGCCATATGATCTAAGAATATTCTCCCATTCTAATAATGTGTTTAAAAGAAAACTTCATCTATATTTTGGTTTACTGCAATGATTGGTGGTTTTGAAATTTATTATTCTTCTTTTTACTACTGGTTTACTGGACATAATCTCATCTCTTTTCTTATTATTGTTGTATTTTATGGCTGGGGAGCCAAGAATAATTAGAATAATTAAAAATTTAAATTTTAGTATTTTATAATGAATATTAGTTTTTATAAGCTCTGGTTTGTTGTTAACTACGTAATATTAAATATGGTCTTATAGGCCTTGTATTACATAAATGAATAAATAAAAAATAAATAAATAAATAATGTAGTTTCTTTCATATAGGGTATATGCACCTAATTCCGGCATGTACCAATAGTCGGCACCTGTTTTATACAACTTCAAATAACTAAAAACTCCTATAACTAGATTTACAAAATACCTTGAATAATCTTCAATAACACTGCATCTATCTCTGTATAAAATTTAATCGAGCTAAGTACATTTATTCAGTCAAAATTTGTCAATTGGTCTCTTAAGAAAAAAAATAGTGGGCATGTCGATTTTAAAAGACTTGTAACTATATTAAAATTATATACTTTTCACAAGAATCTTTTTCGTAATTGTAAAGAACATAGATGATAATACTTTAGAATTAAAAATCTTAAAATATTGCTGTAAATAACGATTAATTTATAAAAAATCAGTCTTGAGTGGTTTTACATAATGGAAGACATGGCTTTAATCTTAAATTCTTTTAACCTCTGAAATGCTTTATTTAGCCATGCCGAGAATTGGATAAAATGTTCCCGAAGTCGGCACCCTGTTTTATATTTGCAATATTTAAAAAAATAAAAAAAATGGAAACGTCCAATAATAATAATTTATTAATGAAAATAGCAGAAAAATTAATTAAATAACTTACTTTTGTTTAACTAAAATACGACATGCCGACTATTGGAACATGACATGCCGACAATTGGAAAAAGTGCCGACTATTGGCCCAATTACCTAATTATCAATTTAATCTACTTTAATACAAATTAATTCAACAATTTTTTATTGCATCGGGGAGTAAACAAAAAATTCAATCAGTGATTAACAATTATAAACATAACAGTAATATCTCAACCGTCCCTTTAAAAGCACACAAAAAATTACATTATTTTGCTTGTTCTTTACACTACTAGCTTCATGTTAAAACTTTGTTAAAAACGTCGTTTGTTAATAAAGTATTTCAGTTTTTTAATTAATATTGGTCTGCTGTTTACGTCAATATTATGTGGGGAAGTCTATACTTCCTGAAAAATAGGCCTCGGAAGTTAAACACTTTTTCGTTCCTATCATCAAAAATAACTTATTTTGTTAAAGACAAAATTCCCTCAGATAGGTTTTGGAACGTTGATTATGTCGATATACATACAGCTGTGTTCATTAAAATAATAGTGCAGTTGGGTTGTAAGTACTGAACTGTAAAATTGATTAAAAACACTTAAATTTTTCTAACTAAATTGCACAAATTAATAGTTTTATTTCTTTTTATTATCTTCAACACATTTGTTCCAGAAAAAAATATTTTTTCTATTAATAAATAAAAAATAAAAGACAATAGTCAGAATTTGCTCTGTTAATAAAAAATAGTAGTAAGTACCCAGTAGTTCGAGTAACTCGTGATAAACTAGATATTTTACTGATAATATCTAGTTCATCTGTAGTCAGAAATGATAGTTCATTAGCTTGTGAGTTGTAGTCTATTAATGGGTGGGTTGTGTCACAATTTTAAAACTTACGTAACGTGCAGGATATGAAATTCAGTTTCAATATATTCAATATTTACGCATTTTTCTTTTGAATAAAACCGAATTCAAACTTTAATTGTATTGAAAATTCAGAAAATTACTAAAATGTCTAAACAAAATGACAAAAGAATTGTTCCTTTTCTGTTTTGCTTAATCGCTTAATCCTCAAAATTATTTGAGGCGCATGCGGTTTCTAGGAACTACTGAAGTTTATCTTCCAATCCATGTATATTTTATTTTTCGAAATTTCATTCGAAAACTCCATATGCCATTAACGCGCATGCGTTTTCGGTATGCAACCTAGGAATATACATCGATCTATTCCTATTTCAATGCGGTCCATTAAGAACAATGGATGACCCACCACTCACTTTTTTACTGATTACTATTCTTACTAATCGCGGGTACCCATATGAATCAAATGACAGATATAAAAAATATATTTTTTTTTAGAAATTTGATCGCACAAAGTTTCCACCTTCGAATGAGTATTACTACTCTGAAGCCGTACAAACTACATACACACAATATATATCAAATTACTCAGATTAGCGAGGAAAGTTTTAGGAAATTCGTGATTGCGCATTGAAACTAAAAGAAAAATTTAAAAAACACTCAAAATCGAGCTTCAAAATGTCAGCATCATTTAAAGGTGGAAGCAAATAAATCTTCGAAAAACCATATATAAGGGTCAGAGGTCATAAGGCTGAGGCCCTCTTTTTACCCACTTTTTTAATATAAACTTTGGAGGTCAATATCATGAAAAGTTGGCAACGAGAGATCAATAAATCCAACACTATTCAATTTTTCTTATGTTCTTTAATAGTTCGAAGTTCTTAGGTTACCAGTTCGAAGTTCTTAGGTTACCAGCGGTGAGATCTCTATGAGAAGGTTCGTTTCGTTGGTGCCTGACTTCGTGGTCAACAAGGCATTTGCAGACAACTACAATACATTTCAGGAAGTATGTACATCCCCACATTATATATATATATATAAGGGTCAGAGGTCATAAGGCCTCACCCTCTTTTTACCCACTTTTTTAATATAAACTTTGGCGGTTAATGTCATGAAAAGTTGGCAACGAGAGATCAATGAATCCAACACTATTCAATTTTTCTTATGTTCATTAATAATTCCGGAGTTATAAAGGTGCGAACCTCTGCTTCAGCTATGTTAAAAAATTGTGAATAGGTCTTGAAACTTTAAATAAATCTATTTCTATTCGCTTCTAGTTAAAAAAGGATACAGCTTGATCGACATTGGAAAAAGAATACGAATATATGTCCAGAAATTTCATACCACCTTTGGAAAAATTGAAAATTCTGCTACCGAGAATAATTCGGACGATGATTTAAAACGTTTCATGGAAAAATTAATAAAATTAAATATTGAGAAGGTTCGATTCGTTGGTGCCTGACTTCGTGGTCAACAAGGCATTTGCAGACAACGACAATAAATTTCAGGAAGTATGTATATATAGGAACCTTTAAGTTTTCACACTCTACCAGAAACAGTCAGTTGATAATACCGCGAATTGCTCATTTAATGGATGATTCATTCCTTGTTAGAGTAGCTCGACTGTATAATAATTTGCCACCTACATTAAAATTATTTAGTGTTTCGCACAAAACATATTCTAACAGGCTTCTTCAGCATTTCAAATAGTATTTTTTACGCATTTTTCCTAAATTTTTGGAGTCAGTATTACTTTTTTCATTTGTTTATTTTAAGTAAAATCTCGAAGTTTTAATTGTAGTCTACCCTGCAATTTTTGATTATGAATTTATTTTTTATATATCTTCTCCAATCTCTTATATATATATAAAAATGAAATGATGTGCGTTGTCTGCTAAAAACTAGAGAACGGTTCATCGGATTTTAGTAATTCCTTTTGTGTTGTATTCGCATTGTTAACCGGAAGGTTTAGCAGTAAAAAAATTTGCAAAATATTGGTTTTGAAAAATCATTTTTTTTTTGATAAAACAAGCAGGCAAGAAACGAAAATATAAAATTAAAATTAAACATTTTTTTGTCAATCAATAATAATAAAAAAGCCAAAACGGGGACGACCAAACATTGGTCGCTAAAACTCGAGAACGGCTGAACGGATTTAACTTATCTTAGTCTTGAAATGTTCGTGGAGGTCCAGGGAAGGTTTAAGAAATGAGAAAATATCGAAAACCGCGAAAGATTTGCAAACACATATTATGAAGCATATCTGCATTTCCACGACTTTAGCATTGAGCTATTTTTATTGCACCACCTCATAGTTGTTATTGTTATTTTGGGCGAAAAGCGTATCATTCTTTAAGGCTTTGTCAATTATTGAAAATTTTCAAAAAAAAAAAAAAAAAAATTGGATTGACATTATATTGAAAATATTTTATGTGAGAATACAACAAATAATAGAAAAATATATCATTGAATGTACACGCGATCATTGCATGTACACGTAGAAATCACGATTTTGGGACAAATGCATGGATGGAAACTCAGAAGACATTCTGAATCGAGTTCGTGTCCATTCAGGGTATTCGGATTTTAAGATCCAAGCCATAGATTAATAATAATAATAGGAGCATGCTTTTTGTTTTCCAATATATTTGAACATACAAACAGAACACCTCGCATATATCCGATACCAAAAATGTGTATCACAAAGAAAACTAATATATGATATATTTTATTTGCTAAAATTTATCATTAAGCTCAGCTGGAAAGAGAACAATGAACCAAAAATCAGAAAATTAGAAAAAAATAGCCAAGCCATGGTATCTAATTTGAAGGTTATACCAAAACCTCCGTCCGATGTTAATTATTCGTATTGAACATGCCAAATACCGACAACACTCAGGTTGGAAAACGGTGGTAAGAACTTCAATATACCGAAAATTGAACGGGAAATAGTTATGGCATCTTTTCAAGACGTTTAGTTATAGTGCGTAATTTCTGCATAATTTCCTTTAAACCTAATTATACCAGGGATGCAAAAGTTGGTACAATTGTACTAATTTTAGCACTATTTGGAAGTCAAAAATACAATAGCACCCCAATAACATATTTAGCACGATTTCTAAATTATATCAAACTATTCTCAGTTAAAAGTATTATAAGTGCTTAAACATAAAATATGAAATTGATCGCCATCCCCTGCTGTCGTTTCGAATGGATGAATTTGCCATAGTTTAAACGTAGTGTCCTATGCCAATTCAGAATTCAGTATTTCCGATCAGAATGATAAATTCAGTAAAGATATTAATTATTATTTTTGTAACAGTTCTATGAGAGATATGATTTTTCATTGTTTCAGGAATATTTCGGTACTGATATTTCTGTTGTTTTTAAATACTCACCGAGTTGGCTTTCACGTCAAGAAGTTATTGAAACAATTTTGGCGCAGTGGGAATCACTTCAATATTATTGTAATAATGATTTCGAAGCTGATTCCCAAAAGTTAAGGCTCAATTCTATTATTTCAGAATTTTCAAACCCTTTTTATACCCTTCACCACACTGTGATACAGGGTATTAGGTCTTTGTGCATATGTTTGTAACAGGCAAAAGGAATCGAAATAGATCAATGGCTCCTTCTGAAAATATGCATAGAATCACTTTTTGAGTCGATTTATGAATTTCAGTCCACCCGTCAATGTATCTTTGTGAACAAAGTACAGGTCGTATTTATTTTCTGATAAGAATGAAATTTGGCACAGGTCACTTATTTGGCCCAAGGACGAACCCTATTGAAATTGGGGAAAATCGGTTCAGATTTAGATATAGCTCCCATATATAGTTTCGTCCGATTTTATGTAAATGGTGCACCAAACTCCCAATATTTTTCCGATTGAGACAACATTTTGCACGGAGTACTGAATTACGTCTAGACTGATACACGCCAAGTTTTATTGAAATCGGTTCAGAATTAGATATAGCTCCCATATATAGTTTCGTCCGATTTTATGTGAACGGCGCACCAAAATCCCAATATCTGTCCGATTGAGAAAACAAATTGCACAGAGTACTGAATTAGGTCTATACTAATGTGTGCCAAGTTTTATTGACTTATTTATTAGCAGATTGTATTAAATTGAGTTTTGAGTCATGTGTTTTAAAAAACTCTGTTTGGAGAAAAACGCGTATAAAGTTTGAGAAGCCCTCTTGCCGTCACTTGATGCTAACACAATAAATCTGCTATATCTTAAAAAAATTGTTGAGATTTTCACTTGAAAATTTATAGGGACATTCTTGAATTAGTGTAGGTTCGAATTAAATCAAAATACAAAACTAAGTTTTTTGAAACCGAGAATGAGGATGCATGTAGAAAGTTTTAAGTCTTTCAAAAACGACAATATATGCATTTGTTGGTCAATGGTGACTGAAGTCTAAAATTTACGAAACGAGGATATGATTCCTTATATCACAAATTTTTAGAGGGTAATTATATATTCCACTTTCATCTACAAATGTGGAAAGGGTATTTTCATATCAAAATATAATTAAAACCAAAGAAAGGAACAGAATACATGCTTCGACTGCTTCAAATCTTAATTAATTTTTTTATGTGTGTTTTTATTAATTGTTAATAACAACAAACATTTTATTTAAAAATATATGAAAAGTACAATCGGACTGAAAAAAGTACACTTTTTATTGAAAGCCAGTACAATTTGAATAATTTCATTTCGCATCCCTGAATTATACCCAACTCTATGCGAAAATTCGGTCAATATCTTTATAATACCGAAAATGGGGCAAAACCTGTATGTATTGCTATATCAAGACATGGACCTAAATAGATAATTATTCGCAAACCATGGGTCCCGGAAACGTGGACCGAGATTTGCAAACATATTTTGTACTCACTGATCATCTAAAATACCAAACCCCCCAAAATAGAAGAGAGGACCAATATTTACAATTTTTAGTAGGATTCATGCTACCAAATAAAACAACCAATTACAGTAAAAGCAATAGGGCTGCTACAACAACAACAACCAATTACAGCTGATTACGATGAAAATCGTGCACAAATCCCCAATGGATCGTATAATGTGGAGTGCCATTATATGGAGGCTTTTCGGAAGCTTGGTCAAATTTTGTTAGGAACAGTTTCTACTCAATGATCATTCAAAATATAAAATTACAGCCAAATACCGAAAATTGAGGGATTACCCGGATTAATAGCAATTCTGTTGAAACCCGTGGCCAAGATCTTCAAATACGGTATGTTTAGGGCTACCATTATATTTTGGCGGTACCCACCCATGTGCCAATGTTGATAATATTTGGTACTCAATTGCAATCAATTGTGTTGAAAAAAATCAAGATTTCTCATATTGCGAGGTACCGATATATGGGGGCTACCCTAAATAGTGAACAAATATTGAACATGTTCAATACCAAATATCCTAGGAGTAGCAGCAATGTATGTGCAAATCGTGAGGGTATCTATCTCAAATCGTAGAGGTTAGAAAAAGCTAACTTAATAGTGGGCTATCGTTATGTGAATTATACATCAACAATATTGCTATTCAAGACAACGTTTACCGGGCCCGCTAGTTTACAAATAGTTTTAACATTATTTATGATACGTGAAGTAGTTTTATCTTTTTTAAGCAAAAGTTAATTGTGTTTTGGATTTTTTTGCTAACTTATATTTACAAATAGTTTTAATATTATTTATGGTACGTGGAGTAGTTTTATCTTTTAAGGTAAAGTTAATTTGTACGATGAACAGTCGAATTCGGATAAGCGAACGCCGGTTTATCGAAAAAATCGGTTAATTAAAACTAAAAATTTTCAAACACTCTACTTCGCTTAAAAGAAAAATCTGTTAATTGAAAATCTGTATATGAGAAGGACTTTTTTGTTGCAAAAACACAATTATATATGAAACGAGCACCGTTTAAGAGAAAAAAACATCATTTTTGTAAATTTTAATTTCAGTAGTGTTGGCGGTTTATTTGGGATACCATTTGTAATTTGTTTTTGCAAAAGAAAAATCTGTTAATTGAAAATTTTTTTTGTTGCAAAAACACAATTTCATTTTTGTAAATTTTAATTTCAGTAGTGTTGGCGGTTTATTTGGGATACCATTTGTAATTTGTTTTTGCAAAATTTTAATTTTTTAAAATTTTTATGTGCAACTCTAAAATTATGTTGCACATTTTTCCAACCATCCAAGAAAATGTCAACGAAAACAAATAAGTTCTTACTCAATTCATTTCATAATATGATTTATAAAATTCACGATTTTTCAGATATTGATTGAAAATTTCGTTTAAGCGCAACGAGTTTCGATTATCCGAAGTTCTTTTAATTGAAAATTCTGTTTGAGAAAAAAACTGAAATTAGGCGTTTTCGCTTAACCGAATTCGACTGTATATTCTGTTCGTTCATGGGCTTGATAGCCTTGGATTACATGTGAAATAAATGAAATGATATATATATATATATATATATATATACTAACAAAAAAATATTGAAAATTGACTTTTTGAATGAATATTGTGAATGTCAATAAACTACATGTGTTGACAAAGTTTTACACGTCTGCGGTCAAAAAAGGAGCTTCTATTAACAAAAACAAAAAGGCGTAACTAACAAAAAATTCAAATTTTTACTTAATTGTTATGACTGCTATTAAACAAAATGACTAAATTTGTTTAAAAAAATTATAGTATATTAATATATATATATATATATTAAAAGTGAACTTAGAAAAATCTTCACTTTTTTGCTTCTCCTTTACGCCTTTTTGTAATCAGCAGACCAAAACCAACCTGTGGTAATTTCAGATCGGTCTAATATTGCTTTATTATATTTTATTTTTAGGTTCATCCTCCAGGTGGTGTATCACAGCCCATTGCAGGCGTAGGCGCAGGCGCCGGTGCCGGCCCATCTGCTTGGGGACAGCGTCCGGTAGGTGCTGCTCGTGGTAGTTCCGTGATGAAAGCTGCAATACCAACGTCCAATCTTCAACAACGACCGCCAGCACCAGCTGCTTTAGGACGAGCTACGACTCATAGAGATGTTAATGTGGCGGAAGCTCCAGCCGGAGGTAAGTACATTTAACATATATAGTCTTACTTAGCTGTCTAGTGGCAGAATCCATATGCCGAGCTTATAAAAGATTTCCAGGCGTGTTGGTCTTTTGCGCAGTTTTTCCAATTTGAAAGACCATTTTCGGCGATGTTGTCTTCGACTTAATCTTTCCAACGTATTCTTGCCTTTCCCCTTCTGCGTGAACGATCAGCTGGTTCGCTTTTATATGCCTTCTGGGCTGGGGCATCTTCATCCATTCTCACAACATGACCTAGCCAACGTAGTCGCTGCAGCTCAATACGTCTAACAATGTCGATGTCCGAGAATAGCTGGCACAACTCATGGTTTATCCGACGGCGATATTCACCTTCAACGTAGATCGGCCATAGATTTTTCGTAGAATTTTTCTCTCAAACACTACAAGAGCTGCCTCATCTGCCTGCGTAAGTACCCATGCTTCAGATCCGTATAACAGCACGGAAGTATCAGCGTCTTGTAGAGTGTGAGTTTGGTCTGGCGGGAGGTGGCCTTGCTTTTAAGTTGTTTGCTCAGACCATAGTAGCATCGGTTGGCCATCATTATCCTTCTCCGAATTTCAAAACTGATGTCATTCGTTTTATTTATGGCGGTACCAAGTTATATTAAATCGCTGACTACCTCGAAGCTGTATTTCTCAAGTTCCACAGTTGGCCCGAGTCTACTGGACGTCTTGCGCGTTGATACTATCAGCTTGGTCTTCTCGCCGTTTACTGCCAGGCCCACTTTGGCAGACTCCTCAATTTGTTCAAAGGTGGCTGTTACCGCTCTCAATGTTCGACCCATTATGTCGATGTCATCGACGTAGGCGGGTAACATGTGTTTTTTGATGTACAGAGTTCCATTTCTGTTCAGTTTTGCCTCTCGTATGACCTTTTCCAGCAGGATATTAAAAAGGTCAAGGTGATCGTTTGTCGTTATCACCTTGTCTGAATCCTTGTTAGGTATTAAAGGGCTCTGAGAGGTCCTTTCCGACTTTAACTGCTGATCTTGTGCCTGTTAAAGTTATCCTGCATAGCCGAATTAATTTTGCAGGAATGCCAAACGCAGACATGGCTTTATACACCTCTGAACGGATAGGGCTGTCGAATGCGGCTTTATAGTCGACGAGTAGGTGGAATGTGTCGATGTTGTTTTCGTGTGTTTTTTCCAGGATTTGGCGCAGAGTGAAAATCTAGTCAATGGTGGATTTGCCAGGTCTGAAGCCACATTAGTATGGGTCCAATAATGTCATTGACCATTGGCTTCAGTCGTTCACACAGTACGCTGGATAGCACACATCGTTTTGTCTCCTTTTTTTGTGCACGGGGCACAGGATGCTGAGGTTCCAATCATTGGGCATGCATTCTTCTAGCCAAATTGTACTAATCAGCTGGTGCATGCTCATTACCAGCATCTGACCACTAGTCTTGAATAGTTCGGCTTGTAACCCATCGGCACCTGCTGCTTTATTATTCTTCAGTCGATTGATTGCTATTCTGACTTCATCTTGGCTATATAGTCAACGCTATAACGGTATAACGAATGCTTTCTTGTCAGGCTCATTTGTAAAAGCGAAAGATTTTATTATATATACATATATATATATATATATATATAGGTAGTGTATTGAATAATCGTGACACTCTTAGAAGAAATTATCTATCCATGTGAACATCCAATCTTGGAATTGTTAGATTAATGTTTCAAGATTCACTAGAAAAATAAAAAGATGTAGACAAAAAAAGGAACATTGAAATTTGGATCCTTTATAGAATTAGGAAAGGCATCGGATATTCACAAATGTTGGAAATGAAGATCATATAAACGATGGACGAAACATTTCTTTTTTTAGCATAAATATATCTAACGACAGTAATGTTGGCGGTTTTTGAGATACACGTTTTTTTTATAAAAACCATATTAGTGGGGAAAGTACTGCATTGTCCACCCATCAAGGGGTAAAACACGGAAGACTATAGTTTCGGATCTTGCCATTGCTCCTCATCAGTTCCCTTATATATCTTCTTCTTCTTCTTTACAAATAAAAAACCCTTTTATAACAAATCGAAGTACTAAGCTAACTAACGATATATACTGAATGAGAATTTCGCAGGTGTCTCACTTCGTGGTTAACAAGACATTTTTATATATCAAACTATTTTGAACAGCCGCCAACAACCCTTTTTTGCAGAATCGGTGGTCTGCAATGATAATTCGCCATATTAGGTAACTACCTAAATTTCGACGTGGCATAATTATCATGACAATTTTTTCATAATTTTACTTTTTCAATTCAATTTATTAAAAAAACTCCTCATTGGGTTACAAATTCATAGAAGGCGTGTAATAAAGTATCTTATAAAATTACAAACTAAAAATTCACTAACGCACATTTTTCTAATTCTTACATATATGCTTAACAAACCGTAATGTTAATTTGTGAGATATCAACTCGATGCTGTAAGCGAGCCAGATATATAATTCTTTTATTCCAAAGAACAAAAATATTGCAGCAATTTAATTTTAAAATTATGTTTTGAGATTGAGAAATTTTTCAATCCAAGGGGAAGCTGGCCACAACCTACCAATGCGAACGGCAAAAGAACGTTCCAGGACCAGACTTTCAATGTGTTCAAAAAGAATTTGAGAATTACTGTTAGAGTGCAAAAATCGGAAATTATCAGCAATATTGGTAGGTATACCATATTTCATGGTTTAAAAAAAAATTATAAGCATCGAACATGGAAGTAGTCATCAAAAGAACTTCCAAGAAACTCTTTTTCATAAAGATTATGGTCACGATTACAGTGTTTCCCATAAACGTATTTTAAAACACTATGAAAACAACTACGTAACCTGTGTAAGTGGGTGCTATCAGTGCCAGAATAAACCTCCATTCCATATAGAAAAACAGACATTAATAAAGCATGACCAAGTTTGTATTTAATGCGGAATGGTAAAAAAATGCAACCATTTATGTCAAGACATGGACTAGACATAAACAACCCGAAATCGTCCGCATATATATTCAAAGAAGAATGCTGAACACATTCACAAACATCATTAACGTATAACATAAAAAGGAGTGGACCTAAAATTAAGCTCTGTGGAACACCTGACGAAATATCGCAAACGCAGGAAGAATTATCGTCGTATACAATTTTTTGAGAGCGGTTGGAGAGGATTGAAGACACAAGATTGCAAGATGGTAGAGAAAAATTAAAAAGATTAAATAGCTTGGAGCGGAGAATGCAGTGATTGATAGAATCAAAAGCTTTAGAAAGGTCTAAAATGCCTAATATACTAGGAAACTTTTTATCAAACAAGCGACGAACGTCATCAGTTAGTCAAGGCATGAGATTGTGCTGTATGTTTTCTAAAACCTGATTGACAAACATTAACCAAAGAATATTCATCCAGGTGTTCCAAAATTTGGTTTTTGAGCAAAACTTCGTGAACCTTTGACAGTGCCGGTAGAATTGAGATTGTGCGATAATCGGCACAGTTTAATCCAGTAGCGCATTTTTTCAGTAAAGGATGCACTTTGGCTACCTTCCAAGCAGACGGAAATGTACTAGTTGTAATAATGGTGTTAAAAAGGTGTAAAAAATTATGTTGCAAAAAAGGAAACACAAGCTTAAGGAAACGTAACGGATACATTGCACTAGTGAGCTCAAATATGTCGACATTGCGAAAATTGTAAATATTAGAACGAGGCATAGTCATAGAAGTGTTATCAGAAATAGTAATATTAGCACCATTATTGGAGATAAAAAAAAATATTTAAATGATCTAAATCTATATCACAGTTTGTCGCTCCACAATCAGAAATCCTAGTCCACAAAATACGAGGATTATCAATACCACTAAATATACTTTTACCAAATTGACGCTTGGCTTGTCGAACAACTTTACAAGCAATATTTTTATATTTCTTATACACCTGTTTATTGTAATCAGTAGAATTCTCAATAAAGGCACTAAAAGCTAAGTCCCTATTTCTGATAGCAGAAAGAACTTCTGGCCGACTGAACCATCGATTTGAATTTGTTCTACTCTTGTTTTTTCAGGTACATGAGTTTCAAAAAGATATTGCAAAGTGTTATTCAAATAGTTTAGCTGCAAATCAGAACTGTTCGTATTGTACAAAAAAGAGAAGTTAATAGAATTTATGTCAGATATTAAGTTATCACAAATTATTGAATTGTAATCACGAAATGCTACATATTGTCTTTCATTGATTGTACGTAGTTTGTACTGCAAAAGGGCAAACGCGTGATTGGAAATAAGCGTAAGGAAATTGAACTGACTACTCTTAGAAATTGCGCAAGCATCACTTACTAATGCATAGTCAATGAGCGAATATGAATTCCAATGAAGATCAATATGAGTGGGTTTATTATTGTGTACAACCGACAAATTACACCTGGAAAGGAGATTTGAAAGGTAGTCAAAGTTTCTACGAACAGAAATATCGAAATTGAAATCACCAACAATAACAATATCTTTATATCTAGTATATATATCAACAAGTTCAGATTCCAAAGAATTAATATAACCAGTGGGCAAGTATACAACACCAATAATCAAGCTTGATGTACCTGAACTTACATGAAGAAACTGAGCTTCACATACACCAGGTTTTGATATCTTTGAAACAATTTTAGTTTTCACAGTCGAAGAAATATATAATGCGACGCCTCCTCCACGACGACCTACACGATCATTACGAAATATCTTTCTTCTTGCCATATATTTTTTCATAACTTCATCCCGTTTTAATATAGAGCAAAATTTTATTAGAAGAGTTTTTTTTTTGTTTTCCCCAGCCAAAAACAAGCGCTTATATCGCTTTCGCCCAATGATACTCCAAGAACTTGGGGTATTTTAACGGAGATAACAACAGGCTCCACAGTTGTTGGCAAGCCGCTCACTAAAATATCACTGCGGCAAAGCTGGTGTCGGACTTTGTGATTATCTTTGCTCAATTGTCCTATTCTTTTCTCGACTTGATTTTGATATTTTTCGCATTTGTTTTTTTGTCGTTCAACAAGTTCCTTCAATGTTATTATACAGCTGTCAATTTCATTTTTCACGGTAAGCGGTATAGATGCGATTAATTGTTCAACTTTTTTGGTTAACTTATCGATACTATCCCAGATTTTTGCAGAACTAGTGTCTCGATTAGGGCATGAACATGACCCACACTTCCAGAAAATTGAGCCACTATTTTTTATAAGGAGATCATACGAGCTTTCATTTAAATTAGTACATTTATCTCTATGGTACCAATTTTCACTGACATAACAAAAACTTATGCAGCTTTTTGTTATTTTGCCATTACACATAGGGCAAACATATGACTTTGTTTTTGTAGGCGCCATGACAAAAGAAGCATAACAAAAAACAAACAGCAAACGGCAGCAGACGAATATTTATTTTAATTCTCCAATCGTTGTAAGGCACAAATGTAGTAATTCGCTTTTTTATAATTTTAATTAAAAAAATTACTCCACCATACTCGACAGAGTTACCAGCTTTCAAAATTTAAATGAAAATATCCTCCTTCGAAATGTACGCACAACACGTGTTAAGTGGCAATAATTACAAAATGTTTATTATATTGAAGTTTCCAGCCTCTATAATCTATAAATATAATTTGTAACATCTATAATCTTAAGAGCAATATTAATAAAAAATTGAAATATTTATTTACAGAAAATAAACTTTATTTCTTTTTTAAATATGCCATTCGACATGCATAAAATGTTATGGAATTTATTTTTCAAACAATTTGAAATTGATAGATGAGTTCCAAATAAAAAAGGGTTGCGATTATTAATTTCTTAAATGAGACTACCTTCTGTAATTATGCTCTTTACCTTTACACCTTGCCTTTACAAAAAATGTCAGGTTCATCAAAGAAAGAGAGAAGCAGCTTAACACATTAAAGACAGCTCACGAGTTCTCTCGTGTTTCGCGTTCCATCTGTTACGGACTGCTCACGAGTTCTCTCGTGTTTCACGTTTCGTCTGTTACGGATGGACAAGCTACAAAAAACTGTATAAATGCACAAATACTACTTATTTCCGAACTGAATATATGTTTTTCTGTTTATCCACAACTATGATTTAGTCGTTGTCGAGTGTGCTTCCTTCTGTTTTATTCATACTGCTTCCAAGCCTATTCTGATAAAGTCATTAGTTCTATTAATATTACGGTTTTTGATCTTTTGAACATGTTAAATGTAAAAAAGTTTATTATTTTGTCATCAGAAGTACGTACCTAACTAAGGAGGAAATACAAATTATAATTATATTTACAATGAAGGTACAGCAAGAAAAAAAAAATGTGAACATATAGGTGCACGGTAGAAGTGCACAGGAAGGGTAATATTCCTTATTACGCCATAGAATTCAAAATATTTTGACAAAAAATGTACAAATGAGCTGGCCTTACTGGATGGTCTAATAATATATAGATCTTGCATTTGTTTTAATTTATTCCGCCATTATAGGTCTATGTTGAAAATGATGCCCTACCTTGTATAATTGTACCATGAGTACAACAGCAATAGTTATAAATAATTGCTTAACTTATTGTAGAACGTAAATGCTGCTATATTTGAAAATAAATTTGTAATTTAATCGTAAATATTTTACTTTAAGCTGTCGGCAAGGAAGATAACCGTGGCGCAGTGCGTGGAAAACGAGTTATAACTGAAATTGTACATTCTCGACCACAAGGCCTTGCTACAAAGTCGGGCCAAACCGGAGCTAAAGTTCCTGTTCAAGCAAACTATTTCCGAATACTTAAGAAACCAAAATGGTCCATTCATCAATATCGTGTCGATTTCAGACCAGATGTGGACATGGTTCGTTTGAGACGTGCCTACTTAGGTAGTCACAAAGAACTCTTTGGTGGCTACATATTCGATGGAACTGTTCTATTTTGCACAAACTACTTTATTGATCCATCTGAAAATGGACAAAAAGAACTCTTGACTAAAAATCGCGAGGGTGAAACCATTCAAATCAAATTAAAACATGTTGGCATTGTCGATGTTACGGACGTCCAACTGTTACAAGTACTCAACTTGATTTTGCGTCGATCTATGGAAGGTTTGAAATTGCAGTTGGTAGGACGAAATTTCTTTGATCCAGGTGCCAAGGTAATAATATACTATTCAAAATTTAGCCGCTCAGTGCACACAACGATTAATTCCGCTTTTATGATATGTTTGAATTCATATTAACAGAAGATTTAAAAAAAAAAAAACAATAGACAACAAACATCGTCGCGAATCACGACTTTCCTGTTCATGGAGTTAATCGATGTGTGCACTGAGCGGCTGTATTGGGGCTTGTGGCTGAACTAGTAAATAATCAATTTACTTATAGATAAATATGGACAGTTATCGTATGGAAATTTGGCCCGGATATCTAACGTCTATACGCCAACACGAGCAGGATATATTGTTGTGCTGTGAAATAACGCATAAGGTAATGCGCACAGCCACTGTTTACAGTATTTTGACTGATTGTCTAAGAGATAGCGCAGATTATCAAACGTCATTTAAGCAACAAGTGGTTGGTAAGTAGCGCACAGTAACTCCAGAAATGTGATGTTTTTAAAATAGGTTTTAACGGTAACTTTAGGTACTGTTGTTCTCACTGACTACAATAACAAAACGTATCGCATAGATGATGTTGATTTTCAATCCTCGCCCATGTCTAAGTTTTCCACCAAAGATGGAGAAATTTCCTACATGCAATACTATAAACAGGTACATGTTTTAAAAAGCACAATAACAAGACAGATTGGATTTTAATATGCTCTTATATATATCTAGCGTTATAATATACAAATACGAGACCAGAAACAACCAATGCTTGTATCACGTCCGACAGAAAGAAATATTCGCGGTGGTCAAGATGAATTTATTATGCTCATACCAGAAATATGTCGTGCTACTGGTATAACAGATGCAATGCGAAGCGATTTCAGGTAAATATATAATAATTGTATATTACAATTTTTAATTTTACTACCATACCATAATGTGGTAAGTACACTTAGCATATTTCGGCTGGGAACTTTTTGAATTATTTCGAATGCTAAGTAGACTTAGCATATTACAGCACGGACTTTTTTTATGACGAGTTCGCTATGTATACTTGGCATTGTCGATATTTTATTTTTGGTGTTTCTAAGTACACTTATACCATAGACAGACGACAGTCTTAATTTGCATTAAAAAGTTCTTAATTTGAATTAAAATTTACCCCTGACAGACGAGAGTTTCTGCATTTATGAACCAGTTTTTTCTTTCAAAACTATTGTTTGTCTGTGTGTAGGAAGAAAATATTGACATTTGTTTACAATACTTTTTAGGATTACATCTTTTTGAAATTGATACATGACAGGAAGGAAAAGTAACAGCTATAGTGAAGATAAAACAGCTCCAAATTTGAAGAAATGTTGAATTTTGCCTTTATTTCTAATTTTTATTTTCGTAAACGTAAACAAATTTGACAACAATCAATTTATTTTCTACAGCATTACCATATTGAAATTGCTTAATTCAGTATAAATTCAGTTTGATTTTGTGCATTAACAACACATAAAAATGAGGATAATGTACAAGTTAATTTGAATTAAGGCTGTTAATGCAAATTAAGGCTGTCGTCTGTCTAGGCTATTAGCATGATTTTCCCCGAACTTCAGAAAGTAGTTTATGTGTGTAAGTATACATAGCATGCTATAGTTGGGGAAAAATAGTCGACTTATAAAGAACGAAAAATTTCACATTTTACAAATGATATGTGTTCGATGTTGCGGAAAAAGCTGAAATTGGCACAAAATATGTCAAATAGTAATAGTTATTTATATTTAGTTTTATATTATGTTATTAATTTGATTGCGCTTTTAAAAATGAGAAGTAATAACTATAGAGACCATGCTAAGTAACAAAGAGGAAAATAAAGGTAAGCAATTTAAGAAAACATAAGTTCTCGCGTTTATAAAATATTATATCTTTGTGCATATGTTTGTAACAGGCAAAAGAAAACGAGATAGACGCATAGTTCCTTTTGAGAATATGCATAGAATCACTTTCTGAGTCGATTTATGCATGTCCGTCCGGTGAAATTTCGGTGCCGGTTCCTTAATGGTCTTGGGGGAATTTTTATAGCGACGGAATGCTTGATTTGGCATTTCATAGTTGCCGGATAAATTCAATAGTGTACGTTCAAGTCTTTGAAGACAAATTATTACATTCGGGGAAAGCAGCAACGATGAAGTACCCGTTTTTCAGCAGGACAACGCGCCATTTCATAAAAGTCGCCATACATTAGAATGGTTAAAATAAAAAATATTTAAAGTATGAACTGGTCCGCATGTTCTTCCGACCAAAATGTGATCAAGAACATAGGGGGAATCTTAACTCGTCGTGTCTATGCGGAAAACCGCCAATGCCAGACTGTTTTTAACCTCAAAGAAGTAATAATCGATAAATGACGGTCAATCGACGATGATTTGCAAAAAAATTGATAGAGAGTATGATGGATAGAATTTTTGATCTTATTCAAAATAAGGGAGGACCTACCCATTATTGATTAATGTTATGTTATTTTATTTAAGGTTTTAATAATAATTAATTTTGTAAAAGTATGCAACATCAATAAATTTAAGGTTGCAGAATTAGGCGAAACCATAAAGAATAAATCAATTATTTTTGTTGTTTATTGTTTACAATAACTTAATGGGTCCATTTTATTTGTCAACTAATATACCAATTGAATTAAACATTTCATAAGAAGTCGACTTAGCCGACTACCATAATACCATATTTATTGAAAATGAAAAACGGCCAAAATGACCTCCTTCGGCAATCTAGAGTTAAGAATCTTATTTTCTTCATGTATCGTCCAATATATTTTTGTATTTGATATGGATGTCTTGATCTGTAATGAGAAATATTGGATAAAGACCATAACAGTAAAATCCGCTTTACACCATTAACCATAGCTATTGAAGAATGCACCCATCAACAACTTTATTGATTCCGAAGAAGAGAAACTTTTTTGTTAACGATTCTGTTATTTGGCTGTCCCAAGACTTCTTCGATGAGTTAAGGTGAACTGGCATTTCAGGTATTTGACTGATATCACTACTTTTTGTCATTATTCCTTACTTTCTTTTCTCTCCAGGACAATAATGCTTATTTCGACTCGTAAATCAAAAAAATATATATGTTTGTTTCTTAAAAATGTTAGAACAGTTAAACCAATCTTTAAAAAAATTAGATATATTAGATTTTGCAAGTTCTGTATTTATGCAAAAATTTACATTACACAGAATTAAAATAAATACACATTTTACTAAGAGGATCTCCCATAGAATAATTTGTGCTAGATCGAAAATAAACATTTATTCTAATAGATGTTCAACATAATACGTCTACTTTTTAATGTAGGTAATCGATTTAATTTTAACCTGCTAGTGTAAGAATGCAACACAAAATCACTATTCCAATTTAAAGTAGAAATTGATTCTGCATATATTCAGTTTTATCGGAATATATTGCATATTGTGAGCATACAATACAACAGAGCCATATTCTAAGATATGTAAAAGGTTTTTCTGTAATGTTGAGATCAGAGACTTAATAAATCGTTTTATAAATCCTAAGACACCGTGAGCCTTGTTTTTGTATACTGTAGTGGATATGATTTAAGGGAACCCCACCCATTCTGGATTTTAATTTTTCAAAATTTTCAGTGGGCTGGTAAATCAATACCAACGCTTGTTAAGGTTTGTAACTTTGCACATATATATATTTGAAGATTTAAAAGAGAAGAAAAATAATTTACAAAAATTTTTTGTTATTGCTTTGTTGTTGTTTTTTGTAATTAAAGAAAAGTTCTTATTTTTAATGCGGGCATGATAACTCCCCACTGGAACATCGGAATCGGAAAATTCCAACGGTGTTAGAAAGAGTACATTTCTGGCTCTCGTATGAACTAGGATTAAAATTAACAAAATGGCGGACCTTTGAAAAAATATTTTTGGAAAATCGCCGATTTGTGACCAAAAAACCAAGTTAAAAAATAAGGATGATCTTCACCGATTGGCTTTATCCTAGTTCATACGATAGCTATACACTCACAGAGAAACGTGTAAAAATTTGGAATCGATTGGGTAATTAGTTCTTGAGTTATCATGCCCGCCATTCGCAAAAGAGAAAAACGAGTTTATAGTTTGAGAAGCCCTTTAGCCGTCACTTGATGCTAACAATAAATCGGCTATATCTTCAAGAGTTCTTGAGATTTTCACTTGAAATTTTTGTAGAGACATTCTTGAATTAGTGTACAATCGAATTAAATCCAAAAAAAAATGTTGATCCCGAGAATGGGGGGTCCCCTTAATTTGCATAGTCAAGTTCATGGTTAACACTGTCGGTTTGATTAAAACTAAAATATCACATCATCCCCATTGAATTGATAATTAATCCATAACGAATATTCTCTATAAAGATTGACACACAAATATTCATTCTACCCACTTTCAGGTTAATGAGAGCCATGAGCGAACACACACGTCTAAACCCAAATCGACGTATTGATCGCTTGCGAGCTTTCAATACGCGTCTCCAGAACTCCAAGGAAAGCATGGATGTGCTGGCGTCGTGGAATATGCAACTAGACAAACATTTGGTTGAAATTCCTGGACGTATTTTACCACCCGAAAGGATTGTTTTCGGAAACCAGAGGAAGTATGTTTGCGACCAAAACGCCGATTGGACAAGAGAATTTAGAAATACAACAATGTTTTCTCATGTCGACATTAAGCGTTGGTATGTCATCGTTGCACGCCGTAATTTACGTGAAGTTCAAGAATTCGTTAAGCTGTGCATTCGTGCTGCTGGATCAATGAAAATGCATATCTCCGAACCTAGATAGTGAGTCTTGTTACACTACGCAAGTGTACAATATACTAAGATATGTATTACATTCCATTCCAGTGACGAGATGCCGGATGATCGAAATGGCTCATATTCAACTGCAATAGACCGAACGACATCCCAAGATCCTCAAATATTGATGTTAGTTCTACCAAACAATAATGAAGAAAAGTAAGTTAATGAAGTATATTTGTATGCACATCAAAAAATGGCCAGCCCGAACTAATGTGGGCGTACATTTTTACTGGTATTTGAAGAAAGTGGTTCACTCTAAGAATTACGTGTTGTGCCCCTTTTCCTGTAATAATAATAATTACTAAGGTTGATAGTACATGACTAAATGTTCTTTGGGAAACTAATATTATATTTCATATTATATGGTTGGGAGAGCGAACAACGTTCATCTGTGCAATGCGTTACAACTGTAATTTTGACTGTTTTTCTTTTAGGTATGCTTGCATAAAGAAGAAATGCTGCGTGGACAGACCAGTGCCTTCCCAAGTCGTCACCCTAAGAACAATCGCCCCACGTGGCGATAAAGCATCTGGGTTGATGTCGATTGCTACCAAAGTGGTTATTCAAATGAATGCAAAATTAATGGGTGCTCCATGGATGATAGATATGCCTTTAAGCGGATTGATGACGGTGGGATTTGATGTATGCCATTCTGCCAAAGAAAAAAATAAGTCATATGGTGCTCTAGTTGCTACTATGGATATGAGAGTATCAACAAAGTATTATTCAGCTGTCACCCAACACCTAAAGGGGCAGGAATTATCGAACGAAATATCATTGAACATGACGTGTGCCTTGAAATCATATCGTGCTGTTCATGGAACATTGCCAGATCGTATTCTTTTCTATCGAGACGGTGTAGGAGATGGACAGTTACATCAAGTTTTTAATACTGAAGTACAATTCCTTAAAAAGAAATTGGACGAAATTTACAAATCTGCCGGCAAAGAAGATGGATGTCGTCTAGCTTTTGTCGTTGTATCTAAACGAATAAATACTCGTTACTTCGTCAATGGCAGAAATCCTGATCCAGGCACGGTCGTCGATGATGTTATTACTCTTCCCGAACGATACGACTTCTTCCTCGTTTCACAATCTGTCCGCCAAGGAACAGTATCGCCAACAAGCTACAATGTAATTCACGATAATATGGGCCTTAGTGCAGATAAAATGCAAATATTGACTTATAAAATGACGCATTTGTATTACAATTGGTCAGGCACACTGCGAGTACCTGCAGTTTGTCAGTATGCACACAAATTGGCATTCCTTGTGGCCGAGAGTATTCACCGTGCTCCTAGTAATGGCTTGGAAAATCAGTTGTATTTCCTATAAATTACAATTATCACTAAACCCATGAAATAATGCGGCCTTATATATCTATGTATATATATATATATATGTATGTATATATATATAGAAAGTATGTTTCTTTCCATTTTACTATATGATACTCGCAATGGGTGTATTAAATAAGCTTATCATATTGATGCAGTCTTTGCTGTTTTTATGTACACTGAAGTTTTTCTTGTTGTTACCTGCACGTAGGGGAGATCAGTTTTAAAAATCTCCAGAATATTTTTTTTATTATATGGACAAATACAATGAATGGATTAATTAAAATACTTTTTTATATGTTATTCTTACTCTACATATTTATATGTACTTATCGTTTAATGGTAAATAAAAATGTAACAATGAATTGAAATAAAATGTAACAATATAACCACAGGTTTTTGTTCTTTATATATCACGTATTCCACAAAAACGTCAACTACATGGCAAAATTGCCTATAAAACTTATAAATAAAAAAATATATTTTATAATATAAATAAAATATATTTTGTTCAATTTATTGAAAATATGCCAATCGACACACATAAAATTTTATGGCATTTATTTTTCATATTATTTAAAATTAATATGTGAATTCCATATTGAAAAGTGTTGACACTATCAAATTATCAAATGAGGCTACCTTCCATAAATATGGCCATGGCATAACTATACAAGGTAGTCTCATTTGAGAAATTGATAATGACAACCCATCTTAATGTGGAAGTCATATATCAATTTCAAATAAAATGAAAAATAAACTCCATAAAATGTTACGCATGGCAATTGGCAAATTTTCAACATATTAAAAATATATTTTTTTTTCTAAAGCTCTACATTGTTCTCAAGATTTAACTAAGAATGTTGCAATTTATATTCACCCCTATTCTGTATGTCGTCGTCGACACGAAACGACGTCGAAGAGAGTCGTCTTTTGCAAATTGGTATTCCCTACGTCGTTGTCGACATTTATCGATAACTATTGAAACATTTTTGGTATTCCGTAACAATGTGTGACGACGACGATGTCGAAGATTTCTTCGTCATAGTTTTTGTTGACGACTGAAGCGTTTGAACATTTTTTTTTTTTTGAAATTAAAAAAAAACATGACCGGACAAGAACAGGATATATCATTCTAGAATCTATTCAATACTTAATGCAAAATAAAGTGTAAATAAAGAAAAATATATGGGATCTATATATAAATCTAAACCGATTTTGACCAATGTCAATAGGACTCGTCTATGTGGAAATAAAATTTCATCCCAATTGGATGTATTTTTTCCAAATATCATCCCGTTCGGATCATAATGGTGGCATGTAATTAAAATAATACATGAATGGAGGGGCATGCATAAATCGACTGAAAAATAATTCTATGTACATATCAAGGTATATATATGTCAAAAATATTTTGCCAAAACAAACAGATTGACAAGATTTTTTTTAAAAAAATTCTTGTATAAAATGTTAATAAAAGTATTGCCCAAAAAGCTCTTCGAAATTCTTTTCATCAACATTACAACAACATTTTTGACTTCTTTTTATTAAATATACCTTGCATACTATATACTAAAAAGTAACTATGTTGCAAACACATTTACCAAGACATAATGCCCTGTGCCACAGTGCGGTGAAGGATACAAACACATTTTTGCCCAAAAATATGCAACACAATTTTTGTTTTTATTGATATTATCGATAAATAGTCGACATCGTCGCATGCAAGATCTATTAATAAGGTCACCAAGATAGCAATCGAAATCGGAAAACAGCTGTTTTCTCAAGTCTAATGTCAAAATTTTCGACTTTGTTTGCGTTTTCATAATGGAAGTAAATTCACAAAAATGCATTTTGACAGCAAACTTGACAGGTATCGATAATCAGCTGGTCTCCCTTGGGGACCTTATTTATAGGCCATGGTCGCATGAGTGTTACAGAATACCAAATCAGTGTCGAAGTGATGTCGATGCGAAGTAATGTCGAAAGAGAAACGTCGTCGACAACGACGACGACATACGGAATAGGGGTGATTTATAAGTTTTAAAGGCAGGGTACTTAAAAATATTAATATATATAAATGATTCAAAAATATTTCGAAGGAAGATATTTTCGTTTATATTTTGAAAGCTGAATGTTGTCAAAAGCAAATTTATGAAAAAATTGGAAACATATGACTGACCTTGTATAGTATGTATGCCATGAAACAGTATGTATGCCCATAAGATTTTGGTGATTTTTCCTGTCCCTCAATATCCCAAAGGGGTTTGTGGATCTCATGCGGTGTGTTGTGTCCGGTGTCTATCCACTCGTCCATTGCTTTAAGTCTTAAAGCTTCAACCGCCGCTTCGCTTATTTAGATGTCTATTGGATATTTTTCTATACATGTAAACATTTTTCGATCAATTTAAAATTTTTTTCTTCCATTTTCGCCGTTTTCAATTGGCACAGATGCAAATAAAGTCTTTGGGTAATAGGGTAATACGGACTTCCAACAAACCCTATAAAGGTGAGTATTTTTGTACGGAGCGCAATAAATTAGGTACGACCCTTTCATGGCATAACTATACAAGGTAGTCTCATGCAGACATAATTTCATAATTTTACTTTTGACAGCATTCAGCTTTCAAAATTTAAATAAAAATATCCTCCTTCGAAATGTGCGCACAGCACGTGTTCAGTTACAATTATAGGTGTGTCTGGTTACTTTTCCAGTAACATTTATTCAGTAAGTTCTAGTTTAGAGAGTGAACCTTTCTTACACTCTTTTGCGATAATACTGAAAAAAGTAAACAGACAACATTTAGTAAGATTTAGCAAATAAACAGCTGATTCAAGAAAAGGACGAACACAATTATTTGTATTGCATTTAATATTAAAAATAAAATGAATAAAAGAAAAATTGATCTGGTGTGTTCCCCGGGAACAATTATATATATATAGAAAGTATGTTTCTTTCCATTTTACTATATGATACTCGCAATGGGTGTATTAAATAAGCTTATCATATTGATGCAGTCTTTGCTGTTTTTATGTACACTGAAGTTTTTCTTGTTGTTACCTGCACGTAGGGGAGATCAGTTTTAAAAATCTCCAGAATATTTTTTTTATTATATGGACAAATACAATGAATGGATTAATTAAAATACTTTTTTATATGTTATTCTTACTCTACATATTAATATGTACTTATCGTTTAATGGTAAATAAAAATGTAACAATGAATTGAAATAAAATGTAACAATATAACCACAGGTTTTTGTTCTTTATATATCACGTATTCCACAAAAACGTCAACTACATGGCAAAATTGCCTATAAAACTTATAAATAAAAAAATATATTTTATAATATAAATAAAATATATTTTGTTCAATTTATTGAAAATATGCCAATCGACACACATAAAATTTTATGGCATTTATTTTTCATATTATTTAAAATTAATATGTGAATTCCATATTGAAAAGTGTTGACACTATCAAATTATCAAATGAGGCTACCTTCCATAAATATGGCCATGGCATAACTATACAAGGTAGTCTCATTTGAGAAATTGATAATGACAACCCATCTTAATGTGGAAGTCATATATCAATTTCAAATAAAATGAAAAACAAGTGAAAAAGCGGTAAGTTCGGCCGGGCCGAACTTTGGATACCCTCCACCATAGATATATTGACAGGTACTAGAAATGAAAATATAGGGAACATACCAAAAAGTGGACCTATACCGACATTTCTAAAAACGGATTATGTAAACCATAATTAAAAATTTTAGAAAATATTAAAGGATAATTATACTCTCAGCCTTATGGCTAATGAGGGTGTATAGACTTTAACACGGTGAAAATGTGTCTCATCGAAATATTGGTTCTAGACCCCATGTTTCTTTGGACCAAATCCGTTTCAGAAAATTTAGATTTCATCCAAACTTTGCCCATCTTATTATTTCTTCCAAGCTTAGTTCAAATTCTCGAACTTCCAATCAGGGGCTAGGTCTAAATGCGGCTATAGTTAATTATCGAACCTTACGTTCTAATTGTTTATCTCTCTATCCTCCGCAGGTGAAATGATTACAAAAGAGACTTAGAACCAAACTCAAAACGCGGAACAAATCAGATAACTATTTTAATATAAAAAAGGGGGTTATATGGGGACTACCCCAAAAAGGGGGTGAATATTAAAAATTTTTGGTAGAGAGATTTGTTACCATATACGACTACAAATTACCAAATTGCAGCAAATTCGGTTGAAAAATGCGCTCAAGAACCCCCAAATACCGAAAATTGGGGGTACCCTTATATGGGGGCTATCCGAAAAAATGGACCAATATTCATAATTTTTGGTGGAGAGATTTGGAACCTATTAGGAACCCAATGTACCAAATTTCAGCGTATTCGGTTGAAAAACGCGCTCAAGAACCCCAAAATTCCGAAAATTGGGGGGTACCCTTATATGGGGGATATCCGAAAAAATTCACATATGTTTATAATTTTTTGTGGAGAGATTTGGTACATATTAAGAACTCGAAATACTAAATTATAGCCAATTCGGTGGAAAAATACAATCAAAACCCCCAAAATACTGAAAATTAGGAGGTACCGTTATATGGGGGCTACCAAAAAAAAGTGGACCTATATTTATAATTTTTTGTGGGGACATTAAGTACCCAATAAGAACCCAATGTACCAAATTTCAGCGTATTCGGTTGAAAAACGCGCCCAAGAACCTCAAAATACCGAAAATTGGGGGGTACTGTTATATGGGAGCTATGTCTAAACGTGGACCGATATATCCTATCTTCGAACTTGACCTGCCTGCAGACAAAAGACAACCCTATGCAAAATTTCAGCATCCTATCTCAATTCCTTCAGAAGATAGCGTGATTACAACAGACGGACGGACGGACGGACATGGCTAGATCGTCTTAGAATTTTACCCTGATCAAGAATATATATACTTTATAGGGTCGGAAATGAATATTTCGATGAGTTACAAACGGAATGACAAAATTAATATACCCTCCATACTATGGTGGAGGGTATAATAAACTCCATAAAATGTTACGCATGGCAATTGGCAAATTTTCAACATATTAAAAATATATTTTTTTTCTAAAGCTCTACATTGTTCTCAAGATTTAACTAAGAATGTTGCAATTTATATTCACCCCTATTCTGTATGTCGTCGTCGACACGAAACGACGTCGAAGAGAGTCGTCTTTTGCAAATTGGTATTCCCTACGTCGTTGTCGACATTTATCGATAACTATTGAAACATTTTTGGTATTCCGTAACAATGTGTGACGACGACGATGTCGAAGATTTCTTCGTCATAGTTTTTGTTGACGACTGAAGCGTTTGAACATTTTTTTTTTTTGAAATTAAAAAAAAACATGACCGGACAAGAACAGGATATATCATTCTAGAATCTATTCAATACTTAATGCAAAATAAAGTGTAAATAAAGAAAAATATATATGGGATCTATATATAAATCTAAACCGATTTTGACCAATGTCAATAGGACTCGTCTATGTGGAAATAGAATTTCATCCCAATTGGATGTATTTTTTCCAAATATCATCCCGTTCGGATCATAATGGTGGCATGTAATTAAAATAATACATGAATGGAGGGGCATGCATAAATCGACTGAAAAATAATTCTATGTACATACTATATACTAAAAAGTAACTATGGGTCTATCTCGCTTCTTTTTGGTCGTTGCAAACACATTTACCAAGACATAATGCCCTGTGCCACAGTGCGGTGAAGGATACAAACACATTTTTGCCCAAAAATATGCAACACAATTTTTGTTTTTATTGATATTATCGATAAATAGTCGACATCGTCGCATGCAAGATCTATTAATAAGGTCACCAAGATAGCAATCGAAATCGGAAAACAGCTGTTTTTTCTCAAGTCTTGATGAGATGACTCCTGATCTCATCACAAATGTGCGACGGGAGAAATTGGAGAAAACAGAAACGCACGGTGTTGACGGTTCCGTGGTTCGAGGTGAACTCATTTTATTTTTAATATTTTCTTAACTCTAAACCTACATTTTAATACATAGAAGTACAATGCATTTCAAATACATACATTGAATGTGTAAATAGATTTGGGTTTGGACACATTTATGGTCTTTATTTACGATCACCCAAAAATACACACAGACAACAAATTATGTAAAATGCATTCTTATGCGCGCCGTGCGCAGCAATCTTATCTCTATTTACCAACGCACTATTGACGTTCTACTTGAGACCTGCACACACACCATGCGTGAGAGTCATAAATAGCATATTTTATGATCTACATTATAAATAGAATCTTAGAAAACAACTATTTCCATTTGACTACCTGACTCCAAAATGACGTACAGTTCACTAAACTGTACAGACTGCGGGCCTTAAAAGATCCCAATCTTTTAACAAAACATGTATAGATAAAATGTATGAAATTCACAAAATTTTCTTAATACTAACAATCGGTTGAATGTTATATCTTAATTTCTAAAATTTCAGAATATATAAAAATGCCAAACATAATTTCTAATTTTAATAGAGATAGTTAGGTAATAATAATATGCTCATTACAGCTAGGTTACGGCACCCACAACATCCAGCAGCCAGTTGCAGCATGACTCCATCTTCCACCGATGAAAAACTAGGAAAACCCTTTTTCTTCCTAATGGCTTTTTCTCCTTGATGTTATTTTTCTCTATGTTCGTGGTTTTGCGCAATTTTTTGAAGAATGTACCGATGAAGATTTGCTTTGCGTAGTTGGTATATAATTTGACGATTTCCTCAGATTCTTCGTTCAGCTTTAATGGTTTATCATCATGGCGGAATTGGGCATTTCTTGGCAAACTTCCGTAAGAAGGAGCAAATACAGGAACCTTGTGTTTCAGCGTATTCCATTTGGTACCATCTTCACACTTTTCTTCTTTCGTCCTTGTACATACTTCTTGTTTAACTATGTCATCATTTTCATTAGTTAGAAGTTTTGTTGGCAATGCTGTTTCAATCTTCTCAGCAGCTATGGTAAAAAGTTCAGCAATTGGGACATCAGGGCAGCCGTCATTTGCGCCGACCGCTAAATCTGTGTTCTTTGACATTGGTGTGGTTTTCTCTGCTCTGTCACTACGGCATTTCAGGTTCCCAGTAGCAACTTTCCTTGCAGCTTCTTCCCAGTCGCTAGTATTAACATTATCCCTGAGAATGGTGTCTGGCTCTGGTATCTGCTGCACGTTTCCTCTAGCTGCCTTATTTATATTCCGTGATGGCAGCTCTTCTTCAACTGCATCTTTTTTCTTTGCAGTCTCTATTGTTTGTACATTCGCGTTATCGATTTTATGCTTCAGTTTACGCGTTATTTGTGGTTTGTTGTTTTCGACTTCCTCACCGACTCGCGGAACATCAACGTGACCGTTTCTAATTTTTGTAGTCTCCGTCTCACTCGTCCCTAAGTCATTTTCATTCTCTAAACGAGATTCTTCATTCACGACCCTATATGTAATCAGTTCGTATCCTCTTCTAAATTTAATATCTTTTTCTAATACTTCATAGCAAATCTCAAGAAAGAAAAATCTTCTAGCGAGAACACTATCTACAGGTAAATTCAAGCCATATTCTAAATATCTACCTTCAGCGTTTACATACTTATGAATGCTAATTCTTGAGTTGCTCAGAAGAGCATTCTCAACCTCTTCTGCTAACTCCTCTAAGGCAAAACTTAGTCGCCTAACTAGTGTATCTTTTTCTTGTGGCGATAAGAAAAATATATCGCTATCTTCATACTTTTCTGATGAACTTACGCTGTTCAACTTAGCTACTGCTTCGAACCTTGGAGCTTCTAAGGGTACGAAAATACCCCTCACCCACATACCGGTTTCAATCTCGTCAAAAGCATACCGTACTCCCAAACCAAATAATATATGTTTGTATGGAACCTTTCCCATACGGTGGAGCTTCTCCTCATTATCTAGGAATACCTTCCTTGCTTCTATGAAGGAATTTGCTAAACCTAAACAATAATCTCTAGTTTCTCCTGTCACACGGTTTTGAGCAATTTTGCTCAGGTTTAAATAAATTGACACGATATATTCGCCCAACATCCTTTGATGTTGAATGAATTGTTCAAAATTCATTTTCATTATATGTCTTCTTATGAATAGAATCTATGTTAACGAGATAAAAACAGTCTTTCTTCGACTGCCTATTCCCTTATAACTATTTTGTCGGGTAAACCTTACGCAGTACCTTTCACTACGCATTTACCTCGACTAAAAAAGGAAAACGACTACCACTGCCTTTGCTTCAGCAGTGCGCCTATTCCAAAACAATACGTGTAGACTTAGCACGGTTTGCCTTCACCTGCATATCTAACACGTTACTAGCACTTCACAATAGACCTAACGCAGTTCTTTATTACGCGCCTATTGCTTGACTTCGCGATAAACTAAACGCATTTTTCCTCTTATACGCGCCTATCACGTCACTAACACTGTGAAAAACCCGATTTTATTTTTTTCTTTACGGCCTATCACTTTACTAAATACTACGCGATAACCAACGTAGTTTTCCTTTACTACGCGCCTATCACGTCACTAACACTATGTGAAAAACCAACGTAGGTAGTTCTTCACTACGCGCCTATCACGTCGGGGTCACCAAATGATGAGATGACTCCTGATCTCATCACAAATGTGCGACGGGAGAACTAGAGAAAAAAAGAAACGCACGGTGTTGACGGTTCCGTGGTTCGAGGTGAACTCATTTTATTTTTAATATTTTCTTAACTCTAAACCTACATTTTAATACATAGAAGTACAATGCATTTCAAATACATACATTGAATATGTAAATAGATTTGGGTTTGGACACATTTATGGTCTTTATTTACGATCACCCAAAAATACACACAGACAACAAATTATGTAAAATGCATTCTTATGCGCGACGTGTGCAGCAATCTTATCTCTATTTACCAACGCACTATTGACGTTCCACTTGAGACCTGCACACACACCATGCGTGAGAGTCATAAATAGCATATTTTATGATCTACATTATAAATAGAATCTTAGAAAACAACTATTTCCATTTGACATTTGACCTGACTCCAAAATGACGTACAGTTCACTAAACTGTACAAACTGCGGGCCTTAAAAGATCCCAATCTTTTAATAAAACATGAATAAATAAAATGTATGAAATACACATAATTTCCTTAGTACTAACAATCGGTTGAATGTTATATCTTAATTTCTAAAATTTCAGAATATATAAAAATGCCAAACATAATTTCTAATTTTAATAGAGATAGTTAGGTAATAATAATATGCTCATTACAGCTAGGTTACGGCACCCACAACATCCAGCAGCCAGTTGCAGCATGACTCCATCTTCCACCGATGAAAAACTAGGAAAACCCTTTTTCTTCCTAATGGCTTTTTCTCTTCCTTGATGTTATTTTTCTCTATGTTCGTGGTTTTGCGCAATTTTTTGAAGAATGTACCGATGAAGATTTGCTTTGCGTAGTTGGTATATAATTTGACGATTTCCTCAGATTCTTCGTTCAGCTTTAATGGTTTATCATCATGGCGGAATTGGGCATTTCTTGGCAAACTTCCGTAAGAAGGAGCAAATACAGGAACCTTGTGTTTCAGCGTATTCCATTTGGTACCATCTTCACACTTTTCTTCTTTCGTCCTTGTACATACTTCTTGTTTAACTATGTCATCATTTTCATTAGTTAGAAGTTTTGTTGGCAATGCTGTTTCAATCTTCTCAGCAGCTATGGTAAAAAGTTCAGCAATTGGGACATCAGGGCAGCCGTCATTTGCGCCGACCGCTAAATCTGTGTTCTTTGACATTGGTGTGGTTTTCTCTGCTCTGTCACTACGGCATTTCAGGTTCCCAGTAGCAACTTTCCTTGCAGCTTCTTCCCAGTCGCTAGTATTAACATTATCCCTGAGAATGGTGTCTGGCTCTGGTATCTGCTGCACGTTTCCTCTAGCTGCCTTATTTATATTCCGTGATGGCAGCTCTTCTTCAACTGCATCTTTTTTCTTTGCAGTCTCTATTGTTTGTACATTCGCGTTATCGATTTTATGCTTCAGTTTACGCGTTATTTGTGGTTTGTTGTTTTCGACTTCCTCACCGACTCGCGGAACATCAACGTGACCGTTTCTAATTTTTGTAGTCTCCGTCTCACTCGTCCCTAAGTCATTTTCATTCTCTAAACGAGATTCTTCATTCACGACCCTATATGTAATCAGTTCGTATCCTCTTCTAAATTTAATATCTTTTTCTAATACTTCATAGCAAATCTCAAGAAAGAAAAATCTTCTAGCGAGAACACTATCTACAGGTAAATTCAAGCCATATTCTAAATATCTACCTTCAGCGTTTACATACTTATGAATGCTAATTCTTGAGTTGCTCAGAAGAGCATTCTCAACCTCTTCTGCTAACTCCTCTAAGGCAAAACTTAGTCGCCTAACTAGTGTATCTTTTTCTTGTGGCGATAAGAAAAATATATCGCTATCTTCATACTTTTCTGATGAACTTACGCTGTTCAACTTAGCTACTGCTTCGAACCTTGGAACTTCTAAGGGTACGAAAATACCCCTCACCCACATACCGGTTTCAATCTCGTCAAAAGCATACCGTACTCCCAAACCAAATAATATATGTTTGTATGGAACCTTTCCCATACGGTGGAGCTTCTCCTCATTATCTAGGAATACCTTCCTTGCTTCTATGAAGGAATTTGCTAAACCTAAACAATAATCTCTAGTTTCTCCTGTCACACGGTTTTGAGCAATTTTGCTCAGGTTTAAATAAATTGACACGATATATTCGCCCAACATCCTTTGATGTTGAATGAATTGTTCAAAATTCATTTTCATTATATGTCTTCTTATGAATAGAATCTATGTTAACGAGATAAAAACAGTCTTTCTTCGACTGCCTATTCCCTTATAACTATTTTGTCGGGTAAACCTTACGCAGTACCTTTCACTACGCATTTACCTCGACTAAAAAAGGAAAACGACTACCACTGCCTTTGCTTCAGCAGTGCGCCTATTCCAAAACAATACGTGTAGACTTAGCACGGTTTGCCTTCACCTGCATATCTAACACGTTACTAGCACTTCACAATAGACCTAACGCAGTTCTTTATTACGCGCCTATTGCTTGACTTCGCGATAAACTAAACGCATTTTTCCTCTTATACGCGCCTATCACGTCACTAACACTGTGAAAAACCCGATTTTATTTTTTTCTTTACGGCCTATCACTTTACTAAATACTACGCGATAACCAACGTAGTTTTCCTTTACTACGCGCCTATCACGTCACTAACACTATGTGAAAAACCAACGTAGGTAGTTCTTCACTACGCGCCTATCACGTCGGGGTCACCAAATGATGAGATGACTCCTGATCTCATCACAAATGTGCGACGGGAGAACTAGAGAAAAAAAGAAACGCACGGTGTTGACGGTTCCGTGGTTCGAGGTGAACTCATTTTATTTTTAATATTTTCTTAACTCTAAACCTACATTTTAATACATAGAAGTACAATGCATTTCAAATACATACATTGAATATGTAAATAGATTTGGGTTTGGACACATTTATGGTCTTTATTTACGATCACCCAAAAATACACACAGACAACAAATTATGTAAAATGCATTCTTATGCGCGACGTGTGCAGCAATCTTATCTCTATTTACCAACGCACTATTGACGTTCCACTTGAGACCTGCACACACACCATGCGTGAGAGTCATAAATAGCATATTTTATGATCTACATTATAAATAGAATCTTAGAAAACAACTATTTCCATTTGACTACCTGACTCCAAAATGACGTACAGTTCACTAAACTGTACAAGTCTAATGTCAAAAATTTCGACTTTGTTTGCGTTTTCATAATGGAAGTCAATTCACAAAAATGCATTTTGACAGCAAACTTGACAGGTATCGATAATCAGCTGGTCTCCCTTGGTGACCTTATTTATAGGCCATGGTCGCATGAGTGTTACAGAATACCAAATCAGTGTCGAAGTGATGTCGATGCGAAGTAATGTCGAAAGAGAAACGTCGTCGACAACGACGACGACATACGGAATAGGGGTGATTTATAAGTTTTAAAGGCAGGGTACTTAAAAATATTAATATATATAAATGATTCAAAAATATTTCGAAGGAAGATATTTTCGTTTATATTTTGAAAGCTGAATGTTGTCAAAAGCAAATTTATTAAAAAATTGGAAACATATGACTGACCTTGTATAGTATGTATGCCATGAAACAGAAAAAAAATGTTTGATAATTTGTTTGTTTACATTCATGGCGTTTCACTGTCTTCCCCTTCAGGTCGAGGTGTCCCGTCAGAATACCCGTCAGTCGGCTTATTTCTTTTTTGTTTAGCGTTAGGATTTGCTTAGTTTTGTCTTCACTTGGATCGCCCCATAAGATTTTGGTGATTTGGTGTCCCTCAATATCCCAAAGGGGTTTGTGGATCTCATGCGGTGTGTTGTGTCCGGTGTCTATCCACTCGTCCATTGCTTTAAGTCTTAAAGCTTCAACCGCCGCTTCGCTTATTTAGATGTCTATTGGATATTTTTCTATACATGTAAACATTTTTCGATCAATTTAAAATGTTTTTCTTCCATTTTCGCCGTTTTCAATTGGCACAGCTGCAAATAAAGTCTTTGGGTAATAGGGTAATACGGACTTCCAACAAACCCTATAAAGGTGAGTATTTTTGTACGGAGCGCAATAAATTAGGTACGACCCTTTCATGGCATAACTATACAAGGTAGTCTCATGCAGACATACTTTCATAATTTTACTTTTGACAGCATTCAGCTTTCAAAATTTAAATAAAAATATCCTCCTTCGAAATGTGCGCACAGCACGTGTTCAGTTACAATTATAGGTGTGTCTGGTTACTTTTCCAGTAACATTTATTCAGTAAGTTCTAGTTCAGAAAGTAAACCTTTCTTACACTCTTTTGCGATAATACTGAAAAAAGTAAACAGACAACATTTAGTAAGATTTAGCAAATAAACAGCTGATTCAAGAAAAGGACGAACACAATTATTTGTATTGCATTTAATATTAAAAATAAAATGAATAAAAGAAAAATTTATCTGGTGTGTTCCCCGGGAACAATTTAATGAATTAATTAACTTCAAATTAAACTTTGCAAATAAAAAAATGTTTTAAATAATTTTTGTGTTTAGTCAGAAAACAGCTAATCAGAAAATGGCTGAATTGCAAAATCTTACTGAATAAAATTCTTTCAGTAAGTCCTGATTTATATTAGGCGAGTTTGCTTGCGGCAATTATTATCGTTCCCTTTTTAACTTGCTTCATGCGTCTATACAAGGCAATTCGGTTTCAAAAATAGTTCTTTTTTCATTTGATGTCAATAGTTTTTTCACATTTAAATAAATATAAAATGTTAACAAATACGAAATACACAAAACGAATTGCCAGAATGTTGTCGGTACGAGCAATTTTTTCCATTTCTTTTCCCCTTGCCCCTCTCTCCTACAGCCAAAGACTTGCTGCAAGTAAACTCGCCTAATCTAAATTGGGACTAAACTCCAGCAACTTTGTTGTTGATCAACTGTCAAATTTACTCTCACTTGACTCTTTTTTACTGGATTTTTGTGTAAACAGACAACATTTAGTAACATTTGGTACCAAATATCGAGTTAACAGACAGAGCTTATAACAAAATGTTTACTATCTTGACGTTTCCAGCCTCTATAACCTATAAATATTGTTACGTTCTTGGATTTTACTTAATCCCGTGTAGACGTTGTTTTATTTCCCAGCACAGTTCGTACTAAATAAAACGCGGGTTCTTTCTGATTACGATTATTACAATGATTTTATTCACACAACTTTACTTTGCACGTTACTTTACAGCTTTACGTTACTTGACGGTTTCAATTCGCGATCTGATTCACAACTTACTGACTGCCTTTCCATTTCCCCTATTTATATGAGCCTCGCCTGTCGCTACAGAAGTTTCTAGACGATCTGGTAACACCTAGATTACGAACAATCTACAAATGCAACAAACACATACAACCTTACGGTGAGTAAACAATAACAACAACGAATACACAGGCGAGGGGGTAACAAAGAAAGAGGAATTAAGCGATCATCAAGAATTGTACGTCAATAACAAAATAGACAATGAAAGAGGAAATGGAAGGATGTAGAAAAATCTATACAGTAGTTGTTGTTGTGAAGTTATTCAAATAAACTGCGTAGTAGAAATTTACGTTACAATTCAAATTCTTAAATTAACGGAATTCATCTAAATTAACTTAAATCTAAAGTTATATTCGTAACAATATATTTTGTAACATCTATAGTTATATCTTAATAAAAAATGAAGATATATATTTACAGAAAGTATATATATATTTTTTTTTGAATATGCCATTCGACATACATAAAATTTTATTTTTCAAACAACTTGAAATTGATATATTTGTTCCACATTCAAAAGGGTTGCCATTATTAATTTCTCAAATGAGACTACCTTCCGTAATTATGCCATGGTTCACATTTTTCGATTAAACGACGATGACACTAGTACTGGCCGTTACCTTAGAGTAACTTCGGGTAATGTGGACTATGCGTCTAATGTGGACCACCCCCATATCTAAGAAAATTCTTGAAATATGTCAATGCCGCCTTGATAAATGTTTTCCTAATTAGTGAAATAATTGCAATGTTGAACATTTAGTAGTAGAAAATGTAGCTCTGATTGTAAAAGTATGATATGAACATTTTTTAGCACAATAGTCGAACGTTTTTTGCAAAATAGTCGAACATTTTGTTTTTCTCGAGGTTATGTGGCTTTCTTGTTTTCTTTAACAAAAATATACGTTCAGCTATAACTACAATCGGTGATTTTTAATTTGTATTCACTTTTGGAGGCCGATAATTATTTTTAAATAAAAATATTCAATGTCGGGTAATGTGGACCACTATAAAAAAATGGGACATTTTCATGAGGACGAGTTCGAAACAAGGACGCATTTAATATGCGAGGAGGTACTCTATCCTCTGAAAACTCGATATGCGAAATTATCAGCCTTATTCTGGATGTCAATTCCACGTGAATTTACTAGTTCTTCCCCTTCGACTTATTCTGAACAACATTTTTCTGTGATTTTTTTCGCATTCTCGCTTTCGCCTTATTCTGAATGAAGTTCGAAAGCGAAAAAATCCGCTTTGGGGAAAAATTAGGATTACAGGGAGTAGGAGAATGAGATTAAATTTTGTGCGAAATTTCTCACTAATAAATTCAAAGGGTGCTGACTACAAAAACATAAGTAATAAATATTTGTATGAAAAATATTTACACAATACTTATTCTATGACGATTTAGAATATTATAAATGATAGTAAGCAATTTTTTAACTGGAAAACAACAAATAAAATGTCATTGGAAATCCTATTGATAACGATGCATGCTGAACCAAATATGGCCAAGGAATGTATAAAGGTAATATGGAATATTTAAGTCGAGTTTGATGCATTTGGAGGCGAAATACAGACATTTTGGGTGAGGATCTGTCTCTCAAGAAAAAAAAATTAAAAATTATGGAAAAACCAAATTTGCCTGATGAGCTTAACATTGAAAAACTCAAAAATTATGAAAGGCTACAAAAAATATATTTTTTCAAAATTATCGTGTGCATGATTTGAAGGAAGAAATAAAGGAGTAGGAGCAAATCATAACATAACTGGCCACTTTAAGAATTTGGGGAGATAAAATATGGAAATTAAATAAAAAGGCACACAATTATGTAGTGAAAAAATAAACTGTGAAGAACTGTCGCAGATTTCTTTCCATTATTCGTTGTGTTCTTGCCATCATAAAAAATTTTCTTTTATTTTTAATCTATTGTAGTTGTTGCACCAAATTGCATCAAAACAATGAACAGCTGTTTCACATGCAATATTGTAGGTTGCTATACTTTCAAACTTTAATTTATTTTCATTTAACTACAAAGCATTATTGATATTTCACATTTGTATTATTCGGGCATGTTCTGGCATTCACTTCAACGGCAGAAGTGTATCGAACACACGCCGAGGTGTTCTGTGACACACTTTGCACCCATTTGAGTTGTATACTTTACACTTAATCTGCATATACATTAGAACTTTTTACTGGGTTAACCTACATTATGAGGATTTATTTGACATATATGCAAAGGAATTGACAATTGTAACCCACTGGATTAACGAAATCCGGTTAAATGTAAACGTACTATAACATTTTCATAGTGAGAGTCGGGTGTATTCATGTTTTTCTATATAAAAGAATATTATTTTTGAAATAAAAAAGGCACATGATGATAGATTGACTTGTTATTTTTGTGTATAATTTGTTTAAAATCACAAAATTAAGATGAAGCGTCATAAAAACCAGTTTTAAATAGATACTTAGGTTTGTGTTGCATTTATTCCGAATGAATCCATGGTATAATAATAGAAGGTAACAGCAAGTGTTGTTGTACAACAAACGATACAACAACCACATGGAAATTTGTTTTTGTAAGTTATACTAGTGTCAACGTCATTTGACAGAAAAATTATATTTATTTTGAAAATGAAATATTTTCGAATCCTCAAAATAAAATTTGAAAAACATGAATGAAAATCTATCAAATTTATATTTCTATCGCGTCCACGTCTTTCCTATAATTGAACAATTGCCACTTATATGTGTAACACATATGAAAATGCAGGGAATTGCGAGTTATTCAATGGAGAAAGATTTGCTTTCTCAAACATTCCCACCAGGCAGATTGATTAAATTGAATACGGGAGCATATTTAATAAAGGACAATTTCAAATTGTATGCGTTCCCAATTTTCCTATTGGGTGATTTTTAAAAAAATAATTTGTCAAATTCATATTGACACTAGTATTTCGTTGGAATCAAATCAGCTGGGATTTGCTGTTACCTTTTATAATTGTACCATGGAATGAATCTCTCGCTTGACACCAACAGCTGATTTGCAATAAGATCGTACAAGATAGGGTTACCAAATGTTCCGCTTATATAAATCAACAAATTAATGTTGAGGGTTGCAGTGAGATAGTAGACGGCAGCTGTAATTAAGAAAAAGGGACGGGTAGGAGATTAGGGGACAACATTCCGATTTTCTCGGCATTTCTCGCTCTTTCCCTTCGCCTTATTCTGAACAACATTTTCCTGTGAATTTTTTCGCATTCTCGCTTTCGCCTTATTCTGAATGAAGTTCGAAAGCGAAAAAATCCGCTTTGGGGGAAAATTAGGTATTCTGAATTACAGGGAGTAGGAGAATGATATGAAATTTTGTGCGAAATTTTTCGCTAATAAATTTAAAGGGAGTTGACTAAAAAAACATAAGTAATAACTATTTTTATGAAAAATATTTACACAATACTTATTCTATGACGATTTAGAATATTATAAATGATAGTAAGCAAATTTTTAACTGGAAAACAACCAATAAAATGTCATTGGAAATCCTTTTGATAACGATGCATGCTGAACCAAATATGGCCAAGGAATGTATAAAGGTAATATGGAATATTTAAGTCGAGTTTGATGCATTTGGAGGCGAAATACAGACATTTTGGGTGAGGATCTGTCTCTCAAGAAAAAAAAATTAAAAATTATGGAAAACCCAAATTTGCCTGATGAGCCGCTTAACAGTGAAAAACTTAAATAAAAATTATGAAAGAATACATTTTTTAAGCAAATCATAACATAACAGGCCACTTTAAGAAATTGGGGAGATAAAATATCGGAATTAAATAAAAATGCACACAATTATGTAGTGAAATAATAAACTGTGAATTAATTAATTAAATCGCAGATTTCTTTCTATTATTCGTTGTGTTTTTCCCATCATAAAAAATGTTCTTTTATTTGTAATCTATTGTAGTTGTTGCAACAAATTGCATCAAAACAATGAACAGCTGTTTCACATGCCATATTGTAGGTTGCCATATTTTCAAACTTTAATTTATTTTCTTTTAATTACAAAGCATTTATACAGCGGATTCTTGATATTTCACATTTGTATTGCTATATAGTTTAAATAACAATAAAAAGTAAAAATTTTTAATAACAAAAATCAATAAATAATGTATTGAAAAATGTTACACAATTAAATTACAATGGTGCAACACACATTGCAACTTAAATTACAATATGGCCACACACATTGCAACTTAATTTACGATATGGCAACACGAATCTTTTTTTTTTCAACCACCATTTTCGAAAACTCGAATCCGCATCTCGCATTTTTGCATCTCCCTATTCATTCAGAATAAGGCGAGAATGTGAAAGCGAAAATTTTTTACATGCGAGATATCTCCCTAGCAAATATCCAGAATAAGGCTGATAGTTAGCCAACGAGTTTCAGTTAGGCAGAGTCGACTGTAACGCTGGCTAACATAATTGGGTACCTTAGCCCAATCCAAATATGGTAAACACCTGAGGGTGACGGATGAAATATTAGACTCCGGGCATATGGTAGAAGAGCAGGAGTACAAATTGTGGGCAGCACCTGGTTTTCAAGCCGTATCTCCTGGTACGCATCACATGATGCAATTTTCATGAGGGTGGGAAGACGTGTGCTGAATTGCTTGTTTTGGGGTTTCTTTTTTCTGCCCACAATATTTTTTTTCACCTTAGAGTGCGAGCAGAATTTATTTGCTTGTTTGGGGGGTTTCTTTTCTTTATCCCACAAAATTTCAATTCTTATATTTGTCCGTATATTTTATTGATGTTGATACCACCAGTACCAAGTGGTGGTATGAAAACAGCTGTTTGTGGAACTAGTTCGTTTTGACAGGCCAGTGTTGGAAAGGTTGTGTATTGGAGTTATGTGTTGGGTAGGGGTATGGAAGAGCGTGCATAAGAGCGTACGTAAGAGAATTACGCACGTGAAATGAGCCAAAAAAATATGAACATTTTAAGGCCATGCGACCATTGAACTGGGACCGTTGTTCAAGCATGAACATTTTGTTGGTAATGGAGAACCATTCTAAGGGCTCCAGAGAGTATGATGTTCTCAAATAAATAACTTGAGAAAAGCAACCAATGATCGTGAGTTTCTACGCTGGAGGATATGGCGATACAAATTATTTGCTCAGAAGTCGTAGAAAAAGCAGCAACTCATTTCAACTTGATTAGTAAAAAAAAATAATAAATACACACATATATATCACATACGGTTAACGCTTAAAGATTTGGAATCATTGAAAACCGTTATAAATTTTGAAACAGTTTTAAAGTCAACTTTTGGAACAAAATAAAAGTTTGAATAATTAGTTTTAACTTGTGCGTAATATATCTGAATGTAAGTGTGTTTGATTGAGAAAGTCTGTGTTTTTTTTTTTAATGTGGTGTATTTTCTTAATAGAGCAAATCTAACGAAACCTCAAAATTTCGAATTATCGGAGCAAAGCGTTTTTATACGTGGTACGCTGGATTTTGGTGCGCACCTTTGTATCCGTGGCTCACCGTGTGGATAAGGCGGAACTCGAAGAGAGCCAATTATAAATACACACCAAGTTCCACTTGGCGTCCACCGACTGAGAGTGGTGGTAGAGTCCACTTGGCGTCCACCGACTGAGAGTTGTGGTAGAGTGGATCCAAAGAAACAAACAGCTAAGTGATAGCATATTTTAAGGAGTTGCTCGATATTGGCGAGTTTATGTTTTGTTGTGCGTCTGTGTGTGTCCTAGTTAGCTTTCTGTTACTTTTAAGTTTTTATATATATTTTTTTGTTTGCTTATTCTAATTTTAATAATATATTTTGTAATTAAATTAATTGCATTAGGGATCTACTCTTAAACAAGGCAAGTTAGACGATTAGAAATAATTACTAGGAGGAGCTCTAACTGGTGAGGAATTTATAAAGTAGGACATAACAAATTTAAGGTTAGACCCAGGCAAATTTTCAAATTAATTTTTTTTTATTATTTTCCAATGTGTTGAAAAAAGCAATGCATTATAAAACATTAATTTTATAATTTTAAAGTTTTTTTATTATTAAATATTTGTAGTTGAATCTGAAAAGAAAAAGAAAACAAATTTCATGAAAGAAAATTGATATTATATAAATTAGTATGTTTAAGAATTTTAATATGAAAGAAATGTAAGATTAGTATTGAAAATGATGTGTTAGTTTGTCTTGAAGGAAGGGGAAAAGGGATAAGGATGGATATATAGCGGCAAAGGAATATATGTCGTTGGTGCTGAAAAAAAGGCGTTCTGAGGAACATTAGGTTGGGTGGGTGATGAAGGGGGCTAGTATTCTAGACCCCCGAAAATGTTGGTTATTGGTTCAAATTGTTTTAGTATGTTTAGTTCATTTTGTTGCAGTTTTTTGTTTACTTGTTATGCCCTCAAGTGTCATAGGGTTGCTGAACCACGAATAATAAAATATTAAAAAAATAATAAAATTATCGTTAGAATTTACGAAATTACTAAAAAATAACAGAAACAATGTTAAAAACGAACAGTTTATATTCACCCCTATTCCGTATGTCGTCGTCGACACAAAACGACGTCGAAGAGAGTCGTCTTTTGCAAATTGGTATTCCCTATGTCGTCGTCGACATTTATCGATAACTATTGAAACATTTTTGGTATTCCGTAAAGCGGTGTACACACTATCATTTTTGAGTGACAGTTTCGATAACTTATCGGTTGTTACAGTTTTGTTGTGTTGTTTGTAGCGGCCATATTATCATGCATGCCTTTTTTCAAACCGACATTCAAATTTATAAATTGTGCTAATAAGACGCCGTATAAAAGAAATATATTAATAAAAATGGATGATAAAAAAATTGGATGTGAATTTTTAATAATAATAATAATCAAAAATAGGCTTTTTTTCAAAATTGTCATTCGGATCATAAATGTGACCCGTGCTTTGTTTACAATTTAACATCAACAGACGACGGACATGCATAAATCTACTCAGAAAGTGATTCTGTGCATGTTTTCAAAAAGAACCATGTATCTACCTCCTTTTTTCATTTTGTTGTTTTATAAATTACCCTAACGGTCATTGTTGTTATTATAATTTATTCGAAATAAACAGAAAAACAAATAAAACAAAAAATAATAAAATAATATTAAAAAATAAAACATATAAAACGAAAATTAAGCACTTCCTCATTTTTTTTATAAATAAAACAATAGACAGAGAGAATAGGGCAAATGTCGTAGTATTAGCACCAGCAGCAGCAGTAAAAATTAAATTGAAAGAAGAAGAATAAACAAACAAATAGAATGGAAACGAGACGAGTAAAAAAGTCCTATGGCAGAGATATGTGAAAGAATCTCCTTGCCTGTCTACTTTTGTGTTTTGGGATCACGATAAATGCCAGTGAAGAGTACAGCCTTGGCGGTATTATCATAGATCAGGAACATAAATGGATGATTACATTTGAATTTGGTTGGTACGGCGAGACGTGCTGAACGGAAACTGAAAACAACTGGCTGCTGCAGCAGTACTGCCCTCCTCATCAACCTTGATTTTGGCAACATGTGTCGGTATGCTCGATGCCCAATTGATACCCAATTTGCCTAGGATCGGTACCAATTCCAAATTCTCCACGTTTATGCCTCATGGGTACGAAATAATACTGGCTAGGGGTGATATAGAAAATCTCATGTTTTGTATCTTTGGCATCGAATTTATCCGACCATTGAACTTTGAAATAGGCGGCATTAGCCAAAACCATTTGACTGTCGGAGGTAACATCACAGGGATTTAACATTTCGGGGATTTCGTTGCGTGTTACATTGGCAATCCATTTGTTGATTTCCATGCGTCCCTCTTCGGCTTAGGTTCTGAAGTCCAACGAATCAAGTTCATCTTGGAAATTCTCCTTCATGCAGGCAGCCAAATTTATGGACTTATCGAAGTAGATACGATCGGCAGCGGTGAATTCCAAAGGCATTTTCTTGGTACGGCTGTAGCGCATTTGTTTCTCCAGGCGATAGCCATTGTTGACATGTTTCTTGTTCTTGGCCCATTGCAGACGTATTTTCTTGGTGCGGCGGTAGCGCATTTGTTTCTCCAGGTGATAGCCAGGTGACAGGTACTCTGGACTGGTTATGTCCCAGAGACACCGTTGCATTTCATAGCAACATAGGAATTCTTTTAAAAATTCGTTTTCGGAGTCCATGTTATTGTTGAAATTCATTGTCTGACTGTCGTTTTTTATGTTCTCATTAGCGAACCAACAAACATCCAACATCTAAATGTCGCGCAACCATAAATTTTTTGTGGTTGCCTGATGACTGAGAGAAATTAACGGCCACACTGGCAAGCAAACCGATGTTTCAGCAAGAGTGTCATTCAAAAATGATAGTGTGTACACCGCTTAACAATGTGTGACGACGACGATGTCGAAGTTTTCTTCGTCATAATTTTTGTTGACGACTGAAGTGTTTGAACATTTTTTTTAAGAAATTAAAAAAAAACATGACCGGACAAGAACAAGACACATCATTCTAGAATCTATTCAATACGTAATGCAGAATAAAGTGTAAATAAAGAAAAATATATGGGATCTAAATAGAAATCTGAATTGATTTTGACCAATGTCAACAGGAATCGTCTATGCGCCAAATAAAATTTCATCCCAATTGGATACAATTTTCCAAATTTCATCCCGTTCGGATCATAATGGTGGCATGTAACTTATTTAAAATAATGCATGGATGGAGGGACATGCATAAATCGACTGAAAAATAATTCGATGTACATATATACTAAAAAGTAACTATGGGTCTATCTCGTTTCTTTTTGGTCGTTGCAAACACATTTACCAGGACATAATGCCCTGTGCCACAGTGCGGTGAAGGATACAAACACATTTTTGCCCAAAAATATGCAACAAAATAAACATCTGACTATATTTTTAGAGATGTGTTTTTTGTTTTTATTCATATTATCGATAAATAGTCGACATCGTCGCATGAGTGTTATGCCATGTTCTGACGGGCATTCGAACAACGTAGTTCGCTCTCAGAATTACGTACATGAATTAACCCGTTCATACAACACTATTCTTAATTCATGTCATCAGTGTTTTTATTTTAAACATTTTGTTTCTTGTTTTACACCAAAATTGTAACAAATTTGCGTGAATCACATATGGATCTAAATAGAAAAAATAATTCTCTTTCTCCTAACTATAATATCAACCCCTATCTCTTTACTTTTAATTCATGTTTTACATTTTTTCTGAAAATATTTTTGTTTTCAATACATTTTTATATTTTCTCAACTCAAAGGTCACATTTAAAAAATTGGAGAATTTTGTTTGGGTTTCCCCACTTTTGTTTCTCGTTTTGTACGCTAATTAGAACCAAGGGGAAAGAAATGCATATTGCATTATGTAGACAACAAAATTTACATATTTCTGCATATATAAAAAATAGAATTTTGGTTACTTTTCATTCATCATTTTTAATATTACTGAAAAAGTTTGAAAAATGTAAAAATTTCTTCATGCTGTCAAAATTAATTTATTTTCGATAAATTCTCTCAATTGTTAGAGATGGGACAAAATTCTTGGTGATTCGAATTGAACAACGTACAAAAGACGGTGTTCGCTCAGACAATTTTGTATGGGGAACTAAGTAATTACTTCATAATTAAGGGTCGAACAACGAATGAGAGAGCGAACAACGCTCGTCTGTACATGGCATTACAGAATACCAAATCAGTGTCGAAGTGATGTCGAAAGAGAAACGTCGTCGACAACGACGACGACATACGGAATAGGGGTGATTGTATGGCAACACTATTTCTGCAAAGTACCATGTCCAGGGCTGCCATATTTGCCGATTTATCGGCATTTTGACGATTTTTCACTCTAAAAATGGAAAATGCCGATTTTCCGATTTTTGCCTCAGAATTGCCGATATTTCAACAATCGATACAAATTGTCTAACTTTTTAATTTAATACGGCGTTACCATACAAAAATATAAAATTGGCAGCTTTAAATCATTATAACTATCGGCGAGTCGCCGCAGCCGTTTTCAATAGCTTAGATATCTGCATTTTTTGTCAGCATTGTACTCTGTCTAGTTTACATTTTACATCGAATAAGGCAAATCTTTAGACTCCGAGTTTAGGGAGTTAAACTTTCTGAATTTTGAAGAAATTTTTGAAAATGCAGAATATAATTTAAAAATTTTTCGGAAAAAAAATTTCCGAAGTTAAACGTGGGGCTCCAATTTAGCTTTTCCAGTTTTGTCTAAATTTGTACAAAGAATTATGGTTCTTCCACATTCACAGCAAATGTGGAACGAATTTTTAGTCAGGTAAACCTTAACAAAACTAAAATTAGAAGCTCACTTGAGAATGATTCATTGGAAGGGATTCTTTATTCTTAATATTACCTCAAACTAAATAATTCAAATTGTTTTAATTAACTAAATAATTCAATTGTTAATTCAAATTGATAATGAAATACTAAAAATTTGTAATAAAAATATGTACTAGTTTCTAATTTTTTTATGACCTTAATACCACACTGTGTTATACGTAAATCTGAAAGATCTCACTAGTGTACATAATAATTATTATATTTTAGAAAAATCTACATTTTTTGTAGAAAAATTAATCTTTTATGTTATTTTTTTTATACAGAATTGAATTTGTTATCTTTTTTTTAATGTAATAAACAATATTGATTTGTTATAAACCAAAAAAAAATATGAATTTATTTATAAATTATATGCTGCCGATTTTTTGCCGATTTTTAAAAATACAAATGCCGATTATGCCGATTTTTTTCTGAAAAATTGACGATTTTTCATGAAATTTAACTGGCAGCACTGACCATGTCGGCGTTTATTTTTGTCTCAGTTCGAAAATTTCAATTCACGTGAGATGCAGAACAGGAGGTAACTTCTAAAGTGAAGTGTATGTGTGAAGTGAAACGAACACGCCGTGAGTTTCAGAACATACCCGATTATAAAGATTAAATAACAATATAAAGTAAACATTTTTAATAAAAAAATCAATAAATAAAATATTGAAAAATATTACACAATTAAATTACAATGGGGCAACACCCATTGCAACCTAAATTACAATATGGCAACACACATTACAACTTAAATTAGAATATGACAACACGAATCTTTTTTTCAACCACCATTTTCGAAAACTCGAATAAGGCGAGAATGTGAAAGCGAACATTTTTTACATGCGAGATATCCTACAGCGAATATGCAGATAAGGCTGATTGTTTTCACAACATAGTAGATTTGAATTTATTAGCGAAACATTTTGCACAAAATTTCATCTCATTCTCCTGTAATCCAGAATACCTAATTTTTCCCCAAAGCGGGTTTTTCGCTTTCTCGAAAGCGAGAATGCGAAAAATTCACAGGAAAATGTTGTTCAGAATAAGTCGAAGGGGAAGAGCGAGTAAATTCACGTAGAATTGACATCCAGAATAAGGCTGAATTTGTTTTTATATTTACCGTTGTTACGCCCACAATATCAAAAAAAGAAAATGGTGGTCCACATTACCCGAAGTTACTCTATATTGTTATACCATGGGACTTTTATATAGATATGGCCTGTACCCCTTCTGTAAAATATGTAAACAAAAAATTTCAAATAAATTGTTAATTTTTTTCTTGTTGTCATCTACTTTCAGTTGCAAAATCTGATCGCCTTATATATAGGTACTTGTTCTGTAAATTTTGACGATCTGTTAAAACAACATTACAATGTGATCAATTGGCCGTACGGTACAATAATACAAGGTAGGGCAGCTTGAAGTGAATAACAAAAAAGCAACTATGCATGTGTGGCCTCTTCTGCCAAAAATAAAATAAATATACGCACCAAGTGTTTGTGTTTATTTAACATTTTTTCAACACAAAACTAAAAACGCGAAAAATGAATGAAAGGTTATGATTTCTTCCCAATCCAGTAGGGAATACCATAAAATGTTTGTTTCATCCATAACAAAGTAATTACTTCCAGACGAACGTGTTAAAAACTTTTTTTTATTTCAATTAAACTTGAATATGTTTTGAATTTATTTGACATTGTATTCAAAACAATACACACACATACACAAAATATGTATTTTGATTTGATGGATCAAGCCACCTTGAGAAAAAATTGTAATCAGTTGGTAGCTGTGCCCTACTTTGTAATAATTATACCATGCCATATCAAAATTCTTGATTCTAGCTAAAATCAGTATAGTTTAGCACTTTTTGTACCTATAGGTCGAATTAAAAAAAAACACACACACATCAACAACGGGCACAAAATTTCAAGCTTTTAGCTTCAGCCGTTTCGTCTGGTGGTTAATGAATCTTCAGTCAATCACTTTACTTTTTTAAATTAAATTCAAATATATAGATGTCGAGAGACGACATAATAGACAGTTCTTATAATTTTAAGCCGATTTCCCGATTTCAAATTGCCTGTTTAGACCATGGCCCTATGTTCTACCGTAATCGAAAATCCAATCTTATGAGAAACTCTAGTTGAATTCTCCTCCGTCCAATTGCGAACGTTTTTAACCATCTTTGATTGAAGGGAATTGCAGATAGATGAGCTGCTCTCGATTCGGAGGCTAAAGGCTGCCGCTGTCTAATTACTATAAATACGGTGTGTCCTAGTACAACAGTTTGGTTTTATAGCTTTTATATCTTCGCATATTCCTCAGAGGTTCCTAAAAAATTTGTTTAAAAACTGCAAAAATAAAGATAATGATTGTGTTGATTCGTCTTATAAGACAACAACAACAAAAATCTGCATTAAACATCGATTTATTCTGAGCTAAAAAAAACTAGCGAACCATGATCCTCAGGATAACTACAAGTTTGGGATTCTCAGCGTTCTAGCTGACGTTAATTTTAAGACAATCGAGAGTCGATCTTGAAAAGTCGACTGCAATTTCCTCAAAGATCATAAAGGGCTAAGCAGAATGCTCGCGTTGAGCCATCCGTTGCGTTATGTGTTATCAAAAATACAACAACCACAAGGAAACGATAACACTAACGCTTGAAGTTATTGTGCGCTGCGCTTCGAAGTTAAATATATTTTAATTTTTTGCGTGCGTTAACGCGATAACAAAAAACGCTCAACGCGAACATTCTGTTTAGCCTTTAAGCGGTGTACACATTATAATTTTTGACTGTCAACTTTTTTATCGATTACTGACTGTCCAACAACCATAAATATTTTTGTTGTTGCCTGATGAATGACAAACATGTGAGGCCACTCTATCAAACAAGCAAAATTTGGCAAGAGTGCCATTCAAAAATGCTAGTGTGTACACCGCATTAAGTCAACTGCGACTTTTTTATGCCATGTACAGACGAGCGTCGTTCGCTCTCTCATTCGTTGTTCGACCCCTAATTATGAAGTAATTACATAGTTCCCATACAAAATTCTCTGACCGAACACCGACTTTTGTACATTGTTCAATTCAAATCACTCTCTGAAAAACCAAGAATTTTGTCCCATCCTAAATGAGAGAATTTATCGAAAAAAAATTAATTTTGACAGCATGAAAATATTTATATAATTTTCAAACTTTTTCAGTAAAATTGAAAATGATGAATGAAAAGTAAAAAAAATTATAGTTTTTATATATGCAGAAGGAAGTAAATTTTGTAATCTACATAATGCAATATGCATTTCTTTCCCTTTGGTTCTAATTGGCGTATAAAACGAGAAACAAATGTGGGGAAACCCAAACCAAAATTCTCCAATTTTTTATTTACATATACATATGTGACATTTGAATTGAGAAATTTCGAAAATATATTTAAAACCACAATATTTTTAGAAAAAATGGAAAACATGAATTAAAAGTAAATAGATATGGGTTCATACTATAGTCAGGAGAAAGAGAATTATTTTTTCTATTTAGATCCATATGTGATTCACGTAAATATTGTCACGTTCTTGGATTTTACCTAATCCCGTGTAGACGTTGTTTTATTTCCCAATACAGTTCGTACTAAATAAAACGCGGGTTCTTTCTGATTACAATTATTACAATGATTTTATTGACACAACTTTACTTTGCACGTTACTTTACAGCTTTACGTTACTTGACTGTTTCAATTCGCGATCTGATTCACAACTGACTAACTGCCTTGCCATTTCCTCCATTTATATGAGCCTTGCCTGTCGCTACAGAAGTTTCTAGGCGATCTGGTAACATCTAGATTACGAACAATCTGGTAGCATTTGAACAATCTACCAATGCAACAAACACATACAAACATACATTGAGTGAACAATAACAACAACACATATACAGGCGAGGGAGTAACAAAGAAAGAGGAATTAAGCGATCATCAATGATGACGTTGAAAAAGAATTGTACGTCAACAACAAAATAGACAATGAAAGAGGAAATGGAAAGATGTAGAAACATCTATACAGTAGTTGTTGTTGTGAAGTTATTCGAATGAACTGCGTAGTAGAAATTTACGTTACAATTCAAATTCTTAAATTAACGGAATTCATCAGAATTAACTTAAATCTAAAGTTATATTCGTAACATTGCCCCCCGCTTAAGCCTGTTCGTCCCGAATAGGCACAGTTCCCGTTCTGTAGGGGGTCAGCCGCTCCAAATGTACAACTTTCATCTTCGACCTGGGACTGTCGCTCCTCTGGATGCGATAAACCACATCATTTATTTTCGTGACAATCTTGTAGGGTCCTTCCCAGTGCGTTTGCAATTTGGGGCATAGTCCTTTCTTCCGTTGGGGGTTGAACAATTGTACCAGTTGCCCTTCTTGAAACGCATCGGTATTTGCCGCTCGATCGTACCTTGCCTACATGCGGTTGCTAACCATTTTTATTCGATAGCGAACTGCATCGTGGACTTTACTAAAAGAGTTTTGACTGTCTTCATCTTGGTTCACATCGTCGTTTGGGGTAGCACCGAATATCAAATCGCCAGGTAGCTTTAATTCATTTCCGAACAGAACTTTGGCTGGGGTCCGGGATGTGGAATCATGAATGGCCGATCTATAAGCCAGTAAAAACTTTGGAATATGCTAATCCCAGTCTCGTTGGCCACTGTCCACCACTTTCCGTAGATGTTCTTCCAGGGTGCGATTGAATCTTTCCACCATGCCATCTGATTGTGGATGTAGGGGCGTCGTTCTGGTTTTCTTGATTCCGTAGGAGTCACACATTTCCTTGAAGATCGCTGATTCAAAATTCCCACCTTGATCGGAATGAACCTCAGATGGAACACCATAGCGAAAAATCCAATTTTTGCTGAACACATCCACAATTGTCCTGGTTTCTTGATTTGGGATAGGATAAACCTCTGGACATTTGCAGAAGTAATCCATGACTACTAAGACATACCGGTTCCTAGAGTCGCTTATTGGGAACGGTCCAGCTACATTCATTGCGATTCTTTCAAAAGGGGCTCCTGAATTATACTGCTGCACGTAGCCTCGACCTTTAGCTCTTATGCACCTTTCACAATTGGCAATCCAGTCGGCAATGGATTTTTGACAGCCGACCCAGTAGAATCTCTGCTTTACCTTTTCAGCGGTCTTTGCTATGCCAAGATGTCCTCCACTTGGCCCATCGTGAAACTCCGACAAGACATCTCTTATTTTGGAATCTGGGACGACGATCAAGTTCCGGTGAGATTTACCCATTTGCGATATAAGCAACCATCTATTATAAGTAGACTGTCCCACTGGGCCCAATAGGATTTTAAAAGAGGGCTTTCGGAGGTAATTTTTTTGCGACTAGATCGCTTGCTTATTTTCCCCAGAATAGGATCCCCTGTTGTTCCGTCGACCAATCTTCACCCGACTCAAACTGCAATAGTCGGACATCAACGATATTCTCTCTACACTCAGTCTTTGAGCAATGCCTGCATTCTACCTTGCATGGCCGACGAGATAGGGCATCAGCATTACCGTGTTTTCCGCCTTTTCTGTGCTCGATTCTGAAGTCATAACTCTGGAGCCTCTCAATCCAACGGGCTAGTTGACCTTCCGGATTCTTAAACTGCAGCAACCATTGGAGAGCAGCGTGGTCGGTCCTCAGCAGAAAATGCTGGCCATATAGGTATTTGTGGTAGTGTTTAACGCTCTCAAGGACAGCAAGCAGCTCTCTCCTCGTCACACAGTAATTCCTCTCAGGCTTCGACAATGTCCGGCTGTAGTACCCGATGACTTTTTCCTGTCCGTCGATTTCCTGGGAAAGGACACCACCGATGCCGCACGCACTTGCGTCTGTGTCCAGAGCAAACTTGCCGCCAGGTATAGGATATGCCAAAATGGGGGCTCTGCATAGCAGGTCCTTGAGCTTTCTGAATGCCTCTTCTTGGTCGTTGCCCCACTGAAACCTCTGGCCTTTTTGCGTCAAGCGGTGTAGACAGGAGGCGATGTTGGCAAAATTTGGGACAAATCGACGGTAGTAGGTGCAGAGACCCAGAAAGCTTCGCAGCTCATGGAGATTTCGGGGCTGCGGCCAATCTCTGACGGCTTGAATTTTCTCATTATCCGTCGATATGCCCTCCGCCGTCACGTGGTGCCCCAGGAACTTCACCTCTCGTTGGAAGAGACTGCACTTCTTTGGATTTAGAACATCCTTTAAATTCTTGATGTGTTCGTCGAAGTTGCGTCCCATGACTATGATGTCATCCAGGTATATGAGGCACGACTTCCACAGCAGCCATTTTAACACACGCTCCATCAGCCTTTCAAATGTAGCCGGGGCGTTGCAGAGTCCGAATGGCATGACATTGAACTGCCAAAGACCCCCATTAACGCCAAACGCTGTTTTCTCCTTATCTTTCTCGGCGATCTCTACTTGCCAGTACCCACTCTTCAGGTCGAGGGTGGAGAACCATGACGTCCCGGCTAATGTGTCCAATGTGTCGTCGATTCTTGGGAGCGGATAGCTGTCTTTCTTGGTGACATCATTCAACTTTCGGTAGTCCACACAAAATCGGGTCCTTCCGTCTTTCTTCTTGACCAAGACCACTGGGGAGCACCATGGACTTGACGATTCTATTACACCACTCTTTTCCATTTCACTTATCAGCTTTTGGACCTCGTCTCTTTTTGCCAGGGGAACACTTCTTGGAGGCTGTTTAATGGGTCTCGCGTCTGCTGTATGGATTTCATGCTTCACCACTGATGTTCTTCCTTGGTGCTCTTTTGTCAACGCAAAGGTAGAGGCACATTTCCATAATAGCTGCTTAGCCTTGTTCCTCTCGGAAGGTGATAATTGGTGTGTCCACTCTTTTATGTAGCCGTCGAGGTGCTTCTTCTCCGTGGCTGCTGGCTTTTCGGTGCTAGTTTCCAAATTAATTACAGCTTCAGCTGGTGTGCATTGTCCAACATCGGAAAATTGGCAAATTTGCTCTTGCTTGTTTGACAGGTTCAAAACTCTAAAAGGAATCTATCCGTCCTCGTTGCTTTTCACCAGGGCATTCGCTATTAGGATGTTACTGTTTATGTTTTCTGCTGGTTCCACCACCCACAACTTCTCGGCTCCACAATCTCCATTCATTGGTACCCATATTATTGCTTCGGCACAGGGTTGTATTATCTCTGGATGGTCCGTAATCAGACGTCTAATGGGTGTACTTTCATCGTAGCCCACGTTTAACGGGATTTCGACGTTAGACCAGGTCATCACACGCTCTTTCATATCCAGATTGATACCAAAGGCAATCATATAATCTGCGCCTATTATCACTTCGTCTATGATATCAGCAACTATAAACTCGTAATTCTCCGATTTATTGGCAATAGTTACTCTCAAGGTAATCTTGCCGTGTACTGCCGAGGGCTCCCCCGTTGCTGTGCGCAGTCTGACTCCATTAATTTGCGTTACTTTTCCCTTTACCAGATCTGATCTTATGATGGGCTTTGATGCGCCAGTATCTAACGTCAGAACTCGCTTATCGCCATTGATGTACTCAGTTGTTGTTAGGTTGTGACTTTCCTGTTGTACTATTGCTATGGAGATTGTGGGGCCATCGTCGATGGGAGCCAGTTCATGCCCGCTGAACTGGCTCGATTTAGTTTAACGGTGACTCATTTGTGGACTGTTGAGCCATTCTTCTACCATCTTTCGTTGGAGGTGGTGACGATGACCTGTATCGTTTGCGCTTAGCTCTGCATTCGCGAGCAATATGACCTGCTTTATCGCAGTTGTAGCATCTAACCCTGGACTTAGTCATCCCTACTAACTTTGTTTCTTCTATTACCCGCCTCATGGCGTCCTCGATCGAGTTGACGAGAGATTTGGGTTCGCAACATTCGGTCTCCAGTTGGCGAATCTTGTGGGTCTGGGGCTTAACAATTATTCTTGCCGTCTCTTGGGCAAGGGCAAACGACACAGTTTCGGCAAATGACGCTTTTGGTGACGCATATGTTGCACACTTAATCTCAGGGTCACGTATGCCATTCACAAAGGTTTCGATTTTAATACGGTCCAACAATGGGTGATTTTCTCCTGGATACGTCATTAGCACCAAACGTTCCATCTCAGCTGCAAAGTCTTGTAACGTCTCCTTTGCCCTCTGTACTCTTCCCCTTAATTCCATAAGATAGATGTTTCTTTTATGTTCGCCACCGTACTTACGTTCCAGTGCAGCAATAACATATTCATAGTTGCTTCTAGGAGCGACAGGAATACTCTGCATAACATCAGCAGCACTGCCCTTCAATGCCAGAAGTAGTGCAACCGCTTTGTCGCTGTCGTTCCACGAATTTCTAGAAGCCACTGTCTCGAACTGTAACTGGAAAACATTGAATGACGTAGAGCCGTAGAATACAGGAGGTTTGATTTTTAGTGTGTTATCAGGAACGCGCACCAAACCACCTTTAATTTCCAGTTCCGACATTTTCTTCTCCAGATTCGTAAACCTGTGGTCGTGGGCCAGAAATTTCTCATCCACAGACAGAATCTTCTCGTCAACCGACTGCACTTTCTTATCCAACTCTTTAATTTGGACCTCCACGGTTTCCACTCTCCTTCCAATATCTTCTGTAATGTTCTCGAGTTTCTCGTTCATTATTCTCGAATTTTCGTCAAACATTCTACAATTTTCTGCCTTGAGTTCATCTAACTTTCTGGAATTCTATTCGAATCTTCTGGAATTTTCCTCAAACATTTTAGCCAGCATTTCTCTTAAATCGTCACTCCTGGCAGCTACTGACGAGACTTCCCTACCGTTGGATTAGCCCATTTCCGATAAATCCACTTCATCCATACTGTTAAACTCATATGTATCGATGTTCATACCACGGCGCTCGAACTCATCCAACAGACGTTTTTGTAGTTCAGCCTTGTTGCCAGTAGAGGACAATTCCAATTTATTGAGCTCCACTCGTAGATCATTAAACTTCATCGTAGTATTATCGTAATCCCACTTCTGACACCAATTGTCACGTTCTTGGATTTTACCTAATCCCGTGTAGACGTTGGTTTATTTCCCAATACAGTTCCTACTAAATAAAACGCGGGTTCTTTCTGATTACGATTATTACAATGATTTTATTGACACAACTTTACTTTACACGTTTCTTTACAGCTTTACGTTACTTGACTGTTTCAATTCGTGATCTGATTCACAACTGACTACTGCCTTGCCATTTCCTCTATTTATATGGGCCTTGCCTGTCGCTACCGAAGTTTCTAGACGATCTGGTAACATCTGGATTACGAACAATCTACCAATGCAACAAACACATACAAACTTACAGTGAGTAAACAATAACAACAACACATATACAGGCGAGGGGGTAACAAAGAAAGAGGAATTAAGCGATCATCAATGATGACGTTTAATAAGAATTGTACGTCAACAAAAAAAATAGACAATGAAAGAGGAAATGGAAGGATGTAGAAAAATCTATACAGTAGTTGTTGTGAAGTTATTCAAATAAACTGCGTAGTAGAAATTTACGTTACAATTCATATTCTTAAATTAACGGAATTCATCTGAATTAACTTAAATCTAAAGTTATATTCGTAACAATATGTTACAATTTTGGTGTAAAACAAGACACAAAAAGTTTGAAATAAAAAACTCTGATGACATGAATTAAGAATAGTGTCGTATGAACGGGTTAATTCATGTACGTAATTCTGAGAGAGAACTACGTTGTTCGAATGCCCGTCAGAACATGGCATTAGACTTTTCAATACAGAAAGTCGATTAATTGATTAGTCGGAAGTCGATTTACTTATCCCTAATGTCCACGTTTCTGATCAGCTGATATTTGTTGTTTACTAATAAAGATTGCTTAGAATTGTTAATTATTTAAATCATAAATGACCATTGGATTAATTAAACTTCTTGTTCTCAGAATTACGTTGGTTTGTCGGATTTTGAAGATATTTAAACCCATATCGAGTACTCTAAACGGGATATCTGTTCGTAACGCTTTTAGAAAAAGACTTGCAAGTCTGAGTTTTGAAGAGAATTGCAATATTAATCGCGGTATTAGAACAGACAATTATTTCGAAATGCTGGTCAATAAATTAGTGAGGCACGCGCAAACTCAACATTGTGATAACGATGACAGTAATGTTATTTTGTGTAAAGCAAATATCTTTTCGGCATCCAGTTCCGAAGACAGTCAGGTTAACCAACCTGAAACTGTGGTTAATGCAGAAACAACCCCAGCTATGCCGGACGTAGAATGTGTATGGTTTTTCGATGTTGAAGATATTCAAGGTGTAGACAAACGTGAGGTATGTTTTATTTGTTGTTATACATGTGCCCTTCTTAGCCTTTGTATTAACGATATGATTCACATTTAATCTCGGATTGAAGTACATTATTTCATTGAAGTGCCCAAAAGGCTTCCATTTCATCTATACACTGGTGGTCAAAACTAATATAACTAAAATTGCAAACATTATAAATGTCTTGTAACTTAAAAAAAATTATAATGAACGTTTTTCAGATATAAAAAGGTAATTTATTCACTTAAAAAAAACCAATACAAAAAATATAAACGCAAATTTTATGGAAATAAAAAAGTAATCTACGGAAAACTAAATTGACCCAATTTTTTTGCTTGGTCAAAACTAAATCAACTTTTTGATGTTTTGCTTTCCATAAGTAAATTTAGCAAGTAATCGACAGCGCAACCATTATTTTCCACCTACGAGGCATTAAATCCTCCTTTGGGAAGAGGTTATGTTTTTTAGTTTATGAATATTATTTGATTTTAGTCCAAGTATTTTTCTATAGGGTAAAGATCAAATGATTGTGCTGGCCATTCTAAAATCCTTCGTTTTTACTACTGCAACCAATGTTTGACATGTTTCGGTGTATGTTTGAGGTTATTGTCAAGCTGAAACATTCAAACAAGCGGTATATTTTCTGCAGCGAAGGGTACTTTGCGTTCTCAACACAATTCTATAAACCAACCAAGTTATTACTTCATAAATGCGTCAATTGATCGAACTTTGTAGAAAAAACAGCCCAATACAATTATTGACTGGAGGTGGGTTGATTTCCTTGCAATCCGAGATCATAATATTTCTCCACTGTGTTGGATTCCAATTAATATACACTTTTGCGAATGCTAAATTTTTTTTCAAAAATACAAAGGGCTTTCATAAACACTCTATTCCTGTGGTTATATCCAACGATAAACCCTCTCACCAATTTCGTTGAACTCTTAAATGGGTACTTTTTTACGGCTATGACAATTTGTACGAACTGATGTTTTTCGCGGAAAATTAGAAATTATTATTTATAGAATATTTCTCCGAAATAATGTTCTGTGATAAATTATTTTCATAATCTCTGATAATTAACTTTTTAATTAACTATTTATTAGTGGGGAAAGTGTGGCATGTCCGCATAGGGGTAAGGTTAATTCCCGTCTTTTGGGTCTTTATTTCAAATATTCATTTATTTTAGGAATCGTGATCTCCCTGATCACGAAAATATACATACATATACATACTTCCCGAGATATGGACCACTGAAATTCCGAAATTCCTATTCTCATAATTTCGTCATTTATGGTCCGATGAGGGTAATATTGGTATGGTTGTTAAGCATACAAATTATATTTTCATTTAACTTCGTTTTAATAATAAAATACAAAAAATAGACGGCCTTTGGCCGGGGATTTCAAACTTTCTCCTATGGCCAGATGGACGCGATTAAATAAACATGTTTTTCTAAAGTTTACCATAATCGGCCCATATGAATTCCGGAACTTCAGAGGCCCATATCTCGAGAAGAATGGACTTCCCCCATTTTTAATAGAAAATAATTCTTCGAAAATAATCTTTATAAAAACTAAAAAATGTAGATACTTTTTTTCGATAGACGCCCTTTGGCCGGGGATTTAAAACTTTCTCCTATGGCCAGATGGACGCGATTAAATAAACATGTTTTTCTAAAGTTTACCATAATCGGCCCATATGAATTCCGGAACTTCAGATTCTTTCAGTAAACTCCAGTAAGTTTGTTGTTGTTCAACTGTCAAACTTGCTCTCTCACTTGACTCTCTTTTACTGGATTTTTGAGTAAACAGACAACATTTAGTAACATTCGGTGCAATTGTTACCAAATATCGAGTAAACAGACAGAGCTAATATATAAAACAACTTCGTGTTGGCAAATTAAGTCTGATAAGTAATTTTCTGAAAAAAAAATCGAAATTTCGAAACAGTTGAAACTAAATACCATATAGTGGAAAAAATGCAGATAACTAAAGTTTCAGAGCTTATCTGTTTGTACAGTAGATTTGTTTTAGTCCAAACTAAAATTGAGAAAATTTTCTTTTCCATACATTATTATAAATAGATGTCAAAATGAACTTTACATTTACGCTTTCGTTTTTTTCAAGTGAATAAAGTAGCCGATTTAAATCTGAAAAAACAACACGACTTGTTTATTTTTCTTTTTAAATTATACGTCATATATATATATATATATATATGAATACTATGGTTTAACGTCTACCAGAGTTGTAAATAAAATATGCTCTTAACTCAGAAATGCATTCTAAATAACCTGCCTACGTGCATGTCCTCTGTCATCTATTTCTATAATCTGTTGTCATAAATATTTTTAAAACCTTGATCAATATTTATTATTATTTTAGAATATGCTCTACTTTGAGCTCGAAGTATGTTCGAAATCTGAAATTTTTGACTTTTTCAAAATCGATATGTTTAAAATAATATTGGCCCAGTTAGCCAAAAAAGGGAGCGTAGACAATGTATTTTTAAATGTTAATAGGGTACATTTTTTTCCAAGTAGAAAAACTATTATACCGAACACAACCACCCAAACTGGTGTATGTCTTCGCTACCTAAATTCGAATTTGTCTTTACGCTAGAGTTGGGTAGTTTCTCGGGACTTTGGACACAGTCGTACAAACGATATGTAATGGATATAATGTTAGTCCCATATGGATCCACTGTTTTATGTATTGCTGGATTTAAAAAAAACTGCAGTTTTTTTGGGTCTTGTTACCGCAAACCGACAACTGGGGTTGGTCGATTACCAGAGTAATCATGAACCACAGCTGATTTACGATGAGTTAGAAGAATGTTGCTTATCGAAATATGGATATATCATAATGTTTACATTATAAACAAATGTCTGCTTTGTGTATGAATTTACATAGTTCATGTTGTAAATCAGCTGATTGTATTATATTTACAGCACTTGAATATAACATTGTCGTCAGACTCTATTGTATTGATGTCTTGATGTTAGTGTTCGAGATTTTCATGGTGGTTGCTTCCACCATGGGTAGAATAGTAAACATCCCATGCTATATCTAGAACACTGTCTGCAAATGACAGGACAATCAATAAGTTCTTAACCTCTTTTCTACTTTGGAAGTCAAAGAATCATGATGATGCGAGTCTCGCATTTAAATAACCGCATATAAAAACATTAGATTTTTACTCAAGAAAAGAGAAAAGTTTTTTTTATTCATTTTTAATGTCATTGCACTTTAGCGAGTGGGAATAAATATATCGACACAAGCGTTAAATTAATATATCAAAAAATATTTCTTGACTTTCAGGTTTTTGTGAATTAAAAAAGCAACACTGTCGTAATTATCTTCCCCGTTTTTGAGATTGGGGGAGAAGTGTCACCTATGAACGTGAAGCACTTTTGAATAGCGCTCATATAATCTCGGCAATAACTTTTTTATATGGCAATCTTATTCTTTAGCAGCGTATATAACTTTGGCAAGCTTTTTCAGTTGTCGACAAAATGTAGATGAGTGAACATTTTTTAGCTGATTTCGCATTGCCATTGTAACTTATTCATTTTTTTGTTGTTAATAAATGTATTTCTGATATGTATGAATAAAAAATATAAATATTTGAACATAATCACTGTAAAAACAACGCCGTTCAAAAATTCCAAGCCTTGTTTTGAACACACAGCAAAACAGTAATAAAATATTAAATCGAACTTAAAGTATGTCATATGTGTATTCAATGTAATGGCTAATTAAAATTTATAAATACCCAAAATTATAAAATAAAAAAATTATGAGACTTGAAACGGGAACGATTTTGCAGCCGCACCTGTATATTTCTTGGTGAATTCCTCCGATTTTAACCGTTTGCAAAATTATGTATTTTCAATTTTCAAAAAGAGAAACAATTTATGTAAAAAATAGAATAATAAAAAAGCTAAAACACTGTCACATGTGTTTTATTATTGTTTATATTTTTTTGTTGTGTTTATAGACGGTATACAGAAACGCTGGTTAAAAAAAAACATAACGACTACTGAAACTGCAGGTTTTAGGAACATTTTTTAAACAACATTTTTTTAAAACTTGGTTATCACTCCTAGAAAGTTCCTTAAAAGAATTAGGAAACAAATTTCTGATAGATATAAAAGTATCTGAAATTTGTGATGATTAAAATATTTGGACATCTTATGTTGAGTTTATCGATTGTGTCGATTAAATTGCTAAATAAAGCTCAATTTACCTCGATTTATCACAAAAAATAAATCAAAATCCTATCTTAAATCAAGGTAATTTGAATACAATTCAGCTTTTTCACAAAAAATAATCACTTCTTTAAGCATGCTTCAAAATATGTTAACCCTTTGCATATTGATGGAAATTTCCATCATTCCATTGAATGCCCTCCAAAATGAAAGCATTTGGATGACCAAGGCTAGATAAATCGTTTAATATACATTGCATAAAATACACTTAGGTGGAAAAAATAAAACGAGTAACTAACGGTAAAGTGCAAGAAAGTTTTATAATACATGTTCCTGTTATTTTGAAATCGATTTAAGTCGATTTTACATATCCATGCAGTTTTGGTTGCATTTATAGTATACATGTGTACTACATTTTTATAATATTTTTCAAACTTTAAAGCAAATTTAAAAGAACTAATCTTGCTTTCTCTTTATAAACTTCTTATTCGAGATATTTGTCGAGTAAATATTGCAATTAGTGACAATGCTATGCAGTGGTAAACGTGCATTAAAACCCCTCCTGATTGAAAGTTAAATAATAAGCTTAAAATAATAAAGTGACATATTGGAACATTTGTTACGCAAAATATATGTAATTTACATGACTAAGGCATTATAAAGCATTTATGTTTTGCATGCATTTTGTACGAGTTGAAGCTGTTGTTGTTCCAAAGCGTTACATCAAATTTTTGACTGTGCCATACTGTTATTTTTTGCTGTCCTGTTGGTGATCGCTTCGTAATTAGGATACATAATACAGTGCCACTCATTCGAACTTCACGCCGTCTTAATTTAAAATTGCCAACCTGTTGTTGTTTTCAACTGAACATAAGAACTAAAGAAACAAAAAGTAAAATCTTATCCAAATCGTTTTAAGTCTAATACCATGGTATAATAATAGAAGGTAACAGCAATTGTTGTTGTACAAAAAACGATACAACAACCACATGGAAATTTGTTGTTGTAAGTTCTACTAGTGTCATCTCATTTGACAGAAAAATGTAAACAAACAAACAAATTATTTTCGAATCCTCAAAATAAAAATTGAAAAACATGAATGAAAATCTATCAAATTTATATTTCTATCGTTTCCACATCTTTCTATAATTGAGTCATTGCCATATATATGTGTAACACATATGAAAATCCAGGGAATAGCGAATTGTTCCTTGAAGAAAGATTTGCTTCCTCAAACTTTACCAGCAGGCAGATTGAGTAAGTTGAATACGGGAGCAAATTTAATAAAGAACAATTACAAATTGTATGCGTTCCCAATTTTCCTGTTGGGTGATTTTTAAAAACATAATTTGTCAAATTCATATTGACACTAGTATTACGTTGGAATCAAATCAGCTGGGACTTGCTGTTACCTTTTTAATTGTACAATGGTCTAATACATTAAAAAAGGGTTAGCCATGTGGGATATGTAATGTCTCAACTACTGGGACCAGAAGCTTACTTTGCAGAACCTGTAATGTATGGTTTCATTCCGACTGCGATGTCTAAAATGTCTCTAAAACTGTATTTAATATGCTGAATAAATTTTTTTTTTTTTATCCATTTTTGAAGCCGATAATTATTTTTAAATAAAAATATTCAATGTCGGGTAATATGGACCACTATAAAAAAGTGGGAACTTTTCATGAGGACGAGTTCGAAACATGGGCGCATTTAATAAGCGAGGAGGTATTCTATCCTCTGAAAACTCGACATGCGAAATTATAGGTGCTTCGGTTGGATAATGAAGCAAGGACCTTAAAAATACCGCAAATGGGGCGGTACCCTTACATGGGGGCTTTTCCAAAACATGAACCCATATATTTTTGCATTCATTGTTAACCAAGAGTGCAATAAATCACAGCCTACCTTTAACTTACTAATCCTCATTACCCAAACATACTGGTCCATATTACCCGCTGAGTTATTTTTATTCGCCGTTTAGAGTTTTTTGAAATATAATGCAATGACATTTTTATAGACAAAAATATATATAATGTTTAACCTGGAATATCTTTAGTCAACAAATCTACTATGTTGGGAAAACAATTTGTTTTTATTTTTTACCGTTGTTACGCCAATTCCGATTGTGCAGTAAGCTTGCTGCTCTTGGCGATTCTTTTCGGTTGCTTGAAATTGACGTTGGCAACCCTGTCATGGATAGTTAACATTTTATTAAGCTCCGCGAAATTTTTATAAAAACGAATTAAAAGTGAAAACGCAAAACGTAGTTTTATAATTATGTAGTTATCGATACATTAATAATATATGAACGATCAAACAATGAAGTTTAATACAATAATTAAATAATTAATAAAATATCGATGAAATACAATTCCTTGCCTGAAGTTCAATAAAAAAAGAAGAAGAAGAAGCAGACACAAATTGTTTATATTGAGATACATCATAATTGCTGCAAACTACAATATTAATGGATAAACTGAATAATACAGCTACTGATACTTCATAAATAAATCTTTGTATTTATGGATAAATTTATCTTTCCGTCTAAGATCTGTGAGTTGTCCTGTTCTAAGTAATAAGAAGAAGAATTGGTACTTCTTGATGCGCCGCAATTTGTCCGCCAATAATACCCCGCTGCCGATTGATCCCCAATTGCATCAAAACCCAAGCTGCTTTTAATTTAAATAATCTTCCTTGCCTTCTTCAATTAATACTTTCACCATTCTGGCTCTTGTCAAGTTGCTGTTATATAAAAGGAATATATACACTTATTGTGAACATGTCTCCCAATAAAAATTTTTACAATTGCCCTAAATGCTGTAAAAGTGTCAACAATCAACACAGCATTGGCTGTTGCATCTGCAACGAATTTTATCATATTGCCTGCGTAAAAATTACAAGAGAGCAACATTCGTTTTTGTATAAAACTAAAACATTTTTGTACAAATGCCCTAGATGCATTAAAAAGAAAATCAATGTAGTTGTTGATGATGGTGCAGCAACAAAATCTCCAGCAAATGCCGCTGTGACCAATGACAGTGCCAGCTTTGCAGATGATGTACGCAGTCAATTCAAAGCTTTCGCGTCAGCATTTGAATCCGAATTTGATTCCTTTAAGTCAGATATTCGCAACTATGTCCAAGAAATGGAAAAACGCGTTTGTGATACAATGTCTTCTCTTGAGCGGGAATTTAATAGCCGTGTTAAAAAAGTTGAAGAAGACATACTAAGCTGTCTAGCTGTTACCAAACAACTAGAGACAACATTTAACAACAATGTTAGCGAACTACAAACTCATAATGATATATTGCAGAGAAGACTCAACCGGGCTGACATAGTCATCAACGGTTTACCAGATGGCATTCGTGATTTAAGACAACCTATAACAAAAATATTTGCATTTTGCAACGTCACGGTATCTTCTGCCGATATACAACACATTTGCTACATGTGAAGGGCAAATCTGTGCTGGTAAAATTGAACTCAGTCTACCTACGAGACACAATAATGGCAAACTATCACAAGAGCAATCAAATTTTATTAAATGATATTGTTGGTGGAGATGTGAATAGTAGGGTTTATCTTAATGACCATTTGACCCAAACATCATCCAAGCTATTATACCTATGTCGTAGGTTAAGAAGGCGGGGGGCCCTATTATTATTCAAACTAATAAATGGTGATAAACCAAAAGTATCGGTCACATTAGCAAATGGAATGTTGGATGAATTGGATATGAATCAGTGCGCTCATTTGCTAGACGTCAGCTGCGGAAATGTTTCGACTTCTGAACCGAGTAGTGCGGCTATATCTACTTAATTTATGATTTGTTGATAATTACCAGTTTATACAGGCAGAAGTTATGGTGTTGCGGAAAGTTTGTTTATTGAAATTATGGTAGAGACAAGTAAAGTCCTGGTTGGAATAGCTTATTTGCCTACAGGTGATTTTGATTCCTTCGAGACCGATATCTCTGATCTAATTGTTCGTTATTCCAACATCATTATAATGGGTGATTTTAACAACAATCTCTTCGATGTTACAAAAGCTCATAACATACGTCGGTCATGCTTGAGAATGGTTCTCTCAGTGCTGCATAACTCGCGACCAACACATTTCGATCCATCCCATCAATCATTTTCATTAATCGACTATTTTTTAACTTCAAACCCTAAACCCTAACCAGATATTTCGAAGCACGCCTTCATCTGTATCTCAATGGATTTGTCTGTCAACAGAGAACAATATACTCATGAATACGTCGACTACAACAATGTCAATGAGAGCGATTTGCACTATGTAGCCTCCTCGTTGGATCTTTCGAGTATGTTCAATACAACGAATGTTGATGCCCAATTAGACATTCTGATGTATGGAATTTGGCAGCTACATTCAGTATTTCCAAAGGAAATATTCAGAAAATCATTCAATAGAGACAAATGGATAAATTCCCCCGTTATTCGTTACCATCAATCTATTGCAGATTTGGCATATAGTTCTTATCTTTTAGATAAAAGTACTCAAAAATGGCAAATTTACTGCAATGCAAGAAATCGAGCCAAGTCCATTAAGAGGAAACACAAGCAGCTTTATCATGCTTCACTTTTTAATACCTGCACTAGTTCTAAAAATCTTTGGAGTATAATCAGGAAAAATGGTTTAATTGATAAAAATTCTACTAGGGAAAAACAGCTAACCATAGAAGATCTCAATTCTTTAAACACTTCTTTTGTTAGCAATCAGCTAGATCTTGATACTAACATTGATAATACCCTAGATATGTTAACTGCTAATGACGGGTTCTCATTTCAATGCATTTCATTCACCGATCTTTATTTAGCTTTTTCAGCCGTCAAATCAAATGCACCAGGAATTGATGGTCTCCCTCTAAAATTTTTTAAAATTATTTTCCCGTACATTTCTTCGAACTTCTTACATTATACAAATACCATCATCATGACCTCATCGTTTCCAAAAGAGTGGAAAATAGCTAAAATTAACCCAATCAGGAAGAAGGACTCGACTGGGGAAAATTACAGACCAATAGCTCTGCTTCCTGTATTATCAAAAGTAGTGGAATACGTTTTAAAAAAACAGCTTGATAATTATTTAGAGAACAATAATATGCTTGATGATTGCCAATGTGGCTTTCGTAGTCATCGAAGCACGTCGATGTTACTGGTAGGCCTAACCGACTCAATAAGAAGAAATCTTTGTGAGCAGAATGTTTCGATATTACTATCTCTAGACTTAGAGAAAGCCTTCGATAAAATTGATTATAGCATGTTAATAGGAAAATTAATAAATTTCTATGATTTCAGCCCTAACGCCTGTAAATTGATTCATTCATACTTAAATGAAAGATATCAATGTGTTTCCATGCAGGGTATTCTCTCTGATGTATTACCTGTAAAAAGTGGTGTTCCTCAAGGTTCTATCTTGGGCCCAATGTTTTTTATTATGTTTTTAAACGACTTATTTAGCAGTATTCGTTGTTATTGTACTCCTTACTCATATGCGGATGACATACAACTTTTATTTAAAGCATCTATAGGTAGCCCCGATGTCCTTCTTGCTAAATTTAACCGTGTTATGAATCTGCTGTATGTATGGATGAATTCCAACCGATTAATTGTTAACCCTAAAAAAACAAATGCTTTAGTTTTTCCTAGTAGTGCTCACTCTAATTTATCACTCACTTATAACTGTCAAATAATTAACATCGTCAGTAGCATAAGATGCCTTGGTATTATTATTGACGATAAGCTAACATTTGATAGTCATATTGATAATGTAGTCACCCATACACATTTAACATTACGACAACTTTATAACACGGATTTAATTCTACCCCGCAATATAAAGTTACAACTGGTGCATTCACTAATAATGTCTCATATACTGTACTGCATTGAAATATTCTCTGGCACAACCAAAACAAATATGAAAAGGATTAAGCTATCGATTAACAGAGTTGTTCGTTATCTTTTTTCGCTTAAAAAATTTGACCATGTTAGCACTAAAGTTAAACAATTTCTTGGTTGTCATTTTTGGAGATTTATAGACTGTAGAACATTAATGCTGTTTTATAATGCTACTAAAAATCAAAGTCCTGATTTTCCACTACAAATGTTTCCATTCTGTCGGTCAAGCAGAACAAACCAATTAATTGTTCCAAGAGCTATCGGTCAAATGAATAAATCATTTCAGGTACGAATTGCCAGAACTTTCAATAAGCTCCCGCATTCCCTAAAGCAATTTTCATTATCAAGCAGCACATATAAATTAAAAATAATAGACCACTACGGTTCCACTTAATTATCTGTACTCTATAAATATGATTTATAATGAACCCTTTCCGCAATACCTTCGAAATGGAAAATCGGATATGCTTAAATTGATTTTATGTCTAAAATATCTAAACAAATTATAATATTTACTAATGTTTTTGGAGTAGTTCTCAATTTTTCTACCTAAACTAAAGTATGTCATCTTTTTTTATAATATACAAATTTAAATTCTTATATTTTATACAATGCTGTTTATTACTAAATATTGAATATGTGATATTAATACACTTACTTGAGTAGTTAGCCACTTGCCAAACATTGAAATATATTATTATTTTTAGAATAATACCTTCTAAGATATCATTAAGAAATATTGTTAAATGGAGTAGTATAGTTTGCAATTTAAATGAAATCGGCCTTAATTGCTTCAAATTGCATTTTTGGAATAAAAATAAATAAATAAATAAATTGATATGAAGAATGAACAACTAGAAATAAAGAAGACATGCGAGATACGACATTGCGTACGTTGTTGCAGAAAGCTTATTGTCACAAAGGATAATTGCAACAATAATAAGTTCCTTCAGCTGGAGCTACAAAATCATATGATTGAATATTAGTTCAATAGATCCGATATCGTTATAACTGGTTTACCTGGAAACATTGAAAATTTTAAAGATGCCACTTTTCTTTGTGCTTAGTATGCTTTGTGATTATATAAAGGCTCGATATTAAAATGTAATATTAACAAACATGATCACCTTAGGTCTGCGTATTATAAATCAAAATCATTAAAAGTATCTGATATAATTGGAGGTTCATGTGAATACAGAGTGTACTTAAATGATAACTTGTTGGCGTGGTTTATTTGCGTAATGTTCAGTTGAAGATTTTGAAATTACTCATGCTACCATTTTTGATCTTTATTCCAATATAATTGTTATGGGGGTTATCAACTATAATATTTTTCATCCTAACAAATCATACACTTTCCGATCACTTGCATCAAGATGTGGACTGCATCCTATATATAACTGTTTACCGACACATTTCCATATACCAAAACACAGTACTTCATATTGGATTATTTTTTGGTTAGTAACACATGCTGTGTTGCTCACAAAAATCAACTACAATTTCCCTTCCTCTCTTCCCATCACAGTTTTATTTATACGTCTGTTAATTTTTCTCCAACAATCGCCTTAGATATGAAGATTTGTCTGATCAGCTTAATGGTTTGACTTAATGCCTATCTATCACACAAATAATGTTGACTTACAATTATCTAAATTAAATCGTACAATACACATCCCTCATAACCGTGTTCCAATTACAAGAATAAAGACAAATTTACTTAATAACTTCTATATAAAATGTATAAAAAATATTTTTCCATTAAATTCTGCGTATGTATTACATGAATACAATTCTTAGCACTTCTACGTTTCCATCAGCTTGGAAACTTGGACGCATCGTCCCCGTGCCTAAAGATCACAGTTTTGATTTTTCTTCAATGTTAAAATTCTTTAAAATATTATGAAAAGTCAAATATTGGAACATTATCAACGATTTTCTTTTTTTTTTTTGTACGCATCAATTTGTTTTTAGATCTAACTACAATACAACATCTGCATTAATTACTACGGGTATACCACAAGGTTAAGTTTTGGGACCCATACTTTTTCATTCTTATATTGATAATATAATACATCTGTTAACAAGTCGGATTTGCCAGTCTTTTGTGATTTTTTTTAATTTGTATATACAATATTCATATGGCTGGGGAGCCACTTATAAATATTATATTTTTATTTATTTATTTTCGTTTTAGATTATCTTCTAGTTATGAATTCTATATTGCATAGAATCTATTCTAACAATACATGTATAGACCTCGGATTTTTGCATGTTTTTTTATGCTTTATCCTATTGGACTCAAATTTTGTATTTAGGCGTTTCATGATTTAATTGATCGATATTTGGGGTCATGTCAAAAATATGCAAAAAATATGCAAAAAATATGCAAAATATATGCAAAAAATATGCAAAATATATGCAAAAAATATGCAAAAAATATGCAAAATATGCAAAAAATATGCAAAATATGCAAAAAATATGCAAAATATGCAAAAATATGCAAAATATGCAAAAAATATGCACGGTATGCTAGGTCGATATGCGGTTAATATATGCAAAAAATATACAAAATATGCATTGTCGATATGCAAAATATGGAAAAATATGCAAAAATATGCAAAAATATGCAAAATATGCAAAATATGCAAAAATATGCAAAATATGCAAAAATATGCAAAATATGCAAAAATATGCAAAATATGCAAAAAATATGCACGGTATGCTAGGTCGATATGCGATAAATATATGCAAAAAATATACAAAATATGCATATATTTTGCATATTCTTGCATATATTTTGCATATTTATCGCATATCGACCTAGCATACCTTGCATATTTTTTGCATATTTTGCATATTTTGCATATTTTTGCATATATTTTGCATATTTTATGCATATATTTTGCATATTTATTGCATATCGACCTAGCATATTTTGCATATTTTTTGCATATTTTGCATATATTTTGCATATTTTTTGCATATTTTGCATATTTTTTGCATATTTTGCATATCTCGTGCATATGCAAAATATGCAAATATGCAAAAAATTAAAAAATATGAACCCTTCAAATAATTCTAAATCCTTTGAAACGAATTTGTGTCCAATCAGAATTTCGATATCTTCATTATTAAAAAATATGCAAAAATGCAAAATCCGAGGTCTATACATGTATAATAGGCCTCTTAGGCTTCCAACTTAATTTTAACAAGTAAAAGAGTGTCAGTCGGTGTTGCCGACAGATATATACCCTCAGCCTTATAATAGGTTGATGATATTATAAAATTATTTTAGCACAATTTTTACCATTTTGTGGGGAAGTTATAAGAAGGAGTGGACCGATGTTCCCCATATTCGAACTTAAACTAAGTTTGGAAAAAATATTAATATTAATCCCTTGGAGAGTTATCGTGCGCATCAGCCGACCAGACAGACAGAAATCTTGAACCAATTGGCACACCAACATCTTAAAGCTTACGATGGCAGAAAAACTCCAGCTGGGTTCTCCTTACAAAAGGTTTACGGGTGTTGAGTATAAAAGTGAGCCAATTTCACTCATACCAGAAAATACTTTTTTTGCGAAGAAAGATGTAAATAAAATATCCATTATTAGAAAAATCATAGAAAACCATTAACATATAAACTCCATTATTATACGTGCAGTCTTAGACAAAAATTTCGGTTTGTTGACAACTGCTTCTTTGGCTGGATAACTTTGATACAATAACGCTCGAAGGGAGTGCAGATTTAATCCAAACTTTGCAAACGTAATATTTCTTCCAGGCCTAAATCAAGGTCGAAAAAAGAGAAATCAGTACCTTCCCTACAAATGGTTTAATTTACAATATCCTGCAAAATGATTATCCGTTTTGAAAATCTGTAAATCTAATACTAAGCCTTTTGGTTTTCGGGTTTAAAGAAATCCTTCGCTAATAATTAAAGACGCTGTTAGGGGTTAACTTCTGCCGTCACAAGCTTTAAGATTTTGGAGGCGCCAGTTCGTTTAAGATATTAGTATGTAGCATGCTTACTAGAAAAGTAAAGACACACAATATATCTCATATATATTATCCTATTTTATTTTTTGCAGTTATTTAAAAACTGTTCTTGACATATTTTGTACAATTTCTTTAAAAGTATCAAATTGAACAAGTAAAAAGTGTCAGTCGGTGTTGCCCACAGATATATGTATACACTCTGCGGAGGTCTACGGAATTACACACTGGTTTTATTTTGGGAGGAACCAACGAGAGTGGAACGACGGTTCCCATCTTCGGACTTGATCTAGGTTTGGTAAAATGCTACAATTTGGCACATTTTTGCCGTATGAAAGTGTATATACCCTCATTAGCCATAAGGTTAAGGGTATAGAAAGTTCAAATATATAAAGTAGATGTGTAAAAGTTACTGAAAAAAAAAAAATATTTCGTGATTCGAAATCAACACACATGTAAAAAACGGTCAGTCAACAAATCTAAACAATCTCACTTAATTACATATAAACACACCCCGAAATATGTCTAACGTTTATTCTTTTTCTCCCCAAAGGCTATAAAAATCTGAATATTAATGCCACAGTACATTGAATAAAAAGGGACGAGTAAAATGTGAATATTAGCCCTAAACACCAATAAGCGCATATACACACGCACACATCACTTTCCCAGTCGTACATTTTGCCTGGAAAAAGTGTGATCTCACTCATAGTTTAATTAAATCACAAAAATGACCTACATCTTATTAAGAATTGTCACGAACATTGCTAAGAACTGGGCTTGCCCAGTATTGTTCACTCTATTAAATTCTTATTAATTGCTGCAACAAGCTAAAGTCAAAAGAACAGTGTTGCCAGACAAACTATTCAAAACATCGTGACACATTGTTCTATATGAATATTTCATAGTTTCATTAGACATACTAAGGCCAGTAATTGTTTATGGTCAGAATTTACATTTGCGTATAATTTCGTTAATTAACGAAAAAAATTATTATTTTTTGTCTTTTGCTGCATCAATTTTGTATTTGTTTTTCTTGATATTGGAATTTAATTTTTCAGCAAGAATAAACTGTTTCTCCCGAATACATATCCTATTTAGGATAACTGAATTAAAACTGTTCACAGAAAATAATTCTATGGGAAGGTAAACAATTCGGGGTTCAAAGGGTTAATGCTGATGAAATAAAGAATTTTAATTTTATCACATCACATCAGAAAAACATAAGACGAATTGGGGCCAAATATTGTCGCAGTGTGATGGTAACCTTGAACAAACTGGCTGTGTCGATTGCTGTTAGACGATAATTAGTTTTCAAGAAGGTGTGTGTGATTCCTTTTTTTCCTTCTGTTCATCTTGTACGTAACGTATTTGCAAACCTACTGTTATTGACTTATCACATTAGGGTGTAATTAAATATATATTTATAGAGGAATATACACTCGAAATCGGATTAATTTGTAACTAAAAATTATAAACTAAAAAAGACTTTTCTCTTGCGAAAATACAAAAATACACATATGTATGAAACGAGCACCGCATAAAAATGTTTCATGTGAAATCCATCCCTAAAATGCAACAACAATATAATGACAAGTAATACAAAAGAATATGCATCAAAATCCATGCAAATTTGCATATTCAAGTAGAGTTTTCATATAACATTTAATGGAACCACTGAATGTCTTGAGACCCTGTTGTAAACCGTTAAATTTTCGTTATTTATTTAACGCGTTTTTCTCCCAACAGGGTTTTTGCGAATGGCGGGCACGATAACTCTAAAACTAATAACCCAATCGATTTCAAATTTCAGGATGTTTCTCTGTGTGTGTATAGCTATCGTATGAACTAGGATAAAGCCAATCGGTGAAGATCTTCCCTTAAGGCTGATAATGAAATTTGTTGTGGAATATGGAATAGATCGACATTAACCCTTAAATGGGTTTTCATGCTTTTAAGATTTTTTCGAGTAAATCCTAATTCGAATATTTTCAAATCTCTTGAATTGGGGGAATGTTTTAGTTTACCTCCCGACGTAAACTTGAAACAAGCCGCTATACGTGACTTCTATTTATAGGCCCCCTTTCCTAATCCGTTGGAATTTCCCATAATTATTTATTGTGTTGCATAGTATAATCGTTCATTGAGGCTTCAGTCGTTATAACTATTTTTGAAAACTCGAAAAAATTCTTATAAATCCATTTTGCTTTGTTTTTTTTTTATACTACGTACACTGTGATACGATAATTTTATGTAGGTATATTAGATAATATTTTATCCTTTACATGTTATTATAACTCTCTCCATTTTTACAAATTATTACGAAACAATGTTTGGAGTAATTCTCGTTGAATTCTTTAACCTGATCAACGCTTGGTAGAAATTTGTTAAAAACTTTAGCACTTTGAACAAATCGTTATTCTAACATTTTCATATGCTTTTTGAGAACAACTAAAAAATCGAACATTTCATCTTAAATTCAGAAAATTATCGGGTCTTTGATTGATACAAATTCGGATGTGTGATCCGAAATTCGGAAAATTGTTGAATGTTTTGTTCGAAAATGGTAAAAATTCTAGTATTTTTTAGGACATTCTGATATTTATCGGATGTTTGAATCGAAATTCTGAATTCTGCTTGTCAACGACTAAACTGAAGACAAAAAATTGAAAGCAATATTAAACGGTATACAAACATTCCGTTTTTTCCAAAATTTTCTTTTTTACTCGGAAAGTACTCGGAGAAACGGTAGGCAATATATATACAATTAAATTACACAATTAAATTTGCCTTCAAATTACTCAAAAAATAATAATAAAAAAAAGTTGGAGATTTTGGCAAAAATGATTTTTTATTTATTACAAATTATTTCATAAATGCTGCGGATTGCATTTCATTGAGATTTTACAAATATGTAGAATGCAACATCAAAATGAATATAATATTTGTTGTCATTAATTATATTTGTTACATTCAATTTGAATAGCTATAAATATTTTTGATGACACCCTAATATGTGGCTATTCATATAAACAAGTCCTCTACCTCCTCATTACAGTCACACCACACACACTTCGGTGTGTGCTCAGTCATCATTATCGCATAGACCACCACCGCAAACGATTTTCATGTGGCCTTCGGTGTGCTCCTTAGTACGCGTGTTTGTCGGTGGATATGTCTATGTGACTGACTGTTAGTCATTGGCTCTGCCAGTCCTTGCTTCATTCACTTCTTTTGCTCGTTCATATCACTAATAAAGCGAATTTTTTATTGTTTTGCTAGTGCTTCACGTGGTAGGGAGGGTGGTAAGTGTCACGTGACGTGAGTTATAGGTAGAAGTGAATGAATTGGAATGCACGAAAAAATGGTTTGGACGAGAATATTTTCGTTTTTAAATTCGAGCAGCTGACCGATGGCTGGTCGACTAGCCAGCAAATTCACTACTAGGCTTCGCTTTTTCTCTTGATGGCAAACTACGAAATATGTGTGTGTATGTATATAGATTCGTCATCCAATTATTAAAGTGAAGTTCGCATGCCAGCATAGTAAAAGTCAGCACCCCCATACATACTGTAGCAGGTAACACCTACCCAGATTAGCAACACTAACACACCACTGTCACGACAATCGTGTGCCTTGTATTGATTAACGGACTTGAAGGCCCATAATGAGGTTGCTCCCTGATTTGTCATTTAATGTAATCGTTAAAAAATCAATTTTGTTTTTCTATGCTATAAAACCAAATACATTTCTTTATTAAATTTAAGAAGGATGTAGAGGAGCTGAAAACGTTTCATATCGATTTTCGTATGCTGTTCACTGTATCAATCATTTGTGTATCAATCCATCCATTGACTGATGAAAACTTCTGTGTTACGAAAACTGCATGTCTTTGAAAAAATCAAAGACATGAAAGCATAACACATAGTACGTGATTAGCCGAATTGACTTTAATTTGTAGTTTTGCTTTATCATATTCACATGGGTCCTCCTTCTAGCATAACCTCCCCATATTATCCGGTTTTTTGGGGATAATGGGTCCGCCATTTTTAAAAGTCCCGAACGATTACTTATATTTTAAATTTCCCCTCATGTTGGAGGGTTCGACCCAGTCGGACATGCGGACATTTTTACTTATTATATACACCTAAGTCTGTTTACACAATAGATTGGTTCCAGAAGAAGCCGTGTAAAAAAAGACATTGATCTTATGCTTAAAGGGAATTCCCCTAAATTAGTGCTATTCACATTTGCTTTGACCAGTAAAAATTGTTTGTACGCGCTAAAGGGGAATTCACTTAAATCTTTAAGCTAGTGTTCGCAAACTATCGATACTATTGATGGTTTCAGACCTTTTTCATTCATAAATACTTTTTTGTGATATGAACATAATTCGCAAAAATTAAATTTGATAAAAAAAAATTTATGTACATGAAATTTCAAATCGTGCTAAATGGAATAAAATTCTGTAAAAAAATTAAAAATATTCAATTTTCATACCGTGTTATATCAAAACCGTGTACAAAAAGACCGTGTAAAAACAGATTTAGGTGTATATAGGCAAAGATCGTCCATTTTATTTTCGTACTAAATAAATGATTTTTAGAACATATATTTTGGGGAAAATGTCCTGACTCCGAAGTGTACAAAAGTTGTGGAGGTTTTAATTTTGGGCTTAAGAAAAAAATCTTTATATATGGCTTCTTCGTGAAATATGAATATGGAGATATTATCATAATCACGAAAAAGTTTCATATTTATAGAGTCCATCATATTTTTAATTAGAGGAAATTCTCTATAATCGGGGCCTCACTAATCCGGATTATTCTGTAATCCGGACTGTATTTCACAACTTATTGTGCATTCTATAATGCACAAACCTTTTCCTATTTTAGTGAAAATTTTACCTAATCTTTTTAAAGTTTATATTTTTCACCGTATAATTTTATTTTTTATTTAATCAAAAACATGCAATTATTAAATGATCACTAATATAAACCGAATTTAAGAAGCCTCGATAATCCAGAAAAATTGGTAATCCAGATTGGGGTCTGCAGTCAATTGTCCGGATTAACGAGATTATAAATTACTGTATATTAAAAACATATATCTAAAAATGAATATAAAACACCATTCTAAATCAAATTATATCAAAATCACCCAAATCTGTCATTCGATGCGGCTGCGATTTCTAGGAAGTTCTGAAGATTATTGTCCTTCTAATCCATGTATATTTTTCGAAACATAATTTGATGGCTGCGAATAACTCTCCAAAAGTCCATACGTCTTTAACGCAATTTGCGGATTGATAAACGGCAGATTTACCGACAATAATTTACAACTCTAAGTTATCATCAGGTTAACGACAACGAATATTGAAATAATAGAGAAAAACTGTAGTATACATTATGTATTTACACCATTTCCTGTCAATGAATTAGTAACTAGAATTATTTTCGCTAAAATATTAGATTGGAGAAAAAGAAATCCATTATTTTTATATGAACTATAGGCAGGGTTTAAAATGCAGCATCAAAAAATATTAGCATTAGTCTTACAGAGCTACTGCTAAAAAATATTGACATTATGACTAAATCAGCAAACGGCTAGCTTTTTTAGTTCGTAGCATCCGTGCTAAGCACGTATTGCACATGCGAGCTTTTTTTGTTATGACTAATCGGCAGTACGACTACATATTAATATTTCGCTGCCAACGAATAACCAGCCGAGGGTTGTTTTTATGTTTGTGTGTTGCCAACGCAGAAATTAGAAAAAAGGCATTTCATTTTGTGCGTTTTTATTTAATTTAATTGTCAAATCTCAATTAAAAACTGTCAATAATAGTACATAAAACTAAATAATATATTAAATTAAACTCTTTAGCAAGTATTACTAATTGTCTTTGTTCGAAAAAATGAAATTATCATAATTGCGATTTTTAATTCTCTCATATAATTTATAAAATTTTAATGAGCAACACTGAACTCGAAAAATGCTCGGGTTTTGTTTGCTAAAAATCTTGCTAAGCAGCCACAGTCAAGGTGCTTAGTCTTCATTGTAAGCTTTGGTTGTTAGTCGCGTTGACAATTATGTTGTAGTTGTTCATTGCTATTTTGTAGCTGCTGACATGATTTACCAATTTTTTATCATTAAAATTTGCTTTAAAATTTCCCAACCAAACTGGCCTAGCGTTGTTCTGGTAGAACATGACACCTCATCTGTTGGCCAATTCTGGCCGTTTCTGGTCAATAGCAAATGGTTTAAAACACTTTTATGGTCGATTTTTAGATCCTGAGCGATGTTACGACTGCTAACATGCCGATCAACCTCGATCATTCCTCCGATGGATTTATTTTCGCGCAATTTGAAAATTTGTTAACAAGCAGGTGACGATCAGTGTTGCCAGAAGTTGTAAAAATGCTAAACGACAGAAAAAATCCTAAATCAGCCACTGCATATGTAAAAAACTTGTAATCCACAATACGCAAATTGAATTTTCTGGTTTTTGAAAAGCGACGCAAATCGAAACGACGCAAATCGGGGCGACGCATGTCGGGGCTCTAGTGTATAGGGTTTTCGTTTCTGGATGGCATGAAATGAGTTAAAAGTAAAAAGTTTTTTCTTCATATTCCAATTTCACCTATTTTGGGCAAGATTGTTCTAAAAAATAGTAGGAAAAATAGTATACAGCATTAGCCGCCTTCAACACCTAATATTACATTAGCCGCCCATATAAATTATTTGTACATATTCTCGTTTTAACCCTACGATCAATAACCGGGTACATTTGTACCTTTTTTTTGTAAATAAAAATGCTTTAAAATGTTCAATAAGGGAAATATTTGGATCAAATTTTGGAAATCATTCTTGTGGTATTTCCATTCATAATTGAAGAAAAAAAAAATAAATATTTACATTTTTCAGTAGTGTTGGCGGTTTATTTGGGATACCATTTGTATTTTGTTTTTGCAAAATAGTCAGGCTGAATCCCAGTTTGTTGTTTTTCTAAAAAACAACTATTTATTCGTGGGGAACAACAAACTGGGATTCAGCCTGACTATTTTGCAAAAACAAAATTAAATATTTACTTTATATAATTTTTATAAAGTTATTACCTGCGTAGATCAATAACCGTTGTTAATTTGTACTCATCTATAGTTAAAGGTCGTTTACATTTAACCGGATTTGGTTAACCCAGTAGGTTTAAATTTTCAATTCCTTTGAATATATGCCAAATAAATCCTCATAAAGTAGGTTAACCCGGTAAAAAGTTCTAATGTAAATGCCGTATTAGCGCTGTAATTCATTCAAAAATTGGACTATAGTGCGGTTTTTTTATTTTTATTTTGATTAGTCTATACGGATCTGATCTGGATCTAAAAACACAAAATTATATATACAATCCACATCCACATTTAAATAATATATCTAAAAGATTGGCTATCCAGGAAGTGTTGAGTTTTCTTCTTCTCAAGGGTCTTACAACCATAAAATAAAATAGACCTAAAACACAATTATGCACTGCAAATAGAATTTCTGGTAACATCAGTAAAGCAAATAAACACAACAAGGGAATACATATAAACAACGCTGATATAAAAATGACATCACCAGCAAGTCAACTCACGGAATTTCGTCATAAGAAAAAATAACAAAATTTTAAAGAAAATATTTACAGTTTACAACACACACATACATATACTAGAATATACACATTTGTCATGGCGAGTCGCCATTATGGATTATAAAAGCTTTATATGAATATATAATGTGAAATTTTGTTTTATACTGGAAACAATATAAAGGTAATACATATACAAAGGTATAACAAAACTGTTATAAGAAAATGGTCCATTTTATATACGAATAAAAAAGATGATTTAATATATTAAATCTAGTTTTTTTCTTACAAACAATTAGACTTCCTAAATTCGATCCACATCATGCCGAAAAAAAACTCATTGTGAACTTCCCTACAGCACGCTGTGGTACAGGGTAGGCCTGATGCAATTGTTTGGAACATAATGTATGTTTCTTTAGATAAGGTGATCTTCATTTAGTGTTAGAAGCTTGTTCGCAGTTGTGGATATTGATATATTAGTGGTTGCTGGCAAACATTGTAGTGTTCCAGTCTCACATTTCAAAAAAATATCTTACATTTGTTGATCCTAATGAAATTATTGAACACGACCTCTGGTGGGGCATAATTATAAATAAAAGTGTCAAAACTCTAAATGAAAATGTTTTCTTACCCATACATATGTTGTTATGTTGGGTTTTTACATGAGAGCACATTTTAAATTTGTTCTTATGAAAATATTTTGGTATTGTGTGGTTGTTGATATGTCTCTCTTTTAATTTGATTGTCTTTTAATGAATACGGGAAAATATCAATAAATTTTTATAAGAAAATTCTAATACACTCTGCACAGAAACTGCACTGTATGGCATGAAGAAAATGTTCTACATTGTATTCGAGTTAAAAACATTATTAGCTAAGTATTATATATATAAAGCTAAGGGAAAATTATATGTATATATTCTCCAGGTAGATTGTTTTTTCTTAAATACAGTTTTTGGTGGTATTTGAATATATTGATGTGCTGAATAGTATGTAGTAAAGTGTTAAAAGTTTTTAAATATTGAACAAAATAAAAATGATTTTTCTTTATTCAACAAACATGTCAAACAAATGACATTTGTGAAGAGATTGAAATATTCTCAAATCACAGAATTTATCTTTGCACGTGGCCAGCAAGAACCACGTCGTCTAACAATTGTTATTAATCTGTAACCATGCATTTATTTTAACAGGTCACATATGACATGACAAAGATGAAATGTGGGTTTGACATGGACCATTGGGTGAGTAGAGTGAGTGTGTGTGTTCATGTAGGATAGAGGACTGTTGTCACAGCGCGATTGCTGTGATTTGTGCGTTTGAAGTATTGTGTCAGGTGACTTATAATAATATAAAAATACATTCTGCGGATGGGGTGACATTAGTTTGTGTTTTCGTCGATGCTAGTTTTGAGTTACTCCATTTGTATGGTATACGCTTATATCTGCCATGGACATTTGGTTTTACATAAATACTATTTAATATTTATTGTTATTGCTATATATGAATTAATTGGATAGCTATAATAATAATTTAGAACATCCCTTTGTATTTGTATTATATTAGCATCGTCTCGAAGTTAACTGTCCACAAAAATGAACAAATGTTGTCAGATGCCTATTGTGTTTTTAAGGATATTTTATAAAACAAGAAATATTGCAATTCTGAAAATACGACGAATTTAATGACACATTTGTTGAACTATTTAAAAAATCGAGGGGCCCTTTGTAGAACCTATTGATATTAACATGTTGCAATAATTCCATTCGCACGCTCATCTTCGTGAATTTTTATTTAATCTGTTCATGTGCCTCTGTTTAATTTTTAATGTGAAAATAAATGTACAATTTAGATTTGTATACCATAAAGTACAAATTCACTTTGTGGAAAACAACAAAGACAGATTTTGGGGAATTTACTCCGGACCACAATGACATCGAGTATGTGGTCATGTTTTTTCATGTGTCTGCATTGACCACAAGTGAAAAAGTAAAAGAAAATTAAAAGTTCTGCCATAAAGCGACAAAAACAATAAAAACAAAACAATGTGTGATCTAGTTGCGTTTTTTAATTGAATATAGCACAATGGTAAATTAGTAAATTAGTAAAAATTGTTTATAGGAAGTTTTTTTTGTAACCAATTGACGACAATTGGTAGCGTATCATTTCCTTATGTTTGAATTTGTCGATTATCGAAAATTCTTCATGATTTTGAAACTATTCTAATATGAATTAGAAGATAGAGAAGTATATACACCTAAGTCTGTTTTTACACGGTCTTTTTGTACACGGTTTTAATATAACACGGTTTGAAAATGGAATATTTTTAATTTTTTTAGATGCTTTTATTCTATTTAGCACGATTTGAAATTTTATGTACTTAAATTTTTTTGTCAAATTTAATTTTTGCGAAGTATGCTCATATCACAAAAAAGTATTTATGAAAAAAAGCCTGAAACCATCGATATTATCGATAGTTAGTGATACGATCAATGTCTTTTTTTACACGGTTTTTTTTTACACGGCTTCCTCTGGAACCAATCTACCGTGTAAAAACAGACTTAGGTGTATATATATATAAGATTCGCACATTATTCACGATCATTGTATGTACATATTTTCCATAAAATCCACGCACATTTTGGAAGAAATTATTAATCGAGTTTGTGTTCATTCAGGAAATTCCGATTTTGAGATGCATATCAGAGATTTATTATGTTTGAAAGCATAAGTTATCCTCATTTGGAACAGTTATGTAAAATCTTTTAATAAATGAGAAAAACTTAAAGATTGAGTTGTACCATTATGTGGGGCCTATACCAGAACGCATTTCATCTATAGCGACAATTTGCAAGGAAACTTCTGAACCAAATATCAATCAGAGATATCGAATTATAGGCAATTTGATTGGAACTGTATGCCAAACTGTGGAACGCCACCACCCATTAAATTAAAGTTGGATGAATGAGTTTTTGACAATTCATTTGTAATGGATTTTGTTCCAAGTGTTAATTTCATGGTTTGAAAAGTAAAAGTAAATAAAACACATATGTATAAACAATATTTTATGCTGACATTATGTATGAAACACTATATCATTTAAATTACCTTCCACCTCCGATCTTCCACAAGCATTGATTATTTTGAGGTAATTTTCGACCATTTGTTAACATATATTGGGTGGTATTCTCAGCCATAACTTGACGAATGTTGGTGTTAACGTGCCCAAGAGTTGAAGTTTTTTTCTAATATCCTAATGGTGTCAAATCGCGTAACTGGTAGCCTGTTAATATAGCCACGACGAGAAATTACGCAGCCAGAAAGTTTTTCTTGCAATAATAGTGATAAGGTCTTTCTAAAAGCACATTTTCTCCAAGTTCTATGCTTCTATAGCAGGCCAAAAAGTCAGTTAACGCTTTGTATTGACAAGTGGCAGTCGTTCCATCGTAGTTTTCGAAGAAGGAAGGTTTAATCACACCTTACACGAGGATTCTCAGAACCCAAATACGATAACGACGATTATTAGATAGATAAGCTCCATTTTCGTCAATGACAGTCTCTCAATTGAAAAGAAAAAATTGGTTTAACAACTTTATTTGAGAGACGTCGAATTCCAGTCCCATACTTTTGAAGCCACGAAATGGATAACCCTTTACACTATTTTTTTTATTTCAATAGCATTTTTTGTTTAAAGTGGGATTTTTTATTTCCAAAATTAGAGTATCGGCACCAACTAACCCTAGCTGTGCAGTTCCAATGTACTTCATATTTGCCGCGCACACAAAAAGGGGAGTTTTGTGGGAAGTTGCAATTGAAAGGATGTCATTCCTGGTTCGTACACAATGCAACAACTCATCGTTGTGTTACTTAATTTAAAAAGTGAATATTTGTATGAGGAATGGGTGGGTGTATATATACATATATATGTGTGTGTGTGTGCGTGCATGTATGTTTGCATATTAATAATAACACATAAACAGAGTTAAAAAGTAAACACAACCTAAGTTGTGTCGGAATGCACAAATGAACGCCATCAACATGTTGTGTCGTTCTTGTTTGGCTCCAACTCATACATATTTGTATTCGTTCGATGCAGACAGTCAGGCGGGCATATCTTGTGTGCGCCTTAGTGATATCAACGAGTTGCCACCGTTGCGATGGAAATTGTATATATTCTAAAATCTCCATAACGTTGGAAACCCATATGAACCGACTGTATTGGGATAGATATACACCCGAAAATCCACAACAAAAAAGGCTTACAATATTTTTGACCATGCTTCTGGAAAATACTAAATAAATATAAATTAATTGTAAATATAAATTACTGATATCAAGTTTTCTTGTTAAATATTTGTTTAGTACATTTTTTATTAAAACTTAAGGGGATATATAGAGGGACATTTAAAATAGGATAGCCTATAAATATTAACTCACCGTCTATTTAAAAGAACATAAAAAATATCAATACCATTGTTAAAAAATCGTTAGTTACGTGAGTTTCTGTAATCTCATTCATTTAATTTATTTTATAATAGTATATATATATATATATATATTTTTTTTTTGATTATTTTTTATTTTATTTTTAAATTAATAGTATTTTATGTCGATTTAACAGTCTGTTTGCCTGCTGAAATCACCATATTAATAAATAAATCTATGTTCTTTATATCTTTTTATCGCTGTTTCATAATGTATGACATACATACATACATACGTATAAAAAAATGCCCACTTTTTGAACGTCCGACAAACTATGTGGCATCGCTTAGTTTGCGACCACTAATTTAATGGGGTAGAACATCATATCGTGCTGCTTAGAATATGGTCGATGGCCGCTGGTTGGTCGGCTCGTGGTCGAAAATCTGAAGTTTAGTCGACAGTAATAGTTCGTCACGTTAAAGTGTGTGTCGTGACTGTCATAACGCACAAACGGTTTTCTCAATTAGTGGTTCGCGTGAATATCGTACCTCACACACAAAACAGATTTGTTTGTTAAAAATCTGTTTAATTCCTTTTGTAAATAAGAATTACTACTCAAGCACTGTTTGCGTTTGTCAGTTGCAACTGAAGGAACAAAACATTTAAATAAAGAACGACAACAAAAACTTTAATAATATACATACATAAAATAATAAATGAAAATTACACAGAGATTAGAATACATCAGAAATAATTGCTGTGCCTTGATTTGAGCTGTTTTTTTTCTGTGGTTGAGTCGTTCGTTCAGACATTTGAATTGTTTTGAAATTGTTGCGCTTGGTTGCACGTGGAAGGTATTTCAAGTGTTAATTGAAATTGTATTCCTCCCGGGCGACGGACGATACACAATCACATGCATATGAAACTTTAGTGCGCGTCGACCAATAACCACGACGAGAAGTACTTGAAAAATGTTTCAAGTTGTTCGCGACGTCTGACTACGGCAATTACAAAATCGTTATAATCGTGTAAACTTGAGTTGTAATTTTCCAAAGTGAATAATTTGATCAAGAGCGTGTGCGGGAAAAACCATCACGAGTCGGATGCATATCGTTAGCCGCGTAACATCAATTGAGACTCGAATATCTGGGATCATTTATGACATCTTTAAGGGATTCCCTACAATAAGGCGAAAAGTTAGTTACAGAAATGTAAAGCTTTCTCACTGCAAATATAACAACCGACACAGTGTGTTTAGTGGAGATACGGGTAGCATGCGGTTCATTCGACGTCGTCCATCTTAATTACTGCAAACTTACATCGTCATTTGGTGGATTGATTTAACGAATCATCATTGTGTTTTTAATTAGGCAGGCAGGTGTTTTAAACACTAACAATGCCCAATGCCTTGAGAATTGGCGATTGGAACTTTTGAAAGTGGCTTCACTTGCAACTTTGCTTCTAGAGCATAGTATTGCTATTTCTGATTGTTGTTTTTATGATTTAGCAAACGTCAGTCAATTAACTTACGAAGGTTAGCACAAGCCAGCTATTAGTATTTCTCTTGTTGCGAAATTTAAATTCTACGCTTGGTTTCATATGAATTCCGCTGTGACCCACGCAACTGGGTATTATGTAGTGGCTCTTATCGATTGTCTTTCGTTGGAAATGTTAAAACAATTGCACACGACGAAGGTTGGAAGGATAATCGATAGGAGTAGAGTAAGTTCGGGTAATGTGTAGTATATCCGTTTTTAAATTAAAGCTACATTCGTTTGTGAATTATTTTAAGTCTTAGCTTACAAATAAGCATACAAGGTCTGATAAAAATTAGACGTTTCTTATTTATTTTTTTTTTAAGTACTTATTTATTCCACAATAAATATCTTGTTCTCTTCAAAGTGATTCCCTTCAGATGTAATATACTTATAATACATTTACATTGCACTGGAATTCGATAGCCTAATGGATTTAAATTGTGAAATACATTACAATACATATGTCAAATAAATCCTCATAAAGTTGGTTAACCCGACAAAAAGTTCTAATGTACATGCCGTTTTGTATCACCTTTTTCAATCTTCGAAGCACTTCTTATAAGCAAAACACTTTCTTTACATCGGTTTCTTCACTTTTCAAAGAAAAGGGAAAAACTCAGCGGGTTAAATCCGGCAAATACGGTGGTTGAGGTAAGATACCGGTTTTGTTTTTGACAAAAAGAAAGGCGGACATCGTAAAAAATTTTGTCAACAATTCTAAGAGTTCCTGGACCGAGCAGGGATGTCAGATTATTTCTATTGAACAATTAAGATTTTTACAACTATTTTTACATTTATTTTATAAAATCGTTAAAAAAAACTGTAAAAATTATAATAGCGCAAAACTAGATATACTTACATATAATTTGTTATTAAAATGAACATAAAAATATGCAACTTATCAAGCATGTTTGTACTTTAAGCATGACATAATTTTGAAAGGGAGTCTCATTTGAGAAATACGTAATGGCAAACCTTTTTAATATGGAATTCATAAACCAATTTATCTATATATCGTCAGCTAAAATGCAAAAAGGCGTAACTTTTTGCATTTATCAAATAAACCCACTTGTAGTTACGTCTTTTTGTTTTTATTAATAGAAGCTCCTTTTTTGACCGCAGACGTGTAAAACTTTGTCAACACATGTAGTTTATTGACATTCACAATATTCATTCAAAAAGTCAATTTTCAATTTTTTGTTAGTAACGCCTTTTTGTTCGTGATCGCTAAACTCAAAAACTACTGCACCGATTTTGACAAAATTGTATGTACAGACACTATGGGGCGTGAGGAGTGTTTCTGTGTAGTTTGAAGTTCATCCGACAGATGGCGCAATATTTAGTTTTTTTTTGTGTTTTTGCAACGTAACTCAAGAACTACTGCAGCGATTTTGACCAAATTGTATGTACAGGCTCTAAGCTGCGTAAGAAGTGTTTCTGTGTAGTTTGAAGTTCATCCAACAGGCGCAATATTTAGTTTTTTTTTTGTGTTTTTGCACCGTAACTCAAGAACTACTGCAATCGACGTTAAGTATTTCGACACCAATTCATACATAATCTGTCTTCGTGAAAAGCGCGTGGGAGTCAAACGAAAAAATATTATACAAATGATGTTAACAATGTATAGCAACTCATTAATTGCGAACGGCGGGACCGTACCATAAAGTACTACACCGACAGCTTACAGTTACTTCCTTACCCTACATGAAATACATAATTAAAAGCAATTTGTAGTGTACTAGCAGACCCGGCAAACATTGTTTTGCCCTGTCAGAATTGCATCAATTTAGCACCCAATCCCTAATCGGGCGAAACACAAAAAATTAAATATTGCGCCATCTGTCGGATGAATTTTAAACTACACAGAAACAGTCCTCACTCCCCATAGTGCATGTACATACAATTTGGTCAAAATCGGTGCAATAGTTTTTGAGTTTAGCGATCACGAATATACACGTAATTTATATATATACTAGCAGACCCGGCAAACGTTGTTTTACCCTATCAGAATTGCATCAATTCAGCACCCAATCTCTAATCGGGCAAAACGCAAAGCAACTATATAGCGCGCCATCTTTTCATGATGTGAAAAATGTTCCCATTGATAACGACTGCACCAATTTGACTCACATTTTCCTACGGTTGTTTTTAATTCCAGTGGAAAGAGTTTTACCAACGAAAATTTTGAGAAGAACATAAAAAAGAAAACATAACTCAAGAACGTCTGCACCAATTTTGATGATTCCGAAGACTTATGAATCGTATGTGATAAAAATATGAATAGTAATTACGCCATCCATACTTATGTTTGGTGGAATAAGTTCCACCAATTGATAAACTGAAATACCATACATACTGACATAATTTAATAGTTAACCATAATAATATTACATAACACATTCCCCACTAATAAATAGTTGTTTTAATAAAAACAATAAACTGGGATTAAGCCTGACTATTGAGCAAAAACAAAACATTACTTAATATATCGGGTTATCAGTAAATGAAGGTTTACCGTTGCGAGGAAAATATTATGCATATTTTTTTATTGCGGAAATTTGACATAAATTAAATGGTAAAAAGTTTCTGAAATATATTTTTCAAGAATTCGTTAATTTTTACAAAACCTATATTGATGCAATTCTGATAAGGCAAAGCAACGTTTGCCGGGTTTGCTAGTTTCAAATAAAATGAAAAATAATTCCATAACATTTTATATATGTCGATAGGCATATTTTCAGTAAATTAAACAAAATATATTTTCTAAAGCTGCACATTGCTCTCAAGATTTAACCATGTTTGCTACAACCATGGCATAATTACACAAGGTAGTCTCATTTGAGAATATAATAATAGCAACCGTTTTTAATTTGGAGCTCATCTATCAATTTCAAATTGTTTGAAAAAATAAAAAAAAATTAAAAATGTATACTTTCTGCCATGGTATTACAACCCATTTTAATTTAAATCTCATCTATCAATTCTAAATAATATGAATAATAAATTCCATAAAATGTTATGTATGCCGATTGGCATATTTTCAATAAAATAAACAAAATATATTTCTAAAGCTGAACATTGCTCTCAAGATTTAACCATGTTTGTTACAACTTATATTTAAAATTTTTAGGGGCAGGGAACTTTAAAATATTTATAAATATAAATGATTTAGCAATTTTTGCCACTGAACACATTATATGCGTACATTTCTAAAAAAAAGGAAACATATGACTTAATGAGACTACCTTGTCTCTATTTTTATTAATAAGATATAACTATAGATGTTACAAAATATATTTATAGATTATAGAGACTGGAAACTTCAAGATAATAAACATTTTTTAATTATTACCACTGAACACGTCTTGTGCGTACATTTCGAAGGAGAATATTTTCATTTAAATTTTGAAAGCTGAATGTTGTCAAAACTAAATAATGAAAAAAATTGGCATGATATGTCTGCATGAGACTACCTTGTGTAATTATGCCATGGCTACAACTTACATTTAAAACTTTTAGGGGCGGGGAACTTTAATTTATAAATATAAATGATTTAGCAATTTTTGCCACTGAACACATTATATGCGTACATTTCGAAGGAATGTATTTTCATTTAAATTTTGAAATATGAATGCTGCCAAAAGCAAATTTATGAATAAATTGGAAACATTTGACTGCCTAAGACTAAATTTTATAATTATGCCATGTACATTAATTTAATCAAGAATGTTATGTATTTTATAAATAAATAAATATATGAATAGTCATTTCGACTTTAAATAAGTCATTCATTTTGTAAATAAATATTAGAATTTATCATTTCAACAAGTCCCTTTTAATTAATGTGTCATTACAATTTTTTGTTAAGTTTCAAATGATTTTTGGTATAAAGTTAACCCTCCATTGAGTCCTTATTGGGAGAATTTTGACATTTCGTTTTATTACGATTTACTAGGCTGAAAACGCGTTAAACATCTACTGAGGAATGGCAACTATTCCAACTTTTTTTAATGGACAATCAACTCTGTCATATATAAAATGTATGTCCTCTATATGTTATCTATTTCTATAATCTGCAATCTTTTGTTATTTATATTTTCTATAACTTGATTAATACTTATTGTAGTAAATTTAACTGTAGATTGCCGAAAGCGGTCATTTTGACTCTTTTTTCAATTTCAAATACAATTGTGTATATTATGACACAGCTTATTAAAATTTGGTGACTTTTTGTACCAAATTGAAGTACGTTTATTAATCATAGTAGCTGCTTCTCCCCCTCTTTCATTTCCCGTATTCACATGTAATATACCTATATTGACTAAAAGCGGCCATTTTGACCTCTTGTGAAATATTAAATAATCAAACTTCTTTTATTATTGTATAAAGTACATTTCTTATATTACCAGATCAGTACAACAACATCGAAAACCGTTTGATACTCTAGAAACATAAACGAACACACAAGTCGGGAAAATAAATTATATATTTCCAGTCGATTTCACTCTTAGAGTAAATATTTACTCTTTTTCGAACATTTTGTACGCGCTCTTATTTTTCAAAAAGAGAAACTCGGGAGCCCTCCCACCGAAAACAAATAATAACTACGTTTTGTATGATTGTAAATAATGTAAAATATATAAACAAATAAGTTTAAAAAAATTTTCTTTACACAATAAACATTCTTTCAGAATGAGGTCAGTTTGACTGATTTTAGGTATATACAAAATTCCAGTCTTTCTAGTGTTAAATATATTTTACATATTTTTTATCAATTTTATATAGAAAGTGTCTTGCAGTGCTTGCACTCTACTCTAAAAAAGTTTACTCGCGATCATTGTACAATTCTACCAGGTAGAGTTTCTTTTGTCAACAAACAAATGCAACAATTTGTTCTGTTCATTTGACATATTTTTAAATGTTTACCAATATCGCGAAAAATGAATGGAATTTCAGGGTTTCTTTTCAAATGTGATTTAGATATTGATTCATCCATAAATCTCTTCTTACCAATGTCGTAAAATACATATTTAAACCAATGGATTTTAGAATATACAGTGAGTGTAATAAGTATTTTGCCTCAATAAAAATATCAACATTTTACAATATATACGCCTAAAGCCAGCAAACTAAAGATGTAAAATGAATTATATATGATGGAGTACGTTTGTAGACATATTTAGATCGTATTTCTGCAAGAATCACAGCGAAAGACCTATTGGTCTCGAAGATATCGGCTGAAATATATAACAACCCAAAAATGTTTATCACAAAAAAGTATTTTGCTTTTTATTATTATTTTAGAAAAAAATGTTACATAGGACACGTTTGGTCTTTTTATAGTTACCATTGCGGGTAACGACATACTATAAGTGATTTGGCAACGATTCCAATAAACCACAGCATATTTTCGCGAGTATTTTCTTATATTTACGTTCAATACATTCTCCAGCAATATTTCATTTAATATTTGGCAATTTCTCGTCCTAATCTCAAAATCAGAGAATTAAATATAGTCGTCGCGGCTTCAAAACATTCCAAATATGTTAAGAATAATAAAAAAGAGGTTTTACAAAATATATTGCGAGGACAGGACCTTAAAAACTATTAAAACCAAAATCCGACAAACAAATTATCTAAAAAAATATCGCGAAACCCCATTTTTCTAACTTCGAAAACTTTATAGTTCATTTTTACTGATATAGGAATCAAAATATACGATGAAAATAGCAATAAGGAGGTCAGATTCAAATATATGGACGGTTTTCTGGCAATAGAAATACATCTTATTTCGAAAATGAATACATCGACCCGTTTATGCCCTACTGCATTTTATTCGCAACTGATGGTGTTAATCGGAGATAAAATATAGAATGCGTATTCGCCACCAGCAACCACAGTTTTTCAAAAGACAATAGGATTTGACGAATAATGATGTTTTCTCCCAACTTCATGTATTGTTGTTTATTACTATTGTTTTAGAACTGTCCATATCTTTGAATCTGACCCTCTTATTGGTATTTCCATTGCATATATTGGTTCCTAGATCAATATTACTGGACCATACAAATTTCGAAGTCAGAAAAATTGGGTTTCGCGAATTTTTTTAAATAATTTGTTTGTCGGATTTTGGTTTTTATAGTTTTTAAGGTTCTGTCCTCGCGTTATATTTGGCAAAACCTCTTCTTTATTATTCTAAACATATTTGGGATGTTTTGAAGCCGCAATGACTATGTTTAATACTCTCATCTTAAGATTAGGACGAGAAAATACCAAATATTAAATGAAATACTGATGGAGAATGTATTGAATGTAAATGTGAGAAAATACCCACGAAAAAATGCCGTGATGTAATGAAATCGTGGTCAAATCGGTTATAGTATGTGGTTAACCGCAATTGTAACTATAAAAAGACCAAACGTGTTCAATGTAACAATTTTTTTCTAAAATTATAATAAAAAGCAAAATACTTTTTTGTGATAAACATTTTTGGGTTATTATATATTTCGGCCGATATCTTCGAGACCAATAGGTCTTTCGCTTTGATTCTTGCAGAAATACGATCTAAATATGTCCACAAATGTACTCCATCATACATAAGTCATTTTACATCTTTAGTTTGCTGGCTTCAGACGTATATATTGGAATTTTTTTTTTATTGAGGCAAATTTTTATTGTATATATTTTTATATTTTTCAAAACATCACAAACACAATCATAGGCAAACCAATAACAAGCCACAATTTTTACTACTGTTTCAAAACAAACACAATCATAGATTTTGTATACCACTATACCAATAACAAGCGGCAATTTTTATCGTTATCTTTTGAACTTGCTTCATGCGTCTATACAAGGAAATTCGGTTTCCAAAATATTTTTTATTTGTTGTTTTTTTTTTCACATTTAAATATATACAAAATGTCAACAAATACGAAATACTCAAAACGAATTGCCAGAAAATTGTCGGTACGAGCAATTTTTTTCATTTCTATTCCCCTTGCCCCTCTCTCCCACAAATAAAGACTTGCCGCAAGTAAACTCGCCTAATCTAAATTGGGACTATGACCTACCTTGAATTGTGCTTACACTGGAATTTATTTAAATTTTTGAGCTTCGTGCAGAAACTATAAGAAATTCCTAACAGCCAAAATTAAATATTTAAGATAGGGCCAGAAGTAGCTATAGTAAAGAAAGTTCGCGAAGGACAATAATAAATATATCCCATAGTAAATAATTAAAAAACACACCAAAACACGACTAACCTTTTCATCAGTCAAAAACAAACTGTCAATCAAAAATTTCCGATACTACTAACATATATAATAGACATATGTACCAACATAACAGAAAAAAATGCGAAAATCGAACTCGCGGAATTTTAAAATAGACCATGTAGATGAGAAAAGATACTGATTTTAGACGTTTCTGTACATCAAATGGTTTCAATTCTAAAATGTTTTAAATGATTGTTGTGTTCCAGTATTTTTATAACAGTAAATGTTGTAAAAGGGAAAAATGTACTAAATCGCTCTCAGATTTCAAAATCATACGAAAATTTCTGGAACGGAGAACTACACCTTTTTCAAATGTTATTCAAAACATTTCAATTGCAATTTGAGAATTTAATTTGTAATTCGAAAACTCAGTTTGTGGTAATTCGAGAATGTAATTGGTAATTTACAACATTTCATTTGTAATTTCAAGCTTTTCACATGAAATTCTAAAAAATCCATTTAAAATTAAATAAAATAAAATAAAATAAAGAATTTCATTTGTAATTCGTATATATCCATTTGAAAATCGTAGAGTTTAATTTTAGCTTCAAAGAAATTTATTTACAATTCAAAGAATTCAATTTGAAGATCATATCATTTCACTTGTAATTCATAATATTTCAGTTATAATTCGTAACAATTAATTTCAAATTCATACATTTACTTTGCGTGTTACCAATAATATTTTTCGAAATGGAATCCTTTGTATTTGAAATGGAAGTATATGAATTTTCTTGAAATTAAAAATGGAATTTTATTCATTTCAAATGAAATTTTATTAATTTCAAATGGAATCCTTTGTATTTCAAATGGAAATATATGAATTTAGAAAGGTATTCTGTGAATTGAAATAAAATTCCCGAATTGCAACTGATATGTTTTGAATTGCAAATAATATGTTGTGAATTACAAATGAAATTCTCGAATTACTTTTTATGTTTGTTTTTTGAATAGCATGCGAAAAAGGTGTAAAAATGGTAAAATGTGAAATTTACCATTTCTCAAACAATAAATGAACATTTTATTTACTGTTATTTTTTATGATTATTTTATTATATAATTTTTAACTAAATCTTCTTAGACTATTAAACATTACTTGTTTGTAAATACAACCATAGAAACAAATACTATCTTAATATATTTACTTTATATAAGTATGTCAAAGGACACGCTGCATTTGTCTCGATTTACCATACAAAATAAAATCCACAAGTTACATCGATTTTCTCCTATGCAATTATGAAAATATTAACTAGCTATATCGTTAGCTAAAATGCAAAAAGGCGTAACTAACAAAAAATTGAAAATTGACTTCTTGAATGAATATTGTGAATGTCAAAAAACTACATGTGTTGACAAAGTCAATTTCAATTTTCAATTTTTTGTTAGTTACGCCTTTTGCATTTTAGCTAACGATATGGAATTGGAAATAATTTCCATGTGTATGCAAAAATCACCACAAATAACATGAATCGAATAAAATGTGTGTACGTATACACAAATATCAGCTGACTGACAATTTTATATTTTTTAATACTAGTCTAAACAACTTGGAGTTAGTTTTGGATACAAGCCGAGTCGATATCGAATCACATAATTGTATTATTTCACATAACGTTATTGAATATTGTACATTTCGACAATGAAAATATAAACATTTAGATGGAGCTATAAATTGGAAATTTTATTGATTTTTCTCAATATATTGTCCCTTATGGGACATCGTATATTACTTTAATGCACAATACAATAAGATCAAAATATATTATCATTTAAAAAGATTCATTGAAATACGTATGTGTTTATGTCGATGTTGCTAATGAGAAGAGTAGATATATTTAGGTTGTACAATGTTTTGCCCTAAAAATATTTGGGCAAACAATCAGCATGTTGATTTGAACATCAAATAAATGAATTAAAAACACCCAATATTTGATAAAATATGCAAGATTATAATTTATATTATATTAACATATTTTATGTAACGTGAAAATCATTGTTTATTTTATACGAGTGTGTATATTAATTACAAATGAATTCATTTATTTGGTTGTGGGTGATCGTGCAGTTTCGTTCACTACAAACATTCAATGAATGAGCCAGCGTAATAAAGCGTAGAAAATCTATGGCAATATATTAATGTTATTATACATATATATGTATATACATATATGTAGAAAATGTAAGGTGGCAAAACAAATTGATAGAGAACGCGTATCCCGCATGCACGGGTGCCTTTTACACATGCCTCCTGATTGCAGACTAATTGACTTTGAATGCTTCTGCACAATGGGTATTTTGATCTCCAATAGTGGTTCTTTTGATGTTATTGATTTATCGTTGTATAGGGCCACATGTTGTTAGGAACACTTGGCATTCTGTTCTGACGTCGAATGTATGTATTTAAAAAAATTGATTATATTCAGAATCGGTCAAAATTTTAGAAAATTCACTTTGAACAATACTAATGCACACTTTAAATTCAACTTTGCCGCTTCATCGAGCTAAAGTGACTTCTTGGTGTATGTAAGCTAAAAATATGACAATTTTCATAATTTTGTTATATAGAAATATTATATGTAACAGTCTATTTCTGTAAATGGCCCCACATTTCACGCCGATGAATCCCTTTGTGTATCTGTGAGATTGTCTATAGTGGGAGCCAAACTCTTCAATTATAGTATAAAAGAAAATGCTTTTGCCCAAAAAATCGCATTTTTGTCGTAAATTCAGTTCTTTTTTATTTTGTTACAATTATATTACTGTTCTACAAAATATTTGTTATGTCACCGTACTACTTTTACTACGTTAAGAACTGTTCCTTTGAGATATCGAAAAAATATTAAAAGCTAGTTGATTCTTGCAGTACGTGAGCAGAGCAATTATTTACTGAAAACTTTAAAACTGAATATTATTCACCAGATTGAAAGCAAGGTAGATATATAAGGTAGCCGCATCGTCGAATTGGGAACATAATATGTCAAATTTGTTATCAAGGCGAATAAAAATGAATTCGCCTTCTTTTTTCCACCAATCAGAACAAAGCATTTTGGAAGTTTTATAAAATATTTATTTACCTTTTTTTAAAATGTGTGTGCTTTTTGCTAATGGTTAAATTATGAATTAAAAATAGCGTAAAAGATAAAAATGATTCGTTAATGTTAAGGAACTGATAACAAGGAATACATTTTTGGAGATACGAAGACGTGGACCCCTTTTAAATATGTTGTCTGTGGTAGTAACTCCTCAGCATACAAAACTCAATAATGTAGAAATCTAAGGTTCGAAATTACAACCAAATGATTGAAATCGGGACGTATCATTGTATGGAGGTGAAAATAGAGAGTTTTGCAAGGAAATTTTCAATAAGAAAACAAAATGCCAAATTGAAGAAGCCGAATTCTAACAATGTTAAACAATAAAACCCCAGAATGTAGTTCTGGTTTCATTGATCAATATTCTTATCATATTTATTGTCTATTCTAAAGGGGTCTTCTCGTGTAATAATAAAGGACTTCCTATAGAAGTTCATGGGAAGGTATCATAGACATTTTTTGTTTCTTTAGAAATTGTCTTCTTTAATTGCTGTTGATATTTGTAGTTGACCTGGCAAATTGTTAATGTTTTGATGATGTTTCGGCTAAAGGTCAATGAAAAAACTTTTGTTTATGTTTTATTTAGTTTTTATTCTTCCAATATTTCGATTGTCATCGACAATCATATTCAGGGATCTGTTACAAAATAGACAATTGGTTACAAATTGAAACACGAAAATTATAAAACACACGAATCTTACAAAGTTTTTTAATTTGTAAATTAAACGTCAAAGTCAAACTAAGTTTTCTTATGTCTGTGTTTATGTACTAAATTCCTATAGATATGTGCACAGTGGTCCGTGTCAGTTTTGTAGTTAATCCTTTTTTCCGTCGGTACATTTATGATATGTAACATTTCTAATGTGAATCGTCTTTTGTAATTATGTTCCTGTGCTACAATGTCGATATCTTTGAAGTTTGGTTTGTGACCCGTTAACGTGCAATGAGCTGCTAGCGCTGTCTTTTGTTCTAGTGGATTGTCAGATTTTTGGTCGGATTTATGTCCGGAAAGTCGAGTTTTTAATTTTGTTTTTGTTGTGCCAATATATACCTTTTGGCATACATCAGATTCGTCACCGTTACATGCTATCCTATAAACTACATTGCACTTATCTTCTTTTTTAGTCTTCGTTTTAGTTTTGCTGAACATATTGTTGACACTGTTGGTGGTTTTTAAAGCTAATTGGTATTTGTCCTTATTGTAAAAGTTAGATCTGCCAAATCTCTCCGAAAATCCAGGAATGTATGTCAAAGATTTATAACATTTTTCATTTTCCTCTCTAATTATCACGTTATTATTCTGCATGTTTTAATAGGTCGCCTATTGTTTTTTGTGGAAAGTTGTTCTTTTTTAATATGCGTCGTATTTTTATTTCGTTGTTGTGATGAAATTGTTGGTCACTTATATTGAACACTCTATGTATAAAACTCGTTGCCGTGTTTATTTTCACTCTACGGGGATGATTTGAATGACAATTTATCAGTCGTCCAGATGCTGTTGGTTTTTGTACCAATCTAGTTTAAAGTTATTGTCTTGTCTGATTATTATTGCATCTAGATATGGGAGCTTGTAATTTTTCTGTACTTCGTGCGTAAATTGTATATTTTTGTCGAATGAATTCAAAATCCTTAGTGTGCTTTCTTTACTATACAAAAAATATCGTCCACGTACTTCGTTAATAACCTTGGTTTCATCGTCATATTTTCTATAGAAATGTCCAATAATTCCTCCATTATTACGTCAGCTATGATCGGTGACGCTGGTGAGCCCATTGGAAGTCCTTTGCGTTGTTCGTGCACCTTGTCTTGAAATATAAAATATCTTGAGTCTTTTATGCAAAGAGTCAGTATTTCAATAAATAATTCTTTCGGTATCCTGGTATATTTCTTCAGTATATTCCATTTTTCGGCGATCGTCTTAATTGCTAAGTTTATTGGAACGCTGGGGACACTACGTCAAATGATATTAAGGTTTCGTCTTCTTCTATGTTCTTTGTCTATTGTCTATTTTGTAACAGATCCCTGATGATGATTGTCGATGACAATCGAAATATTGGAAGAATAAAAACTAAATAAAACATAAACGAAAGTTTCTTCTTTAAATTTCATTTATAATTTTATTTTATTTTTTACGGCGATTTCAAGAAAAACAAATTGTTGTGACATATAATGTTATAGTACGTTTACATTTAACCGGATTTCGTTAACCCATTGGGTTTCAATTGTCAATTCCTTTGCATATATGTCAAATAAATCCTCATAAAGTAGGTTAACCCGGTAAAAAGTTCTAAGGTATATGCCGTTTTACTATCAGCTAGCTTGATACGGTTACCTTATTAATATACCTTGACTGAAAGAATTTAAATTTTTCAAAATCAAAACTATTTTGATTTGTCACACATACATTGATAAAATTTCAAAAATTACTCATATTATGATAAATGCTGTACGGCATGATGTATAGTGTATAGTGGCATGAATCAATTCGAATTACGACCAAACTTTTACTTATCTAAAACATATAGTTTGATTCAAAATAAAAATACTAACATATTGTATCTGCTAGTAGATTTGCATTTATGAAAGAAATACCAATTAGTTTGTATGCACATTATTCTTACAATCCAATTCGAAATGAACGAAATCGATTCACTTACGACCAAACTCCTTGGTTTCGAAAAATACATACATAACTAACTATGACACAAATCTAAAATTTGTATCTTTCTTTTAAAATTTACAACAAATATCAGAAAATGATCTGTATTCCCCGATGCGGAAGTATATAAAATAATATATGAATTCTATATGTTTATTTACGTAAAATGAGTTTTAATTTCTGACGGAAAAAATAAAACTACTGAAATGATTTTTATTTTTGAGGAAAAAAAAACGCCCCTCAAAATGAGTTTTATTTTTAACGGAAACAATAACAATCATTTTTAACAGTTAAAGATCAACTTTAATTTTTTCCGTTGAAAAATAAATAATTAAAATAGATTTTGTTTATATTACCCACAAAATAACCGTTATTTTATAACCGATTTTATATTGCTTATAACCGTTACTGTCCCTGATTTGAGCATGTCCTGATCTTTATTTGTGTTAAAGTTTTCTGTTTTTGAGATGGTGACAAACATTACAAGATATTTGGCTTCATACACTTCGATACTGCTACTGTCAATGAATCCTTGTGTATGTATGAGATTTAATATTGCGTCTCTTCAATCTAAATTGTATTTATTTAATTTCGTCATAAGTGTTCGTTAAGGTGTTCATTTTCAAAACCGAAAAAATTTTGTTTTTAATTCGGCATAAAATTGTCATACTAACATACATACTACTCCCCAGTATTTCCTATGATTTATGGGGCTATAGTTATGCCAACTTCTAATATATCTGAATAACTTGAATTTCAAACAACGACAATATTTTGGTGAGCTAGTAGCATTCATCAACGACTTTCATCAATGTCAGGACGTTGAACGTAACACAACTCATCCTGAACAATCATTTTGTGCTTCTTCATTCGTGAAATGAAGTATATAAACATATCATATGTATCTATGTTAGTAAACACTGTCATAGTATGTCACATAAAAGTCCTAGAAAAAAAACAAAAATGTACATTACCTGTTTGTACGAATGTGTAAAAAAGTGTGTTATGTTCTTAGATGTTGCGAAAAAGCACATACACAAAATCGACCTGGTAACATTAAATACACTTGTTGCCCTCACCCAGATTGTAGAAGAGCGAGTTTGCAGATCGTATATCCGCAAACATGTACAAGCGCATACGAATGCTTTATTGCACCGCAAATGCTGCATCATTTCGTACACATACGAGTCACCTATAAAACCCTATCATAAAGTTCGTAAGTTTTGAGGGATTTACATTAACACATATGGACTGAATTAGAAACTCGTATACAATCTCTTACGTGTATAAATAAGTTCAGGTGTATTACATGGTCATTCGCTTTATACACATAGAGTAGTGTGTCGAAACAATTATCCAATATCCAAATCGAGTATTTGAAAAATATCGAGAAAATATTAATATATTTCCGACTATGTAGTTCTGTTGTTCTTGTTTCAAAAGAAATGTTTTCCAAATAACTGCAACATATCACGAATTTGATTATTTAAGTTGATGTTTACATTAAATGTGTTACAATGTTAATACCTGTCATCTGTATAAAGAGTTAAAAATCACCAATATCATATAAAAAAGTGGCGCATTGTATAAGCATAAAACAACAAAAACATTTTCTATTAATTCATGTTTAATTAGATAAACAGAAAAAAATGGAAAAGAAAAAAGCAATAAAAACAATGGATATTAACTGGAAGCTTATATCGTTCCCTTCCTCCAACTACACACATAATAATAATAAAAAATACTTATTATAATTATACAAAATAAATAAATAAATAGCATTATTGTTATTATTTATTGCCTTTTTCATACAATATGATTGTTCGTATTTGTTGTCACATTTGTTCGTTCGCCGAGAAGTCGAGGGGTGGAAACCAATCGCGGTATTGATGATCTGTTGAGTTATGCTCACCACATAGCCATAAATGCTTGGAAAATGTGTGTTCACAGATTTATGGTCTTCAACGTTGGGAAAATACAACAACATCAACAACAAAAACAACAAAGAGTGAGTGTGACAAACGCACAGATTAAATTAGAGATGGGTAACGAAACATACAGTTTTGATTTTTATTGTCAATAAATTTTAATTATTATAGTATTAGTAAAAAGTAACCCTTACTTAAAGTTTAATTAAATTTTCCGTTGTTCATTTGCATGGATACCTTCTAGGGCACAAGCAGCATATTCAAATGAAAAGTCGACGTTCTTTTCTTTAGCCGCAAATCGTTTAATTTACGAACGAATTGTCAAGCTGCTACTATTTAAAATCTGGAAATGAGACCACATACAACATGCTATAAGTGTTATTGAATATCTCAATACAGAAATGGATCCTACGGATGCAGTCAAGAGGTGGGCACTGGGGATGGGCGCGTGATTTGTTTTTCCTCATTGTTACACGGCATTTCCATACAGTGTTTCAGATTACAAGGGCAAACAGTTACCGTTACATATGAATGTGAGTGCGAGTATGTACATGCGTTTGTATGAATTAGCTGGCATGTGCAAATGGATAGCTATTGGCCGAGATGTGTACTTATGTATGTGCATACACACGTATGTACCTTGGACAAAGATGAAAAAAACGCTTAAACAAGATGATTTAGTCCATTGCCACATACAAACAACTGCCAAATAGCCTAGACAACAGTGCCGTCAACTTATTAGTAAGAACAAAATGAAAGATGTCCGCTGTGTTGGACTTATATAAAAGATGAAAAAATACACTATTATTAGTGTGATATGAACATACGTACATATTTATAGTCAAATGAACTAGTATGTTTGTCGGCATGTATTACTGAACATACGTACACCCTTCCATCCATCCACCCATACATTTCTACATTGGATCTTTTTTTTTCATATTTGATATATTTACATACTCTTGGTATATATATTTTTGTATGTGTGTATTTTGTGTATTGTCTGTTTGTTTTACCTATTTTTAAATACGAGCATCTCAACAATGCCAAAATGCCAGACAGTGAATATAGAAGAATACACACGGACACACATGTATACGATTTCAAATGTGTCTATATAGATGTACATAGCATGTAGGTGATGTGAATGATTTGTTATTAACTCACGCACTAATGCGTTATAGGACTGATTGTTTGCTTGTCACCGGGATTTGTTGAATTATTTAAAAAGGCAACACATACAGTCACAAATATACGCTACCAAAACGTTGGATAGAAATTATCCCCGGGGACCAGCAGTGAGCTTTACTACAACAGTGTTGGTCATGTTAATAGAACACACCCATGCCTATGTGAGTAAATTCGCAAGCGAGATTTTGTCGGTCCTTCAAATGTATGGAATTAAATCAATATGCTTATAAAAAATTGTCTTCTTAATAAAACGATGCAAATTTAATTGTTTTATTACACAGCAACAAAAAAGTAATAGGCCGCAAAAAAAGCAGTATCAAAAGGGGTACAGCTCATTACATATAGTGAACTATTTTTTGGAAACAATTTCATACACCTATAGATAAATGAAATTCAAGCCGATTAAAAGATACAATATTTGTTAAGTCTATTCGATATATTAAAAAAATTAGATCCATAGGTAAACAGGTGCGGATACATTTTTAGTGGTATGTGCTAATTCAGTGACCAAAACTGTGGATATAAATCAAATAATATCGTTGCTGTTTATTTTTGAATGTTGATTTTATTATATCATTGGTCTAGGTCAGTAAGCAAATAGCTATTAAATCGGTGAACCGTGTTAATTGTACGATTCTGTGTGACTGTAGAATGGCTGCCTTATGACGCCTTACAGCACCACTAAGCATTTAATTTAAATTGAAAAGAAATGTTAATTTAATATTTCTTGTAAAATGTGGAAACTATATTTAAATCAGGTGGTTGTGTGCTAATGTGTTCAATTTCAAAGGTTGCGTCATAGTTGCATATGCATGACCGGCAAAAATATATTTCTAAATATTTGTGATACTGTGGAATTTCATTTGCTTGAAATTGCCCTATATATTCAACTATCTGGACCCGTGGCGCTTCGCTGACTCTGCTAAAGTTATCAAACATTTACCAATGATCAATTAATAAGCAATCTATATGCAGCTGCAATATATACTCATTTCAATTTAAAAATTAGGAAAACTCTGGACTTTTATATGCTCGCATTTACACTACAAAAATGTGTGAAATGTCCTTGTGTGGTGTCGACGATGTGTATTTACTCCCACATTTCTCAGACATATTTCGAAGTCGGTATATGTAACCGTTCTTAAGATATACACAAATTTGTTCAGCGATTTTTAAGTCTACAACTAAAATGTTTTCTATTTTCAATATTCAGATATTTAAAATGCAATGGAAAGTGCATTTTCCGTTGATAGTACAATGCTCATTTTCATATGGATAATGTGTATTTACACCTATGTTATTCAGACAAATTTTGAAGACGGTATCTCTAAACGTTCTTAAGATATACGCATATTACATGTTCCGAAATTTTGAGGTATGTTTACTATTGATGCTATAACTCTGCATCCACGCGGAATTTTTGAAGTTTATCTAGCCTATGTTACTTTCAGGGCATGACATGACATACTGTGTATATCTTATAAACATCTGTTCAGCGGTTTTTACGTCTATCGGTAACATACAAACAAACAAATAAACAATTTTTTCAATTTTATGTATATAAGATATATATATATATATAGATGCCAGGTATAATAAATGATATATTATCACGCTCATTCCTTATAGCGAAAAATACATTATATCGCGAAGTTTTTCATGGTGCAATTTAATTTTGTTATTATAAAAACAACAAACTGGGATTACGCCTGCCTATTTTGCAATAACAATATATATGGTATCCCAGATTAGCCGCCAACACTACTGTGCAATTTTATAAGAAAAGACAAAAATATAATAATTAACATAAGTTCCGTTCCAGAACTTAAGAGAATCTACTAATTTTACAAGTTTTACAACTTTTTTGTGGGTTCAGAAACGGGGTTCGATCCTGAATCAAAAAAAACTGGTACAAAATTGAACCAAATTTAAGAGAACACAAAACAAAATGGCGTTCTCTTTGTAAACTTTCTACTCGAAATTGGTCCGAGTAAAAATGGTAAACAGGAATGCCAACTTCTGATTGGCTGTTATGTTGATTTTGAAATATTTCCATCTAATTTTGGCTTAACTATTAAGAAAGTTCCAATAGAAGTACCAAGTACCAATAAAAAAATAATAAGATATTTTTTATAAGACAAACCCATTATTTTATACACATTATACAAATTTGGAAAACATTCGTTATATGCAGCAGTCGAAATATTTGCCGGAGATTCCATAAAGTATATAGATATTGCAATAATTAAGAGTGACCTTGCTAGTACTAGCATGTTTTGTATCTCAAACGTGATATATCGTTTAGGTGTAGCTCCCATATAACGGTATCCCCCAATATTCGGTATTTTGGAGAAGTTTTTCAACCGAATTGCTTGTAATTTTGTATCTTGTTCTAAAATTTATTTATATTGAACCATATTTGAGTTTAGCTCCTATATAACGGTACCCCACACCCCTGTACTAAAAATGATTTCATTACTATGATTTCTATACTATTTGTCCGACTCATGCGTGAAATTAAAGGTCCTTATCTTTTTACTGAAAATAACAAATAGTTTTGTCGTTGTTACATATCAATTCGCCTAAAAAATCACAAATGCAAATATATCATAGTCTTCAAGCTACATTGGTTGTTCTAGCAAGATACTAAATTTTCATTTTAATTTCAGTCATCTATATACATGTATATGAAAAAATGAAACTATACTTTCCTCAGTTAGTAGTGCGATGTCCAATTGTCATTTCCGTCAGAACTAACATTAATTCAGCTATAGATATACCCGACACATTTTTTAACGGAGGAGATGATCATTAATTTGGTTGCGTTTATCACGTTTTAGTAATAAATATTTTTCCGAAAATCATGTGACATCTTTCCATAAAAAATACATATACATATTAGATTTATATATATATATATATATAGACAGTGAACTCTCGATAATATAAACTAATAAATGTCGGGATAGTTCATATTTTCGAATTTGTTTACTTTGTGATGTCTTTATATATTACTAAGTTCACGAATTTGTTCACATTGTGATGTTTTTATTACTAAGTTATTCTTTCTAAAAACCATGTCTTCAAGAAATTGAAATGCAACGTACTATTACTAAAAAACATTTTGTAATTTGTTTTGAACACAAAAAGTTTTAAAAATCCATTTTAAGCAGAGTTACATACGTAAAAAACAAATTAAATAATACGACAAAAAATAAATCAAATTCACAATGAAAAAAGATACGTAGGGGAGACGGGGCACATTCGACACTTTTTTAGAGCTCTTTATCTCAGTACTTATTGAACAGATATGAAAACTTTTTGGCTGGTTATTGTAGTCTGATACTTAATTATAAAAACTATTACCAAAAAACATGTAATAAATTAGTATTAGCTAAAAATTTTTACAGTTTTCTAAAAAAGTCAAATTCGCCGAAAGTGGCCCTACCCGGGTAGCTTCGGCATTTGATGGGGCACATTCCTCAAATGGTTATATTTTGTTTTAATACGCGACACAATGTTTGACTTTTAAGGCTATATTTTTTAGCGGCGGACGTTGACGTCTCAAGGCCACATACACCATCATTTTCTATCGCAATACAAGAACGTTTGGTCTTGTATAGACAAACTCAAAAACATTTTAAGGAAATAATATGGCACTTTCCGTATACGGCCGAATGTGCCCCATTTTAAAATGCCGAATCTACCCCGACGGTACTTTCTATTATTATTTTTTTCATTGTTCCAATCAATCTTCTAAAAACGTTATATTTTTAATTATTCTTATAAGAATAAACATTGTAATTAACAGCTCTTTAATAATACTGCCTTAAAATATGAAAAGTTTTATACATGAAATACTTACGAAATGGAATGGATATATTACAAAAACATTATTAAAAATACAAAAAAAAAAGATATTCGATATCTATCGATCAAAGCTAGTGATGTACAATACGAACTTCATATCGAAAACGCTATTGCCGAAGGTGACCCAGTCTCCCCTACATAATAAACTAAATATGGAAAAAAATCAGTTATTATTTTCTGGGTTTTCTTTTGTTCGACCTGCTTATTTGCCGCTAATTCCCTGATTTTTTAATACTTTAATGTCGGTTTGAGTGCTCACATAGTGGTAGTTCATTATATTGGATGTTACCAATACCGCGAGTTCACTGTATATTTATCGAAATATTTTTCCGGTCTCAAATTTTAGTTTTTTTATTTACAAACATACACAAATTAAGACTGGCAATCTTTTAATTTTAATCTTAAGAAATTTAAAAAAACAGGTTTTTCAGCACTTGTTTTTTGACATGATTTATAGAAGTCATTCAATTAAAATACAATTTATGTCAGTTTGAAAACATTTTATGCTAGCCAAAGAATTTGTATTATATGTATAACATTATGATGGCAAATCTTTATTTCTTCATTGTATATATAGGTGGTCAAAGATTATTGGCAACTTTCCAATTTTTTTAATTATATTTTGCTATTAAGTATAAATCTGTCATTTGATTATGTGGACTATATTATTCCAATGAAATCCGACACATTTCACTGTTGTCAATCTTCACTCTATAACATGAGATGTATGTATTTTACACAGATATTTCCATCAGACGAGATGTATTTGGTATTTTAAAATAAAAGTAAAAAGTGCAATAAAATACTCGGTATATTGTTTTAGTGAAATAATATTTTTTACACACCATTGTTCCAAATTTAGTACATTTAGTTATATTCGTACAAATAAATTGGAATTTGCAACAGTAATCTAAATTCCAAATCTAAGCATTCCAGCCGTAACCATTCACCCAAATCCAGATTTAGTGTCATTTAGTACTTCTCATTCTAATAAATAAGAATTTCTAAAGCTACATCAATACTAGACTAATCCACCAAAGTACGAATTTTCGAAACTACCTAAATTCTGCTTTCCTTAAGTCTACATTTAAGGATTCTTGCTCTCTTTGTTCGCCAACATCAAAATTGTACCACATTTAGTACCATTTGTTACTTTTTGTAGACGTAAATACGATTTTCCAAAATTCCTCAATCCTACACTCTAACAGAAATTTTAATCATAAACTTCAAGATCCCAGCCATATCCGTTCACTCAAATCCAAATTGTACCATATTTAGTACTTTTCGTACAATTCTAGTTGGAATTTCCAAAAAAACCTTAAACCAGCCTTATTTAAAGCCTACACATCATCGAATAAAAAGTATTTTATTCTTCCCTTTTTCCTCCTCTGTTAATTTGGAAACAATCCAAATTTTACACATTTCCTCTATTAGCCGGATAACTTCGGCCAAAACCACCGACATTGTGTGTTGAGTCATGCCAAGGTCAAAGTCATTAACTTGGGACTTTTGAAAACTTCAATCCTCAAAAAACCTTTGAGCTACACACATTTTTAAGAGAGGAGGAATTGATGTTGACCGCCGGGCTTTTCGGAAAGCAGGGTTTAAGGCTTCAACTAATTACACAACGGCATCTTTTGGTAGCCGAAAATACGCCTTCAAGCTAAAATGAGCAGTTGATTGAACATTTCTCTAAACATCTTAAATGTCTTTTAATAGATGGCACACCTTGAACATAATGTTCATCATCAAAAAATAGTTCCACTGAGCTTATCATCACATGTAATTAGTTTTTCTGAAATATTCTATTAAATTTTTGTTTGTTTACAATATTTCTAGTTGAAGAAGTGTCAAAACAGTCTTATCGACGGCAACTGAGAAAAGTTGATATTGCCAGTTGAAATTGTAACTGGAGTTTGGTTGCTTTCCATAATCGACCCATAAGATTTATTTTATAATTTATTTTTATTTTTTATTACATATATATATATAGTCAAATCCGCTTAATTTAATGTTATGCCAGACATGTACTCGCTGGAATTTCTGGTTTCATAATCTTTGACCCCCTTAATACAAATATCTCAAAAGTAGATAAATAATGAAACAACCTTATATTTTCCAAAAAATAGTTTTAAACTCAGAGCGTGTTTCAATTAACAGCATCATCATAAAAACATTTTTCCAATACTAACAATTAGCACATCGCAATGTGTACAAATGAATTTAATGTATGTGTTATATTTTTTCTAGATATATTCTATAATGTATAAATATAAAATGCTAACAATAAACCTAAACATAACAATTTTTTATATAGACTAATAGTACGTTTACATTTATCCGGATTTCGTTAACCCAGTGGGTTTCAATTGTCAATTCCTTTGCATATATGTCAAATAAATCCTCATAAAGTAGGTTAACCCGGTGAAAAAGTTCTAGTGTACATGCCGTTTAATGATTTTCTATTAATGAATATGATTACCCCCCACTGTACAATGGGATATTCACCAGAAATAACATAAAATATGTAACTTTGAAGTTTATTCCGAGGAATATCCAAATTGGTAGATAGTTAATTTAAGGGAACCCCACCCATTCTCGATTTTAATTTTTCAAGTTTTTCAATGGGCTGGTAAATCAATACCAATGCTTGTTAAGGTTTGTAACTTTGCACATATATATTTGAAGATTTAAAAGAGAAGAAAAATAATTTACAAAAAAATTTTGTTATTGTTTTGTTGTTGTTTTTTGTAATTAAAGAAAAGTCCTTATTTTTGATGGCGGGCATGATAACTCCTCACTGGAATATCGGAATCCGAAAATTCCAACGGTGTTAGAAAGAGTACATGTCTGGCTCTCGTATGAACTAGGATTATTGACTTCGAAAACGAGTTTAAAGTTTGAGAAGCCCTTCAGCCGTCACTTGATGCTGACACAATAAATCGGATATATCTTCAAGTGTTCTTGAGATTTTCACTTGAAATTTTGTAGAGACATTCTTTAATCAGTGTAGATTTATATCAACAAAAAATTTGACCCCGAGAATGGGGGGGGGGGGGGGTCCCTTAAATAAATACATCTGTCGGTAGAATTTGTTTTGTGGACTTCAACGGGTCATGTATACGAGTATCGAATGTTTTATACTGATGTAGATCTATAGGCGCCAGCGACTGTCAAACATATTGCAACATGTGTATTATTGCACAGCTGTTGTATGTCGTTTTTACATTTAACACAACAGTTATAAACACACACGATATTCCTTACCAACGTGAAGTCAAAAATTATATGTTCCATATGTGATATTTTTGGGGGGCCATGGCATCTCACATCTCTGCTATTTCGCTCCTGGTTTATTACTTTAATTATCTAGAAACAATGATCGATGTCCCGTTCTGCAGCACGGAGCAAACCATAAGGGACTAACTTCGCCGATATATTGGAAAATATTATGCGCATTATACGATTCCACTTTGTTGTATCTTTGAACAGCTTTATTAATTAATCAAACATTTGGAAACCCCCAAACAAAATGCACTAAGGGGATTTTGAGCAATTACAAAACTGAGGACTCATATTATTAATACTTCATCAACCACCAATGCCCATTTTCAAAATTTATCTTTGATCCAGGAAGAGTTTTATAAGGTGAAAACTGATTTCAGAAAGTGTTTGTTTATTGTCAGTTGTTGAAGTTATATTCCTAAAAATAAATATTTTTTTCAGATTTTCATTTTTTAATTATATATGCTAGAACGTGTATATAAATATATACATATATATATATATATATATGTTTCACATTCAATGATAAATTCTAAACATCAGTAACAATTTTTGTATATACAAAACAAGTTTTTGGCAGACCGGTCGTCCATTATGATGTCAACTGTTACTGTGCGATTTTTCATTTCGTTCCAACAAGACTGATTGCCTCTTTGCGGGAAATGTTCGCTGACGTACAATGGGTACAATGGATCTTGTTTTATGGAAAATGTGATCTTTAATATAATGCTATATATTTTTGTCCCTGAACTGGATCCTCAAAAATAATAATAATAATATTTAAGTATACGTATATATATGAAAAATAAATAATATAGCTTAGGAAAAAACAAAATTTTTAGCGATTTCCCCGTATAGAATGATAAGGGAGGTTAGCTACTAAGCGAATCCATGGCTGTTAAATTACTTCACACAGCAGGCTGCTGCGGAGATTCAGGTCAGACAATTGTTAAATAGATTAAGACTAGTCCGTATAATTTTGGGAACGATTTTATTTCAAAAATGTTCATCTGTACGTACCCGCATGAAAGCAATAATTCATTAAGAAATGCTCTTCGCTGTGGAATTTGTTTGTTTTAGTTGTCTGAAAATATAATAAATTATTTTTTTATTAAAGCATGTCCATTATTGTGAAATATTTTATGACCGTTTAACAAGTAATTTGTATTTCTATAATACTTAAACACATGAAGAGGCACTCGGTACTAACTTAAAATGTTTGGTTGGTTGATTGAGTTATTGGCTGTAAATTATGGTCAATGAATCAAATATGTTTTTCATGCTTTCTTGGAGAAGTTATATATATATATATATATATTGTGTACATCCTGAATTTATTCAAAGGTTGCAATCACTGTTCCTTGAAGTAATTTTATATAGATGTTTTATTTATGTATTTATCTACATATATTGTTACTTTCGAAGTAGTCGACACCAATGCAAAAATATTGTTTGTGATATTGTTCATTGACCTCTTCATGAAAGGATAATACGGTGCCTGGTAAGAGAGCTATCAGAGCCTCCAGTTTTTCCTTGTGGAGATAAAAGCCACCAAAGGGCGCTTCAAATAGACATGACTTGAAACATAATAAATAAGAAATATCAAGCATTATTAATCGGCTTATGATTATTGAAAATTTGGTCCTTTTAGCCTTATGGCTAGAGCGGTGAAGTGGATAAAGGGGCTATATCAAACCGTGGATCCAGAGACACCATTTTCCATACCAATAGTTGTCTTGATATAAAAATATGAGTGCCAAAGTTGGACAGCCTGGGTCCAGTGGTTCGCCAGTTATTTGGGTAAATACTCAAAATTGTGGTGCTTTTATATGGGGGCTACCAGAAAACGTAGACCTACGTCGATACATTTTTGCATGGCTATTTTGTACACATTAAGAACTCCCTGTGGCAATTTACAGTCTATTCGGTTGTATAATAGATACAAATTACTTTAAACCCTGAAATATGGTGTAAGATGTTGTGTTAGCGATTCAATATAGTATAAATACCCGCAAATGGGTATTTACACCCTTACTCTCGAAGGGAGTAACCAATTTCGTCGAGAAATATTACGATGTAATATTTCTTCCAAACTTAGTTTAAGTTCCCACATAAAGGGTCAACAATTTTAAATATTTATAAATCCGATATTAGGCGAATGGAATGTCCTATTTGATTCAAGGTGTGCACATCGTAACATTTCTTGCAAACACAAATTATGTCCGAAGTGAACCGAGTGCTATCACATACCACAATTTCACTCACAACATGAGCATATTGACTGTCACATTATTTATAATATACTTGATATCACCGATACCTACATACCTACATAAATCGTGTATGTACATGTTTCTATATTCACAGACATATGTATATAAAACAACATGCCAAAGTATATCGCAACGATTTAATACACTATACTATATGCTATTTTGATTTTTTTAGTAAATACGGAGAAAATTTTCAAAATTTTAAATTGTCTTACGTCTACGTACAGATAGATCTGTTGCTACATGCAAAAAAAAAACAAATAACACAAGAGCACAGTGGACATATTTTGTACTCATAAATAAAACGTGTATAAGTATGTTGAACACAATTTCTCCAAAAAAAAAATATATATATATATATATATACTTTTAATATCCTCTTTCATAGTTACATTTTAGGTGATGATGATGTGTTTCTTTTGAAGATTTTTATTGGGTTTGTTTGTATGTAATAAACTCTTCTTTTAAGATTTTGAAACAGACGCCTATGTTGAGGCCTATAAGTTTTTATTTTACATTTCTTTACCGTTTGGTTTATGCCTGATGATGAAGGGTTTAATTTATTCATGTATTGGAATTTGAACAATTATATTCAAGGTGTATTTAATAAGCTGTATGCATCAGATACAACAACAAATATTTACAAAAACAACATTGCTGTTATAGAAATTAAATTGTCATGCTGACAATAAGGTTTTGACAAAAATAAACAAAAACAATTATTAATTTATTTTTGTCAAGAATTATTCTTTGAGGAATAATTAATGAATTTGTGTATTCTTGGATTATTGGCGGTTTTAGGTCAGTGAAAAATAAAGTTTAAGACCTGGTCGCGATTAATTTTAATTTTCCCAGATGTAGCCCATGGATTTCTAGACAGATTTCAATACACAATAAAAAATGTGTGGAGCAATCGGCGAACGGGGTTATAACTGAGCCTAGGTTTCATTTCCGTCCCCTTCTATGAATCTAGTTTTCTTGAATTTTTATTATTAAAAAAGCCTAAATTTAAAGACCATTTTTGAAATCGAAATGTAATATTGAAAATGTTTTTGACAATTTGCTTTACAGATAATAAAGAAAATAGTTTGAAACCATATGAAACCATATTCAATATAATCAAGGTGTATTTAATAAGGTGTAAGTGACAATCATATGGTTTTAAACTTTTTTCTTTATTGTTTGTAAATCAAATTTTTAAAAAATATTTTCAATATTACATTTCGATTTCAAAAATAGTCTTTAAATTTAGGCCTTTTTAAAAATAAAAATTCATGAAAACTACATTAATGAGGAGGACGGAAAGGAAACCTAGGCTTAAATCAGTTATAACCCCGTTCGCCGAATGGTCCACATATTTTATGTTATGTGTGGAAATCTGTCCATAAATTCCTGATACTCATAAAATCGAGGAGATTATGTTAGCCTATATTGGAATCGGCCCCTTGGTGCTTGTCACAATTCTCGGCGAAGGTTAAATACGCCTATGGAAAGATCAATTTTCTTTAAGAAGACAAGAAAATTGAAAGACTCCATAGAAAAATAGATTGTAATTCACAATATAAACAACATCACAAGGATCCATGGGCTGCATGTAGGAAACTTAAAATTAATCGCGACCAGGTCTTAAACTTTATTTTTCATTCATTAATTATTCCTCAAAGAATAGTTCTTGACAAAAATAATTTAATAATTGTTTTTGTTTATTTTTGTCAAAAACATATTGTCAGCATGACAATTTAATTTCTATAACAACAATGTTGTTTTTGTAAAATATTTGTTGCTTTATCTGATGCTTAACCTTATTAAATACACCTTGTATTGATTATATTGAACAATTTCACAATTTATAAAATGGTTTAGTGTGCGCATTTTTTATCAAAATATTTGAATAGAATCAAGGGAACAAACCATTTTCGAAATCAAAAATCCTAACTACCAAAAATATACTGATGTTTATAATATGACATGTGAATTTAGGCAAATCTCGTTACCACTCCGATTTTTTTCACATATCGGCCCACTGTATACGGATTTGTGTTTAAAATTATGTAAGTATGTATGTATTTGGATGTACATTATAGGTCGCGATCACTGTGTCGACTATGTCTATGAGAAATTCTAGAGATGAACAATGTTTATAGAAAATACTTTTGTTTTGACTTGTTTTATTTAATTTAATATATGTCTATAATACACTTGTTCTTGTGCTTGTACACTTGTTCTGTATCCACATACGATGTACTTTTTATTCGTCTATCTATGCAATAGTCAGTCGGTAATATGTCATTTACATAACAAACACATAATTACAAATTTACAAGTTATTTCATTCCAATTTTATTATCCCGTTTCTATGCTTTAACCGGCCTCATAGTTTATGTATAACAGTATGTCAAATACGTCAAGGCAAACTCAAAACATCGTGTTGAACAAACGTTTCGTAGCCCCGCGTCCGTCAATATGCCTGGAATATATTTTAAGATTTAGTCAGTCTACATCGGCCGGCGGGCATTAGCCAAGCGGCATACCATATACTTTCAAATGACAGCACATTGTTTTTTTTTCGCGACCACTCTTTTAATTAAAACAACATTTATTGTTTGGGATTATATCTACATATTTGTTAATACAAATTTAAAATGTTATAATTCTGATGTCTTCATGAAAATTATTCAAATGTACGAGGCGCAATTAAACAGTTAATTTTTGTTTAATAATTAAAATTTTAACATTCAAAAATACTGGCCACATAAGCATCTGGTGTGATACGACAAACATGAATTATTTTTCTATTAACATGAATTAAAAATATTTTGTCAAAAACATGTGACATTACAGTGACATGTTAGTATTTAAAACGAAACTGGCATACAAAAATGTACATAAAATCAAATATCAGGGTACAAACCTATATTTCCCAAAAGTTTTCAGATTATAAAATGGGGATATCGTAACAATAGATCACAAGAAATCGCATCTAAATTCTAGAGTAACTTCGGGTGGACTATGCGTCTAATGTGGGCCACCCCCATATCTAAGATAATGCTTGAGAAATGCCAGTGCCGCCTTGATAAACATCAAACATGGTTTAGAATAAATAATTGCAATGTTGAAAAGGTATTTAAACTCTAATTGTAAAAGTGCGATTTGAACATTTTTTAGCACAATAGTCCAACACGTTGTTTTTCTCAAATATAAAGAAGTTATATGACGTTTAATTTTTATTCAGTTTTTTTAAATGAAAACTCAATATGCGAATTTTGTTTGTGACTTTGTGTCCTTAAACATGATAGAATATATAACGCAATATGTTTTGCAAACTTTTCTAGAAAACCACACCTTTAAAATAAACGACTCATATCCCGAATAAAGAGCGTTGATTGTATGTATTTGTTTCACATGGATGTTTAAAAGCGTCGAAGAGTATCTTCGACTATTGGTAGTGTGTTTCTTTACATATTTATAAGGAGGTGAATTTTTTCTGTGGCAATTAGCAAGAATCTACCTGTTTGTACTAGTTTTTCTATATTATAATAGATACAATTGTCATCGCAGTAAAAAATACATTTAATTTATTTCGAATTCTGTCGTTCGATTGCCGTTACGTCCACTGTGCGCGATTGTGTTGCGTGCATAATTCTTGACATTCCGATCGTTTCGGCATATTCGAATCATACATTTATTTTAACGAATCGTAGTACATCCCAAGATCGGTACTACTCCAAATGTGTCGGTGATATGTGCAACTGATTAAAATATATTGAAGGCCTGTTTCTATAAAATTCAATTCGAACGTCTACGAGTGAACTACGATCAACCCCATGTTTATGTAAAAAAACTTTTGATTGCAAAATCAGTGAAATGTTTTTCAAATATTGGATGTGACTCGAAATTGTTCGTTTCGAATTTACAGAAACATACTGGTAGTAAATCTTACTTGATTATTATTTTATCAACCAGAAATTTGTGCCAGTAAAATTGCATAGCTGTAATATATACTAGTAGATACACATTTAGTTTTACTGAAATATATAATATGCAATATCAAGGAGGATCATGGTACCTACCATGGGGAATACCAATACAGAAAATGATTCCGATGGCATATGGAGGACAACCAGGCTCGGCACCTATGGATCCGTATTTGGCCGCCAACAACAACAATACGCATTTAACCTGTAATGTACTAACGAATCCAAATCAAGGTAATGTGAACACCAATACGGTCAGTCCCATACAAGTTCCGGCCCCCGCTGGGACGGCTAATTATCACCAACACGCAACATTTAATCCCCATACCGTTGGGAAGTTACCATGTACCAGTGCCGTTGATAGTTTGCATGGGAATAATCCAGCGTCAGCAAATGTTCAGCGTCCCGGAACCACATTAGCTTCGACAATTCTGAATGGTCATCCACGAGCCATACTACCAAATGCACAATTACCAAGTACCCATGCACCGCACCAAAATATGTTAATGTCATCGACGATGTTTGCCCCCTTAACACTGCCTCAATACATAACATCGCCCACAGCTGCTGTTGCAGCCGCGACAGCTTTAAACAATTCCATGGCAGGATTGCCAAGCAACCGACAAAGCCTTCCCGATTGTACCCGATTAATTTCGCAACAACAGCAATCGACTCAGAATGCAACATCTACCTCTCCACTAGCATGCATATCATCTTCCGCATCTCCAAACTCTGCAGTTCCAACGTCGGTTAGCCTTAACGTTGACGTTGTCGCAATGCGTCATCACGTAAACAATGTAAATGTGACCAACAATCTTCCAATCTCTCTAACAAAGGTAAGTGTGTTAACCACTCCCCAGACATTCATAATCTTAATCGAACTGTGATTAGGTTAATGGCTGTGGACGGCGACTAATATATCGCAGCCAACCCCAGTATTCGTTCAAATGATAATGTTGAAATGATGTAACTGCAACTACGCATCGTAGATGTTTCGTGCATTTCACATGCAATAAGGACCGTCCTGACACGACAAACACTAAGATACATATTTACATAACATACCGCAAATCTGATTTTGTTTTTAGTAAAAAATTAAAAAAAGAACAATTCAATATTTGGAAAAATAAATTCAATTGTGGCGAAAATTGGGATTAGAATTTTGAAAATAAGTTAATACATTCCGATCACAGTTTATAAACTGACTATAAACATGTTTTCCAACATTATGCCTAGCATATAAAAAGCTAATTTTAAACATGAGAGCTCAAGAAATAAAAGTGTGTGAGAGTAACTGAAATTTCACCACAACTTGAGGGCGGCCCACCACATTTTCGCCTTCAAAAATTGATATGTACAGAATAAATGTTAACATTTGGAACTAAACGGATTATTAGCTTCTGAGTTATGCATGTAACGAATATTAAGTCAGTGTAACCAGTTACCATGATTGAGCAGTTATGGCTTCAAATCTAATATTATTTTCGCATAACTCTTTCTTTGTAGGGAAATTTAGGATTATATTATGTATGTTTATGATTGTCGTAGAACATACATAACCTCTGGTACTTCATTCAATAAACCCAGATAACCCCAGAGGTTTTTTCTTCAAAATTGTATGTTTAATTCAAAATTTTATATTTAATGCTGTATATCTAATTTTAAATCTTAAATGTTTTATTATATGTAAATATAATTATTTACAAATATTCTGAGATAATACTAATATTTTTGTTATTGGCGAGAATGAGTTAACAGGAAAAGTGGAATGGTTTTTGCCAGGAAGCAGAGAACTATGAAATCGATTGTGATGAGTTTAATATTTACAATTTCAACAAACAAATATATTTAAACACATATTCGTTTAAGCTGAATATTTTGTCAAAAAACAAAAAATGATAATAATTAAAAATGTAAAACGATATACATAAATTGAATTCAGATACATATTTCTTTAATGTCGTATATCAAATTGTTGTAAAGGTTGGGCAAAATATTTAACGGGCACCACAACATCCTCTAAATCCCCAAAATCACTAATAGTTTCACCATAAAAGTCTCGTCTGATATTTTTTTCAGTTTTTCACTCATACTTTTTATTTTTTTTTTAATGTTAATTTGTTTAAATCTTATAATTCACGCGCGATTTATTAACAATGTCACTATGGACTTTCGAATGACACGTTCTTATAAAAAATATTCTAAATATTCTAATATTCTAAGAGCATTGGCTTGTTCTCGTACTGCAAGAATTTGATATTACTATTTTTTCCGATATCATAAAGGAAAAATTGTTATCGTGGTAAAAAATTGTACATTCTTGCAGGTTCTGGAACAGACCACATATGTTTGTTTCCTAATCGAAATTTAAATAAAACATATATTTTGTGATTTTACTTTCAGATATTGTCAAACTTTGAGGACTACAATGAAAAGAAGAAACCACAAGTTCCGGAAAAACGAAAAGTCGAAGACAATGAACAATTAAAGGATCTTAAAAAGGTACGTATTGTACCAAAAACATGCTATTCTAATGGGGAAAATAAATAGGAGTTAGACGCTCGATCAAGTTCGAAAGCCAGGGTGGACAACTATATTCTTCCTTCACCTATATCGAATTATATCTGAGTTAAATTTGGTGATCACATGCAGCAATGTTTATACACTATAAATTGATTGTTTTATTATTTATTTATTTTTACTTACTTATTTATAAAAAGAGTTTCTGAGCCGGCAAACCTTGTTTAGTTGTAGATTAGGTTATAGGATGTCCTGTAAACAGTCATTTAGCAGCTGCATTCACTCTGGAGACCCTTGGACCATTACCTTCATCCGTTGGACGTTCTTGGATTTTACTTAATCCCGTGTAGACGTTGTTTTATTTCCCAATACAGTTCGTACTAAATAAAACGCGGGTTCTTTCTGATTACGATTATTACAATGACTTTATTGACACAACTTTACTTTGCACGTTACTTTACAGCTTTACGTTACTTGACTGTTTCAATTCGTGATCTGATTCACAACTGACTACTGCCTTGCCATTTCCTCTATTTATATGGGCCTTGCCTGTCGCTACAGAAGTTTCTAGACGATCTGGTAACATCTGGATTACGAACAATCTACCAATGCAACACACACATACAAACTTACATTGAGTGAAAAATAACAACAACACATTGAAAATTGATGAACTATACACATTGTTGTATTTTAACTTTTAAGTTCCTTATTTAGAAATATACTAAAATAAGCGAAATATTCATCTTTTCACATAAAAATTTACGAAGTCACCCAAAAAAACCAAAGGTATTTTCGTGGTTTAGGGACTTCAACTAAACAGAATTGATTCATTAGAATCCCTGAATAAAAAAATTTGTTTGTTGTTTTGTATCACAGTGTATCTTCATCCGTCCTTGAAATTAGAATATTGGGGGAGGAAAATCGAGGGGGTAGATTTTTGGCAAAGCTATTTATTTTGATAGTATTTATTCCGGAGAAGAATGCTAGAGTATGAATCTTGTATCTTTGAAGCAGTCGGTGCTATTTGCTACGTAGCATTGGGCATCTACATAGTAGATATTTTAATGCTGGAATGACCTGTTAGGATGCTTGTCGTAGTGACAGCACGGAACCTACGAGCAAATCGATTTTAAAGTTCTGCACATAGGCCCTCAAACTATCTGCTGATAGCTTTTATACCCATCACATTCATTCAAAGTATTTCGGTTTCGGTTAATACTGCCCATGCATGGGATCTGGAGCACCTGTTTATAGGCGATAATAAGCTCGTTTACTTTGTTTAAGTCATTTCATATGGCGGTTTCTCATTTATTCTCCGACACCTGTTTAATTTGCGTACCTCTAATTTGGATTTTGGATTCATTGTACGAATACATTCATGCAGACGTTTAGTCGTCCAATAATGTTTTAAAAAGATAAACAACAAAACATGTTTCTTTATTTTCAGGCTAAACTGGAAACTAAGGCGTTGAAAGCGAAAAGACCTGGGTTTACTGATGAAAGATATCACGAAACATCATATTACATTGAGAACGGTACTATTCTTAATAATTTCATGCGAAGATCTGACAAATTTTAAATTCACATAATTTTTATTTTTAGGTTTACGCAAAGTGTATCCCTATTATTTTACATTTACAACATTTACTAAGGGACGTTGGGTTGGAGAAAAAATTTTAGATGTATTTTCTCGTGAATTTAGAGCTCATCCTGCAGAAGAGTATGAACGCTGTATTAAATCGGGCACTTTAACTGTTAACTATGAGAAAGTACCAATTGATTACAAACTAAAACACAATGATTTATTGGCAAATATAGTACATAGGTATGTATAATTGAAACAGTTCCATATTTTATCACACACCCACGAGTTGTATAAAATTTCAATATATTCTAATATTATTGTTTCAGACACGAAGTGCCAGTTACCAGCGAACCTATTACTATTGTTCATATGGACGATGACATTGTCGTTGTAAATAAACCTGCATCCATACCCGTACGTGAATGCATTAATCCGAAACATATATTTAAAAAATTATTTTAATTTTCAACACTATTATGTAATTTTGAATAGGTACATCCGTGTGGAAGGTACCGCCACAACACTGTTGTATTTATCTTAGCCAAGGAATACAATCTTAAAAATTTAAGAACCATTCACCGCCTTGATCGTTTAACGTCGGGTCTTCTTTTATTCGGTAGAAGCCCAAAAAAAGCACGCCAATTAGAACACCAAATTCGTAATAGACAAGTACAAAAGGAATATGTCTGTCGAGTAGAGGGTAACTTTCCAGAGTAAGTAAATATGTTATTTTTCATTCAATCTATTTGAGTCTGTGTTCACTAGTTTAACCGCAGCCCTTTATAAAATATGTACATATATATGCTGTTGACGTTAAACGCCCAAATGTGATATTTTATTTTTACAGAGGTGTGATTGAATGTAACGAGCCCATTGAAGTAGTTAGCTATAAAATTGGAGTCTGCAAAGTGTCACCCAAAGGAAAAGAATGCAAAACCACATTTCAAAAATTATCGTATGACGGCAAAACGAGTGTAGTTTTATGTAAACCTTTAACGGGAAGAATGCATCAGATTCGAGTCCATTTGCAGTACCTAGGTAAGTGAAAACCATATATACATTTTTCCAACACTACTGATCCGTGTGTCGATGACTCATGATTCATAACATGGCGTTACAAAATAAACATAAAAATCTTGTTGTTTATTCATTCAAAAACAAAATTATTCTAAATTTCACCGCAGCATTTTCCGGATATAAGCACTGCGGAAAATGTTAGCAAAACGGTTCATACGGTTCATACATTGCAGGTTGTTATCAGATTTAAATATTTTAAAGTCAAAATCGACGACGCTTGCAGCGACATTTTATCGTTTGGGAATTTTTCATACAATACGAACGTTCTTGAGATATTGCTTGTTCGCCCTTTGTAACTTTATCACTCGCGATAAATTGAAAACAATCGAATTCTCTCGGTGAGTATTTGTGTGAATGTGCGTATTTCAATCGTTCGAGGCAAACTGTTTATAAGCGGGATGCTTGTTTTGAATCGAAAATAAAATTTGCACACGTTCAGTGCTATTAAGCGGGGAATTCGTATATTAGGGAAATAATGTATAAATAATGCTATTAAGCGGGGAATTCGTATATTAGGGAAATAATATATATCAATAGTTGTATACGTCACATTCTACTGACCCATCTCATCTTGAGAGATTCTAATTGATTTGATATTTCTTAAGAAAATTCCTGCTGCATATCCATTTGTAATCCTGTTAAAAACAAAACACTTTACATATGTCATATTTTCCTTCACAGGGTATCCAGTTGCCAACGATCCTTTATACAATCATGAAGTATTTGGTCCACTTAAGGGTCGTGGTGGTGATATTGGTGGCAAAACTGACGAGGAATTAGTTCGTGATTTAATTAATATTCATAATGCAGAAAATTGGCTTGGAATTGATGGCGATTCTGAAATGCCTTTCTTTAAGCCACATAAAAATGACTGTGAAACTGACCATTTACCCATAGGTGGTGTGTATAATCAGATAATTAAACGCCCTTAGAAATATTAATAAAACCGTATTCTTAGGCAACCATCCATTGATTGAGGACGACAACGATGCTGTCTCTCGAGAAACATCTCCAGTATACTCGAATAGTCCCACCATTGTAGACTTGAGTCCAGAAAACGCAACTATCGGCTGTAACACAGTAGACAGTTTATCAAATAAATTAGGAGATACGTCAAAAACTGATGACACAATCGAAAATGAAGCCGATTCGTCAAATATTCATGTTAAGGTAAGAATCGCTCTGAATTTTATGATATAGGAAATAATTACTTTATCCTTTAGGTCACTGTTGCAACACAAACTGATCATGAATCACCCGATACTTCATTCAATCCCGAGAAAATGACTTTGGATAAGCATTGTTATGAATGTAAAGTACGCTACAGAGATCCTAAACCAAAGGACTTGATAATGTACTTGCACGCATGGAAATACAAGGTAAATACATTCAATTGTCGTGAGTTATAAATGAATTTGTAAACGAACGGGAAAATACTTTACGCCCATTTGTCAGTATTTCAAATACAGTCTACGCCCGCTATAACGAATACTCAGTTTAACGAATGAGCAAAATACTGGGTATAACGAATGGTGCAAAAAATTATGGGCCAGCTCCAGGGAAAAGTGGATTAACATTTTTGTTTTTAAATAAAATGGCACCATAAAAAACTTCGAGATATAACGAATTTTCCGCTATAACGAATGGGCCTGACATTCGTTATTCCGGGCGTCGACTGTACATATTACTTTTTATTATGTAAGGCCTGTACCTAAACTCATGCGTATGCGTACGATTATATTCACCTCAAAAGTTAAATACATTTTACCCAAATACGCATGCGTATCAAAATATAAAGTGGAAAATTAACAATGCATATTTTTTATTTTAACATCCTCTGTCATGGGCCATGATTCATGGCCCAAATATCAGGTCATTCAGAAGGTGAAAAGAGATGTTCTGGTGTGTTACCAAATATGCGAACCTTGACACGGTTGAATTTAATTCGTAGATGCAATTTCGCAACAATTTTCGACATAAATACAACATATCAAGTAACGACATTTGTAAGCCACATTACCCAATATGCCTCATGAGCCGCTTAACCAACAGCGAAACGCGTCGCATAATGGTGGGAATGTAGTATCTCTCTGGCTTTTCTTTTCATTGCAACTTCGATCATGTAGCTCATCTCGAAAGAGAAATAAATAAAAATATATACGTGCACAATACTACAATAAAGCTTTTTAAAGATATTTTGAGTTGTTCTGTGTTGTTTTGTTCGACCTTTTGATTCTTATATAATAAAACAATATATTTTTTCGAGCTTGAGGTCTTTTAAAATTAGAGAAATTCTATCAAATAACAATTTTCCAGCCAACGTAATCAACAGAATACTAAATAATCAGACACTACGAAGGAAACAGCCACGAACTGAGGAGGAAAGAACTTACAAATCAATGATTTATATCCCAATAATTTCAGAAAGATTTCAGAATGCAAATTTATTTGATAAAGAAAAATATAAGGTGGCCCAAAAAACAAATAATACGCTAAAAACGTTATTTTCCAACACGAAAAGCAAGATACAAAAATTGGAAAAACACAATGTTATCTATAAAATAGAATGTGATGGAAACGATGAAGAAAAATGTAAACAGGTGTATGTTGGAACCACAAAAAATAAATTAAAAACCAGATTATCGGCACACAAATCTGACATTAAATTAAGGAATCAGAATAATACACAAAAAACAGCACTTGCAGAACACTGTAAGAACAACAACCATAGACCAAACTTTGATAAAGTACAAATACTTCAAACAGAAAACAATTACAATAGGAGACTTACATTGGAAATGCTACACATAAACAACCTACCAACAACAAAGAGAATTAATTTTAAGAGCGACACAGACAACGCAGCTTACTGTTACAGACACCTTACACAGAAAGAGAGATCGTGCAATAAACTAAAATAAACTCAGTGCAATATTTACATCCGACGACGATAGTGAAGTCTATCATAGTTTTAAGTAAACTTGACATTAGTTTATTTGTAAGCGATTTTGTCACTTCATTCTGTATAATTAATGTCATAAATTTCAAAATTGTTTGTAGATTATCCTGAAGATGCAATTTAAAACAATTGCGAAATATTGATCCTGTTAAATAAAAAAGACCTCAAGCTCGAAAAAGATATTTTGAGTTTTTATCCTCTTCGGTTAGTACATCGCGATTAAAAAGTTGACAGCAAGAGAAGGCTGAGACATGAATTCGCGCACTATCCATATAGAGTAAGTTCGGGTAAAGAAGAATGCCCTTTGAATGTTTGGGTATAACTGTTTTTGTCAGATATTTTGTTAATTAGTTCAAGTAATTGGATGACTTTATTTCAAAGTTTTTATTAGAACAATATTTGAATTCAAAAAGTATATTGATTTCATTTACAGAAAATATTTTAGTAATTCATCAAGCTTAATTGCTATCCTCTGTTCTGTGTGTGAAGGACATTAATGTTTTAATTTCGCCTGTTTATATCACATTAGCCGCCCATATAACGTTCCTCCGATGGCGACGAAATTTTTCATCCGATGTAATGCTAAGTGTGCATCAAATAACCAACGTATGTCTGATTAAGATGAAATTCTGGGCAGCGCACTATGCTCCAGTATACCGAATGTCTTGTGTCAAGTTTGCTTAATATCGGTCAAGATTAATATATAACTCTCATAAATTTATACAATAGGAATTTTGGGAGCAACACTTGTATATATCTTTTCTGTTTTCCTTACTGGTTTTATTATGTCCAATTTTGGCTTAGTCACATAGTTTATATATAATTTATAAAATATTTATACATTGTTTTATAAAATATTTCTTAAAAAAAATTTGTCTTTTAATTACAGGGACCAGGATGGGAGTATGAAACTAAATTACCCGCATGGGGAGCCCCGGACTGGAAGGAGACAATCTAGACGATGATAATATTTATTAAAAATGTCATACAATAAATAAATAAATACGTATTTCAAGGCATTGTTTATATTACAATTTATATTGTATCACAATTATCAAGACCATGTAGGCATTACAATAAATTCTACAAAATCAACAAATAAAAATGTTGTATAGTTCTTTCAAAGGAGATACTAAAGGTTTGCAACATGTGTGTGACTGTGGGTACACTTGATACCAATATTCATAAAAAAATAAAAAAATTGGAAACGAAGTAAAGTTAATTGCCTTCTAATTTTGCACAAATGTTATTACTGAATCGCACTACTATTAATGGTTGGATATGCAAAACACTGATGGCATTTCATAATATTATTTTGTTTAAAAAATAAACAAAACCATTAATTAATTCAATGTTCACAAATTTCCTTGTAAATAAAAATAAATGTCTTGTTCTATAAATCAAAATACTTATGTTATTGTTGTTGTAGCAGCCCTACTGCTTTTACACAATGGGCTGAGGTTATACGTTCGCCGATTGAGACTTGGGTCATTTCTGATCGTAGACGCCTCTGTCGTGGAAACGACATAATCGTAAACGAGTCGTTTACAACTCCTCATAACGATGATCGTATATGCGCGCATTTTTCGATCGTAAATAATACTTTTACCCTACATGCATTCAAATACATGTATAAATAGAACATGAAATATTAATAATCGGCAATCGAAAACAAATCTCAAACAGCGCCTCTTATATGTTCTGAACGTCCTTCACCTCCAGTTTTTACAACACTGGTGGCCAAAACTAAAGCAACTAAAATTGCAAGGTGAATAAATGCCGCATAACTTTTTCAAAAATAAAGATATCGTGTTGGTTTTTTCAGTTTCAAATGGGGACTTGATTCACTATTAAAAAACAACAGCATTATGAATTAAATAATAATTTATGTATAGGGGTACCAGTTTTTGCTTGGACAAACTCAACAGTACAAACAGTAAAAATTGTGTTAATTTAGTTTTCCGTAGAATATTTGTTTTTTTTTTTAAATAAATTTTACGTTTATATGTTTTTTTTTTAATTAATAAATTATCTATTTATTTCTGAAAAAGATTTCATTAGTCCCAATTTATATTAGGCGAGTTTACTTGCGGCAAGTGTTTGACTGTAGGAGAGAGGGGTAAGAGGAATAGAAATGAAAAAAAAAATTGCTCGTACCGACAAATTTCGTTGATATTTTATATTTATTAAATGTGAAAAAACTATAGACATCAAATGAAAAAAAGAAATATTTTCGAAACCGAATTGCCTTGTATAGACGCATGAAGCAAGTTCAAAAGGGAACGATAATAATTGCCGCAAGTAAACTCGCCTAATATAAATCAGGACTTATTCAGTTTGCAAAGTCAGTTGCTTTAATTTTAGCCACCAGTATATATACAAGGTAAAATAGTACTTACAAATTGCATTCTGCATCTTTTTATACCTTCAACACATCGTGGTACATGGTATTATGTCTTTGTGCCTATGGGCATTTCCACAGTCACTTACACGACTTTCAGAGGCAAAATCAAACTTTAAATGTTAAATAAATCAAAACAATTATATTTTTTAAAATTCTTCCTTAATACTTTTTTGTTGAACTTTAAGAGTACTATCAGTGGTAAAAAATGAGAGCCTCCGGTCTTTAAATTCTGAGATAAAATCCACAAAAGAGGGGTCACTCACGCGACTTCAAATATACATGACTTTAGGCGTCATTGCTTTCTTTTAATATTCCTTACATGAATAAGAGATATCAAGCATTATTATTGCACTTTCAAAATTTGGCATACCCTTTATTTGCCAAGGATTTTTCTCGGTCCCTCGCGCGACTTTTTTAATTTTGCAGTTTTTATTTCGGTAGTGTCTGCATTTATAGTCATTTAATTAGAATTTATGCTAAGAAAAAGAAGAAAAAATGACAAATGTGGACTTTCTTTATATTTTTGCCGTTACTTCATGTATTTAAGCACAATTAAAGAAACAAATTCTCCGACTTTGGTTTACCTTTTGCAGGAAATGGCCATAGGCTTTTGCAAATATACATATGCATGCCCGTCGGTCTATGTTAAATTATAACAAAGTACATGTCGCATTAACGATTCGAATGAAATGAAATTTGAAACACTTATTTGGTCCAAGGACGACCCTTTGAAATTGAAAAAAATCGGTTCAGATTTAGATATAGTTCCCATATATAGGTTTGTCCGATTCCACAGATTTAGATATAGCTCTCATATATATGTTTGTCCGATTCCACTGTCTGGCCGATTGAGACAAAATTGGTCACACCGTACTGAATTAGGTACAGACTGACTTATGTGAAGTTTTGTATAAATCTGTTCAGATTTTGATATAGCTCCCATGTTTATTTTCGTCAGACTTTATGTAATTTGTTCACCAAACACAAAATATATGTTCGATGGAGACCAAATGTGGCATATCGTATTGAATTAGATCTACAATGATATGTGCTAAGTTTCGCTGAAATAGGTTCAGATTATGTTCCATGTTCGTCCGATTTCATAAAAGTGGTGCACAAAAGTCCTTTCGATTTACACGGAATTGTGCATAGCGTATTAAATTTGAATCTCGAATTATGTGGGCTAAGTTTTGTTTAAATCGATTCAGATATATTGGTCCACACAAACTTATTTCTTTATATATACAAGGCAGGGATGCAAAATGAAATTATTCAATTTGTACTGGCTTTCAATAAAAAGTGTACTTTTTTCAGTCCGATTGTACATTTTATATATTTTTTAATAAAATTTTTGTTGTTATTAACAATTAATAAAAACATACATAAACAAAATTAATTAAGATTTAAAGCAGTCGATGTATGTATTCTGTTCCTTTCTTTGGTTTTAATTATATTTTGATATGAAAATACCCTTTCCACATTTGTAGATGAATGTGGAATATATAATTACCCTCTAAGAATTTGTGATATATAAGGAAACATATCTTCGTTTCGTTAATTTTTGACTTCAGTCACCATTGACCAATAAGTGCATATATTGTCGTTTTTGAAAGACTTAAAAATTTCTACATGCATTCTGGCATCCTCAGACTGCATTTCTAATTTGATATTATTTATAATATTTGTACATATTGCAAGAACAATAATAACAGTAACCAGTAAGGAAGGTTCAAAAGTCGGACGATACCCTTCGCCACTTTGGGTACATACAAGAGATGCTAAAATATAGATATTTGTACATATTAAAAAACGTACACATACCATTCTGAAATCAATGAAAAATTGCATATCAAAAATGGCATGGCAGACTTGAATTCTTTGGTGCCTTTTGTTTTTAAACCGTTGCACACACCATTTGGTTTTTGCAACTTTAAGAGGACCCCCCATTCTCGGTTTCAAAATATTTAGTTTTGTATTTTGATTTAATTCGAACCTACACTAATTCAAGAATGTCCCTATAAATTTCCAAGTGAAAATCTCAACAATTTTTTAAGATATAGCAGATTTATTGTGTTAGCATCAAGTGACGGCAAGAGGGCTTCTCAAACGTTAAACGCGTTTTTCTCCAAACAGAGTTTTTAATACGCATGACTCAAAACTCAATTTAATACAATCTGCCAATAAATAAGTCAATAAAACTCGGCACACATCAGTCTAGACCTAATCCAGTACTCTGTGCAATTTGTTTTCTCAATCGGACAAATATTGGGATTTTGGTACACCATTCACATAAAATTAGACGAAACTATATATGGGAGCTATATCTAATTCTGAACCGATTTCAATAAAACATGGCGTGTATCAGTCTAGACGTAATTCAGTACTCCGTGCAAAATGTTGTCTCAATCGGAAAAATATTGGGAGTTTGGTGCACCATTTACATAAAATCGGACGAAACTATATATGTGAGCTATAGTTAAATCTGAACCGATTTTCCCCAATTTCAATAGGGTTCGTCCTTGGGCCAAATAAGTGACCTGTGCCAAATTTCATTCAAATCAGATAATAAATGCGACCTGTACTTTGTTCACAAAAATACATTGACGGGTGGACAGACGGACGGGCGGACGGAAATGCATAAATCGACTCAAAAAGTAATTCTATGCATATTCTCAGAAGGAACCGTGGGTCTATTTCGAATCCTTTTACCTGTTACAAACATATGCACAAAGACATAATACCCTGTATCACAGTGTGGTGAAGGGTATAAAAAGGGTTTGAAAATTCTGAAATAATAGAATTGAGCCTTAACTTTTGGGAATCAGCTTCGAAATCATTATTAAAAAAATATTGAAGTGATTGCCACTGCGCCAAAATTGTTTCAATAACTTCTTGACGTGAAAGCCACCGAGTGGGTGAGTATTTAAAAACAACAGAAATATCTGTACCAAAATATTCCTGAAACAATGAAAAATCATCTCTCTCATAGAACTGTTACAAAAATAGTAATTAATATCTTTACTGAATTTATCATTCTGATCGGAAATACTGAATTTGCATAGGACACTACGGTTAAACTATGGCAAATTCATCCATTCGTAACGACAGCGGGGGATGGCGATCCATTTCATATTGTATGTTTAAGCACTTATAATACTTTTAACTGAGAATAGTTTGATATAATTTAGAAATAGTGCTAAATATGTCATTGGGGTGCTATTGTATTTTTGACTTCCAAATAGTGCTAAAATTAGTACAATTGTGCCAACTTTTGCATCCCTGTTACAAGGTAGTCGCATGCAGCCATATGATTCCAATTTATAACTTTTCACAACATTCAGCTATGAATTGAAATGAAAATATCCGTGACAAAACTATCGAATTATTATTATTTTGAATTATCTATATTACTATTGATTTGGGAGGGAAAGGACGAACCAGGCGAACATAATGCACCATTGGGCACTGAAATTTTCCGGTAATAGTGATCTTATCGAATTTCTCGAGCGGTACGAAGAATTAGCGTAATGTCATTCCATCTCACTAGTTCATCTTCTCCCGTCGTTGCTCTCTATTTTGGAGGGTAAGGCGTTATCGTGCAAAAGGGACAAAATTGAATAATGGGCCGAATTTACGAACCGATGCCGAGTAATTCTTCCTATCCAAACAGTACATGATCCAAGTAGAACATTCGTTCCGCAATCGTCGACAATATGTTAAAGAAAGAGCCAAAGATTACATACTGGCAATACTGACAACCTCCAGATGACACCCTCAATTGTGCAACATGAATCATTTAGAACGAATTTACGATAGCCTACGATCCGAGTATAAGCACTATGTAAAGACTTCGCACATTGGACGAATTAATAGAACTAACTGTCGATTTCGAGTTAATAAAACGGGACGAAGCCCGACTGGAAAAACCTCACACATCACATATGCTCCAAGCTTCCACGGTGCCACACACTCGCGACACTCACTGTTGGCGGTGCCAACGACCAGGCACTTCCGGTGGCAATGTCAGTTGAAGGGATAAAAGTCAAGGTACTTATCGACACGGGAGCATCACTGAGCTACATCGACGAGACACTACGAATGAAGTTGCAATCCAAGGGAATGCAGCCTCGACTCGGTTCGTCAAAAAGGATTATCCAGGTGGCTGATAAAAGACTCACGAGTTGTGAATCAGATCCATTTTAGGGATACAATACAGAGGGTTAACTACGAACCTTTTAGTGAAGGTAATTCCCACCTTAACTGAGTACCTCATATTAGGAATGTAGAGGAACTGCCGGTTGAGTCTAGATGTAGAGACTGTGCTTCGACCTATTTTCGAGTGTTTCATTGATTGTGTCCACACCATTACTCCTCGCACTTTCATCAACCATGTCTAAGAAATCGAGTTTAGTAAATTGGGTAATTAACTACCACACCAATAGGCCCTGTGCAGCGTTTACGGTTCCAGTGGATTGTCTAGAATGTCCTGGCTTCACCCGAACTTTTTTCCTGCAAACAGACGCTAGTCTGGAAGGCTTGGGTGTGGTCCTATTTCAACGCCATTCAGTGCATGAATCGGTTATTACATATTGTTACGAATATAACTTTAGATTTAAGTTAATTTACATGAATTCCGTTAATTTAAGAATTTGAATTGTAACGTAAATTTCTACTACGCAGTTTATTTGAATAACTTCACAACAACAACTACTGTATAGATTTTTCTACATCCTTCCATTTCCTCTTTCATTGTCTATTTTTTTGTTGACGTACAATTCTTATTAAACGTCATCATTGATGATCGCTTAATTCCTCTTTCTTTGTTACCCCCTCGCCTGTATATGTGTTGTTGTTATTGTTTACTCACTGTAAGGTTGTATGTGTTTGTTGCATTTGTAGATTGTTCGTAATCTAGGTGTTACCAGATCGTCTAGAAACTTCTGTAGCGACAGGCGAGGCTCATATAAATAGGGGACATGGAAAGGCAGTCAGTCAGTTGTGAATCAGATCACGAATTGAAACCGTCAAGTGAAGTAAAGTGCAAAGAAAATTGTGTCAATAAACTCATTGTAATAATCGTAATCAGAAAGAACCCGCGTTTTATTTAGTACGAACTGTACTGGGGAATAAAACAACGTCTACACGGGATTAAGTAAAATCCAAGAACGTAACAATATGTTAGCCGTTCCCTTACTGATCTTGAAAAGAGTAAGGCAAACAACAAACAAGACAGTGTTCAACAGCAGTATTATAACTTGCGTCGTCGAAAGCGGTCAATATCAAGGTGTGGTTGCGTGAGAGAGGTACATTCTCTGTCACTCTCGCTCAGACAAAATTTGATCACTATGTTTTCCATCACTCGGCCACACAAAAAAAAAATCAAGAGTAAATAAAGGGAGTAAGAAGGTATGATAAGCGGTGAACATAACTCAATTAGAAAAAGAGAAAGAAGAAAATTATTTTTCTTTCCATCAACTATAAAGAAACATCAGTTGCTTTACACCCACGTGGCAAACAATATGGAGCGAAAATCAACCCCAAAACCGCTTGTTCCGCTACTTAAAGCCCGCCCTCACATTATCTCGTATCAGGTGCTTGTACAACGGCTGGTTAGATTCCAAAAAGACAACCCACCACCTCTAGCCCAGTTCTCACCAGCGCAATCATCTACTTACCATTAACGTTACGAAAACGGGAAACTATCCACCAACAAGCAGCACATTGTAAATGACGAAGTAATCCGACCGCCGATCGTCCGCTTGTGAAGGTTTTTTTTTTTTTAAACGGAGGAGGCTCGTCTCCATTACCGGGATATAGCCGTCGTTGTTCATCAACTAACTCGATCCCCGAAGACTGCACACCTATCCTTACAACAAATAACACAATTTATATTGTTACTTTCTTGGATTTTACTTAATCCCGTGTAGACTTTGTTTTATTTCCCAATACAGTTCGTACTAAATAAAACGCGGGTTCTTTCTGATTACGATTATTACAATGATTTTATTGACACAACTTTACTTTGCACGTTACTTTACAGCTTTACGTTACTTGACTGTTTCAATTCGTGATCTGATTCACAACTGACTACTGCCTTGCCATTTCCTCTATTTATATGGGCCTTGCCTGTCGCTACCGAAGTTTCTAGACGATCTGGTAACATCTGGATTACGAACAATCTACCAATGCAACACACACATACAAACTTACATTGAGTGAACAATAACAACAACACATATGCAGGCGAGGGAGTAACAAAGAAAGAGGAATTAAGCGATCATCAATGATGACGTTTACCAAGAATTGTACGTCAATAACAAAATAGAAAATGAAAGAGGAAAATGGAAGGATGTAGAAAAATCTATACAGTAGTTGTTGTTGTGAAGTTATTCGAATAAACTCCATAGTAGAAATTTACGTTACAATTCAAATTCTTAAATTAACGGAATTCATCTAAATTAACTTAAATCTAAAGTTATATTCGTAACAATATTAAATTAAAAATAACAATGGCCAACGCTGAGTTTACCTCAGCTGTTACAGTTTTAGTAACACATCTTGATGAAAAGAAAAAGAGGATATACATATCACCGGGATGGCACTTCCATCCATACTTCAAATAAAAAATAAATACGCGACAATCTCCACGAATTCACCTGATTTTTTTTTAACATACAATAAAAAATGATTGAATTGCAATAAAAAATAAGTAAAGGTTTCTATTACAATGGTTAAGAAAAAGAACGATTAGTAAATCAAATAAAGGAATTTTATGATCGTACAAGCCGTTTTTTAAATGTATTTATATGGTTGATGCATTGCAAATCAGATGGTACAGCATTCCAATCGCGTATGGTGCCAGTGTAAAATTATCTCTAAGAAACCAAGCTATTGCCACAAAATACTTTGGTTTTTGCATGGCAATAGTTCTATGAAGAAATTGAAGAGATTTGATTTTAAGAACTGAGTCGAAATTTACTCCATAAAGGGATTTGGAATACTGTGAGACATTCTGTCTGTTACTTAATTCATACACGTATCGTAATATGGTATTAAATGTGACATTCAATTTGTGACGACAGAGGGAATCACATTTAGCAAACAGTTCACAACCATACAATAAGCTTGGAACTAGGAATTTTTTGGCAAGCAGCCACCGAATATTGGGAGGTGTGTATGAATGTTTTTGCCACAGAGCCCTTAATTTTGAGTAGGTTTGTCCAATGACAGCATTGATATGATTGTTCCAGGTTAATGATTTGTTGAATGATGAAGCATTTGCTTGTGAATGATGAAGCATTTTGATTTAAGCGGATTCAATAATATGCCATTAGCTTTAGCCCACTTGCATAATCGTTAGAGATCATGATTAAGAATTTCTAAACACTGACTTATATTGTTTAAGGAGCTACTCAATAACACTTGCACATCATCTGCGTACATGTGTAAAGTTGATCAGAAGGATCGTCCGCATATAAGGAGCGGAGTTACGATGGACCCTTGCAGGACTATTTTTTAACAGCCATAGGTTTAGAGATCAAGGTTCCAGTGTAAACTGACAGATCTATTTGAAAGATAGGACATAATTAGTTTAGTAGAAGTTGTAGAAAAAATAAAAAACGACGAAGTGGTGAAGTTGTGCCACGCACGAAAACCAGTTTGAACATTACTGATCAGTGAGTCTTTTTGACGGACGTTTGTTTTTGGACGATTTTTTCAAATATTTTGGAAAGGAAGCACAAAATTGCATTTCGACGGAATTGCGTATTTGATTTTGGTATAGGTATAATTTTTGGATGTTTCCAACGACTAGGAAATGTGCTGGAAGTGAGTATGGAGTTAAAAAGATATGTTATGTATGGCAGTACAGAAGGGAGGTAGTATTCGGACAAACTTAGGGTCCATTCCATCGGGACCAATGGCGTTAGATGTAACTTCTTTAAAGTTGTTTAGAACTTCATCATATATAACGCCGTGGAATTTAAAATTCCCATCAATAACTAGGTCGTCTAATTTCCCTATGTTAAATCCATAGTAGGACGGGTCAGTGTCTAGAGAATGTACGTGATTTTTTTTTTAATTTATTCATTCATTTATTTAGCTTACATCAGTGGTAAATACAAATATATAAAGAGTTTAAGAATACATTTCCTTTTCTACTTAATTATTATACTTAGTTATAACATTTGGAGTTATGATTTTACATTTTAATATTATTTATGTAAGGAAAAAATAAACCTTACGATTTGAATGACTAGATGTGGTGGGTTGTTAAACCCATTTATGAAACGATTTCATTGATGTGGGCGTAGCATGAAGATATACATCGAATAAAAAAATAGGATCTAGATATTTCTAGTTGGCCTTTCACTAGTAGGAACCCAGAAAGGGTATGCAGTCTTTGGGTGGAATAGTGCCAGGGCAAATCAAAAATCATTTTTAATAACTTGTTTTGAGCCACCTGTAGTTTCATTATGTGGCAATTTGCTGCCTCCGCAAATAATGGTGCACAATAATAAAATATTGGTAAGAAAATTGATTGAAAATTTAATTATAATCAATTCTTTGTTTTCCTTGTTTATTCAGATTTTCGATTAATTAATGGGTACATGATCCTGGTGACCTTATTGATTTTATCTACGACGTATGAAATGTGGTCACCAAAATTTAGTTTTCTGTCCAAGATGACTCCCATATTTAACTTTTTCTTCCCATTCAACGTCATGATTTAGGAAACGTAGTGGGTGTTGAGGCAAATAGCATGGTTTACGTTTCCGTGAAAAGTATATTGCTTGCGTTTTATCCGGATATACAAGAATTTTCCATTTTTTAAAGTAATCATTGATTATAACAAGAGCTTGTTGCAGATTTGCTGATATTGTGTTTGAGTGTTACCCTTTACTAATTATCGAAGTATCGTAGGCAGATATAGACACAATATATTCAAATAGTACAGGTATGTCGGCAGTGTATATATTGTATAAGATTTGTGACAAACAGGATCCTTGAGGACAACCATTGGGTATTTTAACTCGCCTCGATTTTGATTTTCCGATATGCACACAGAATGATCTATCACTTAAGTAGCTGTGCACGATTTTGATAATTTGAAGTGCAAACCCAAATTTCTTCATTTTAACTATTAAGCCATTATGCCATACTCCATCAAAAGCAGCTTTGATATCTAATAGTACCATGCCTGTAGACTCTGATTTATTAAAATTGGTTTTAACCATATTCCTGATTTTAACGAGAGGGTGACAAGTGTTCAGATGTCTACGAAAACCATATTGTTATTGTGGCAATATCTCGTGCTCCTCAATAAAATCGTTCAATTTTTCTTGAATTATTTTTTCAAAAATGTTGCTGACAGATGATAGTAAGCTAATTGGTCTGTATGATTTTGGATCATCATAAGGTTTGCTAATTTTGTGAATAGGAACTGTTTTAGAAAGTTTCCATTTTCTCGGAAAATAGCACAGTTTTAAACAATCATTCATTATTTTTGTTAGGTATTTAAATCCATCTATTGGTAACATTTTTAAGCATTTATTACTTATTCCATCGACACCCGGGGACTTTTTGTTTTTTAATTTTTTAATTAAACTTATGACTTGTTTAGTGGTAGTCAGCTGTAGACTTGATGGTTCAAGCGGAGACACATTTATGTAGACGACAGTATGGTTTACTTCAAGCGTTGTATTTATATCACTGAGCGATTGAGAAATAGAATAGTTTTCAAGAAACGTTTCTGCTAGAACCTCACATTTTTTCTCCTCTGTGAAAAACATATTATTGTTGGATTTTAGTGGTGGTATAATATTTTCCTTTTCTTCAACACTTTTGATATTTTCCTGTTAGTGTTTTATTCCAATTTTGTTTCGAAATTCGGATAATTCCATATTTATCTTTTTATTGAATACATTCATTTGGTGTCTATCTTCAGTGTCTCTATAACGTTTCCAATTTCGTTTATAGATGTTTCGGAACTGGACCATTTCCTTGATGTTTTGAGGTAATTAAATAGACTTATTCTTATATTTACACTTCGGAACGCTAACATCAATAGCTTCGTCGATAATGGTGGTGAGTTCAGTTGTGTCATCCAAATTGTTTAATTATAGTTCCCTGCTAATGCTCGACTCCATTTGGCTTTCTTGAAATTGTAGAAAAAATTTTCAGTTTTATCAATGGAGCTGTTTATCTCTACTTTAATTGGGAGATGGTCAGATGATAAATTATTTATTGTTTTTACAGAGCATTTGGAATATCAGTCAGTAATATATCCAATGTAGATGCTTGTCTTCTAGGGACTGCAGGTATATAAGTAACATCTTGCGGGTATATAACCTCGAATGGACTGGTTTGAACCTTGTCCTGGAGTAGATTTCCCCAAAAATTACTTCTTCGGCATCCCCAATTTTGGTGTCTGCAGTTAAAATCTCCTCCAAGGATGATGTTTTTAGTATTTGTCATTTTGTGAATATCCGATAAAAAGTGTTCTTTTCGTTGCAAATTTCGTAAACCTCCCGGGAAATAACAAGCATATAATTCTATTGCAGTATTATTTAAATAAACCTGAATACCAATATTTTCAATAAGTTTTGTATTTAGAGGTTTTAGCATCTTATGTTGGATATTTTTTCTAATTAGTACAGCAACGCCAATACCTCTTCTATCACGGCGATCATTACGATAGCATGTGAAGAATTGGTTCTTGATAGAAATACTGGAATTTAGCCATGTTTCACATATAAGACAAATGTCAATCTCATTTATGTTTAAAAATTAAATAAGTTCTTCTTGTTTATTCCTTCGCATTCCAGGAAATTATTTTAAAGTTATTGCTCAATTTAGAAATTTAAAAGCGATGCCAGTTATGACATCAAACTGGTCTAGTTTTGTTTTACAATTTCTTAATTTAGAAATTAATTCAAATGTTAAATTTTTTAATTCCTCAATTGAGAACAAATTATTTTGTTCAGTTTGTTTAATATTTGCCCAACTATTTTCAGGAAGTAATACTTGATTCAGTTTGTTAGGAAATGTATTATTATAGTTCTGGTACGTTGAATAATTTGTTTGGCTACGAATATTCCTTTTCGGCTTCATTCTACCTCTTATTTCAATGTATTTTAATCTACTGGGGCATTGAGTAGAGGTTGCCTTATGATCACCACCACAATTTGCGCATTTCAAAATATTTTCATTACAGTTTGCTGTAATATGATTTCCTGCACAATTTGCGCAGAACGATTTAACATTGCACCTACTGGATCCATGTCCGAGCATTTGACAGTTGTGACACTGGGTGCTTTCTAGTAACGAGTTTCACATCAGTGCATTTCAAGACTTTTGCTAATAGCAAGCTTTTAATTTTTTGAGGATCACTTTTTTCTAGATCAAAAGGAATAGCTTTATTTGGCTTCTCGTCTTTAGTGCCATAAGTAAAAAAATCGAAATTAAATTGCGGTGATACTCTTTCGCAGACCAATTTAAAATCCTCTACCTTGGCACAATGCAGTTTAAGTCCAATTGATATTTTTTTGACGGAATAGTCCGTTACTTTTAAAATTCTGCACATTTCATGCAACTGTTCAGTTTTGCACTTGAGAAGTGTTATCGGAGGTATTCTCACCTTTTTTATCGAGCCATCGATAATTATTTCTTCTCCAACATTGTCACTATCATCATCGATCGTTTGCAGAGGGTTAAAATAGTTTTGATTCTCTGCTCTCGGAGAGCTGAAATGTTTGGTTTTTTTACTCATGCTGTGGCCATGAGTAACGGCGTCTTCTCAGCGAAAACGTTTAATTTTGTTTTATGATATTTAAGAATAACTGTGTGATACTGTGAATGTGAACGGCACTTGCTAATCAGAAAAAAACACGTCTTAACTCGAGTAGCAAATGAACAAGAGTGATGTACGTGAATAAACTTCGTCCACATCACCAGACCAATGTCATTGATAACTTTCTATTTATTTTTGAATCTAGCGCAGACCGAACATTTTGTGTGATATTAAATAGATTTTGCTTTGTTTATGCGGATATTTACTTTTCTTCAGGCGGAACGGAAAAATTCATACAGCTCTGGTGATTGAAATCATTTCCATCTAGAGTAAGCTGTATCCCTTTTTATTTTAGTTGATATCCTCTTAGATATGACAGGAACAGTTTCCTTACATAGTGTAAGTGTATTTTCTGTGAGAAATTCGACTTGTTGATCGACAGATCACAGTTTGCTTGGTGAAATGTACACTCTATTTAAACGAAATTCAAATTCCTATAGTCATGGAATGATATTTCTTTGAGTTCCTTTCGAACATTAAATTTAATTTTGTTTTTGCAAAATAGTCAGGCTGAATCCCAGTTTGTTGTTTTTATAAAAAACAACTATTTATTAGTGGAGAATGTATGGCATTGTTTGCCGAGGGTAAGGCAGGGAAGACTATAGTTTCGGATCACGCCACTGATCCTCATCAGTTACCTTAGTTTTTTGTTGAGATATTCTCCCCAGAAGCTATTGCTTCTATACAAAAAACCTTTCATACCCAAATGTCTCTTGTAACAAAGCGAAGTACTTAGCTGACCAACGACATAAACTGCATGAGAATTTCGCTGGAGGTTAACAAGGCATTTACAAACAATACCACACCTTTCCCACATTCCCCACTAATAAATAGTTGTTTTTTATAAAAACAACAAACTGGGATTCAGCCTGACTATTTTGCAAAATAAAATACAAATGGTATTCCAAATAAACCGCCAACGCTATTAAATTTAATTTTAAATTTTGAGAACTTTTTTCAAATTATTGAGAAAAAATAGATCGAGTAATGTGTTTACTGTAGAAGAAATGAGAGTGGGATTAACACTATTGGTTACGAATAAATCAAGAAATAACATATTATTAATAAGTGACTGATCAACAAGAATGTTCGAGTTAAAATCTCCTTGGTTTATAAAGATTATTTGTAATTAGTATTTTTGTATTACAGGTTTTTAATTCAACAAAAATGTGCTTAATTTCAACACCGATGCATGATTTAAATACTATTTTTGCGTTGAGATTCGATTTTACGAAGAAAGCTACGCCTCCACCGCGCCGTTCTCTGTCGGATCGGAAGGCCAAGTATCCTTGCAGACCTATTACTTTGTCGATAGACGTTTGAGATGCAAATAACGTCAATATCAGAATTTTCGAAGATAAATTTAAACTATTAACTTTTATTTACCAAGCTTTGACAAATATTAATACCTATATGTTGGCTAGCCGGAATTTTGACCAAATTTTAGTAACTCAATTGGATCCTCTCTGTATACCATCAGTTTGTGCCATAAGATGGGATATGGTAAAGTATTGTGGCAACAACAATGTAAGTAAGATATTTTGTAAAACAAAAAACTAGGGTGGTGAAAAGACGTCATAAAATTAGCTATAAGAATTATAAAGTTTGAAGTAGACATCTGCATGAATGCACAAAAACACCACCCATGAGTCACTCACACAAAGTAATGGCTTCTATTCTATAAATTTGTTTGAAATGAAGTGCAATGAGTGAGGGTACAACAAACATGAATTGCTTCAGGTATGAGAGTTTCGAATTTGTTGTATATTCGTTTGATTCATACAATCCACGTTTCAGACTCGACGAACTGGTATTCATTGTGTATGTTTACTTCGGTATGAATGTATGTTGTAACACACAAAGTTTGAACAAATGCGGCAAGTTCGTACACGAACATGTTTTACACAATGAGTGTGTCGAATTATACAGTAGTATTCGAATTACCCGAATTAAATGAAGATATATTATGGTTTTTATACAATCCACAAAATTATGAAGGGTATGTTATGTTTTTTTTTTCGTTTGTAATTTCCGCCCATATAAAGTATATATATTCTTAATAAGGGCAACATTTATGAATATCTAGTAATGTATCCACCATATAGCGCTACTTCTCTTTTTTCAATATTTAGATGTTTTTAAACGCACTTTTAAACATATAAAAATTCGTTTTAATTTGGGTTCGAATTGGATACCCCATAGTGTGGGGGATATTCAGTACTACAAATTGTCAGTTTATAACCTATAATAAGACTATAATAAGACTCATTATTAGTTAGTCCGTATGTACTTCTGTTGTAATATTACAACCTTCGGGGGGTGTCGAGATACAAAACTAAACCGTTACGATCCAAAATGACCTTTTTCAGTCCACATTTAAGTATATCCTCCCGAGAAGTAATCAATATTGGCCCCCTTATATGCAAAGCCATTTTTTTATAACAGGCAAAAGGAAAATAGATAGACACATGGTTCCTTTTTAGTATTTAAGTTTCGTGAAAATTGGTTCAGATTCAGATATAGCTCCCATATATCTTTTCGTCCGATTTTATGTAAATGGTGTGTCAAACTCCCTATATTTCTTTCGATTTGCACGAAATTTGGCATAGCGTACTGAATTAGGTCTAGAATGATGTGTGTTAAGTTTCCTGAAAATCCTGAAAAATATATATTTAAATAAATATATTTATCTCTTTTGTTATTGTTGTTTTGTATTAATGAGTAAAGGCGCTAAGTCCGATTTATCACATGTCACTGACTTAACATCACGTAAAGGCTTTAAGTCAACATTTCATATTTAGGATTTTGGACATGATTTTCAGCCGAATTGTCTGTAGTTTGGTATTTTAGGTATTTATGAGGCAGGGATGTACGCAGGGGGGCGACCCGTGCCCCCCCGGAATGAATTTTTTCACAGTAAATTTATGTTTGCAACAGCGAATTTTTTCATTTTGTACTACTGGGCCCCCGAAATGAAATCCTGTGTACGTTGCTGTTATGAGGTAGCACACCTTCCAACAAAAATATCAATATTGGTCTACTTTTTAGGGTACGGCCCAATATTCAAAATTTTGGAAGGTTTGGGTACGTTTTTCAAACTACTGTAATTTTATATGTAGGACTCTAAATTATCAATATTGGTCCAAGTTTTGGAGTTCCCCCATTTTTTGGTATTTTGGATACGTTTTTCAATCGAGTAGGTTCTAATTTGTTATTTTGGGTTCTCATTGGGTGTCCAATCATTTTTTTACAAATAATTATCGTTATCTGTCCGCGATATGGTATATACCCCATAAAACTGTACACCAAATTTTTGACAATTTGAGGATTACGGTATGTACCAAGGTGTATTTAATAAGGTGTAAGTGACAATCATAGGGTTTCAAACTTTTTTCTTTAATGTTTGTAAAGCAAATTGTCAAAAAACATTATTACATTTCAAGTTCAAGATTTGATGTTGTTTATATTGTAATCCACAATATAAACAACATCACAAAGAGCCTTGGGCTACATGTGGGTGGCTTAAAATGAATCGCGATCAGGTCTTAAACTTTATTTTTCACTGACCTAAAACCGCCAATAACCCAAGAATACAAAAATTCATTAATTATTCCTCAAAGAATAGTTCTTGACAAAAATAAATTAATAATTGTTTTTGTTTATTTTTGTCAAAAACTTATTGTCAGTATGACAATTTAATTTCTATAACAACAATGTTGTTTTTGTAAAATATTTGTTGTTGTATCTGATGCATACACCTTATTAAATACACCTTGGTATGTACAAGGTCCTAGCCCAAATTTCCAATAGCCTGTATTTTTTATTTTTCTCTTGGTAGTTATTTACCATGGCATAAAACCCATATAAAAATACCGATCAATTTAAAAATTTGACTGTTCACCTCACGGCGGTGAGCATAAAAAGGTCGGCCCTGTCGAACTTAAGGACGTTTTACTTATTTGTATTCATATTTTTTAATAAACAATCTCTACTCTACTTAATAATATTAGCATGTAATTTATTACAGGAATTAAGAAATGTAATGAGAGACAATTTGTAAGAAAATGACCTAAGGCCACGAAAACATGAAAAACAAATGGAAAGTCTTAAAGTCCCAAAAAAATTGCGTATGTATTTCCACAAGTACTTATTTGTACTCCTCATATAACTTTGTACTCTAATTTGCAATATTTGGGAAATTTTTCTGCATAGGTCTATTTTTGTATATCCCTTAAGGAAGATTCCGACGTTTTTTCTTACGTCATTTCATTCAACTTTTACTTATTTTTCTAGAGATTTTAATTACTTGCATTTAATAGAAAAAAATAAAAGACATTATTTCTCACTATTGCTCACTGATAAAGTTTTAAAGAGTGTAAAAGGTAAACATTTGCATGAATGTACCTGTACAACAATGGTGGGCAAAATTTCTCTTAAAAATGTTTAAGGGAAAATAAAAACATGAATTATTCGTCGGAATTTATTAAATTTAATATTTTTAAAACATAAACAATATTCAAAGAAGTTCAAAAAATAAATTCATTAAACAAATTTCGGAAAAAATGTCATTAATGTTTGTTTTTGGTTTAACGTCAAAAAATGTTAAGAGAACGCATCAACGCTGGTGTGCACGTCTGCCCAACTATGCTGTACAATGAATGTCCACCATTAATGTTAAGTCGTTGAATGAAAACAGAGTATACAAAATACAATGCATGATGTTCACTCATTGGACTCATTGATGTTGTATAACTTGTTCTTGTAATCCATCATACTGCATGTTGTGCTTTCGAGTTTGATCGTTTGATCGGACAAAGCACAACGAAGAACAACACAACTTCGGTGGTTGAATTCATTTGCACTCAGTCAATGTTGTTGTGTACTCTGAATACAACTTAACACCCATGAATGTGGATGGGCATTCATTGTACGAGTACATTCTTGCAGATGTCTAGTTTGAAGTAGTGAAAAATAGTGAGTTTAAATGTTTGTTTATAAATTGTTAAAATATTAATTAAATCATAAATAATCCGATTGGACATCGAAAGTTTGCGTCTAAATCAGTAGTTCCATGCATAACTCCTCTCTCGTATTTTCAAAAACATCGAAAATTTTGGCTCATTGCTATTTGCAGATTTGATGAACGCAAGCTCGCGAAAATATATGCCGATTGTATAAGCCCCTTCTTTTTAAGAAGTTAATAGTTGGTGTTGGATATATTTTCATTGATAGTTATAGTTAGATAATTTTTTAAGAAAGAAATTCTTGTCATACAGCCGCAAAAATTTACAATTACAAAAAAAAAATTACAATTATAACGCCATCGGGGGAATTTTCTTTCTTTTCTAGGAGCTAATGCGTTAATGGAACTGGAAATATTTCCAAAAAACTTTGGAGAGATTCTCATTCGAAATATATGGAATACCATTGACACGAATTTCGCAAGCAGTGTGTGAATTTTTTTGCTTTAGAAACTCTATTTTTAACTCCTTGACATCAGATTCAATTTCTGTGAGATATATAGATTTTGCTTGCTTTACATTATTAAGCTCCGTTTTCATTTCATTGAGATCTATATTAATGCGTTCAAGATTTGAAACGCGAACTGTGACATTATTTAAATCGGTCCTACGATCTTCTGTTTGCATCAGGGATGCGAAATTAAATTTTTAAATTGTACTGGCTTTCAATAAAAAGTGTACTTTTTTCAGTCCGATTGTACTTTTTATATATTTTTTAATAAAAATTTTGTTCCTATTAACAATTAATAAAAACATACATAAAAAATTAATTAAGACTTGAAGCAGTCGAAGCATGTATTCTGTTCCTTTCTTTGGTTTTAATTATATTTTGATATGAAAATACCCTTTCCACATTTGTAGATGAATGTGGAATATATAATTACCCTCTGAAAATTTCTGATATATAAGGAAACATATATTCGTTTCGTTAATTTTTGACTTCAGTCACCTTGACCAACAAGTGCATATATTGTCGTTTTTGAAAGACTTAAAAATTTCTACATGCATTCTGGCATCCTCAGACTGCATTTCTAATTTGATATTACTTATAATTTTTGAACATACTGCAAGAACAAAAATAACAGTAACCAGTAAGGAAGGTTCAAAAGTCGGACGATACCCTTCGCCACTTTAGGTACATACAAGAGATGCTAAAATATAGATATTTGTACATATTAAACCAGTAAGGAAAGTAGTAAAGTCGGTCTGGACCGACTATATGATGCACTTCACTACTTTGGGCATATTATACATATGTATTATAAAAGACCTCGCCTTTTCGAAGGAACATTGGCATGATATTGAACGAACTTAAATATGTCATCTTTAATTATATCTAAACCGACTAACATCAATCCCTACACAGCCTACACATGCTATTCTGCTACCTATGTTAAATTTTGTAAATCGATTTAAAGCAAACATGACACACGCTATTCGGTATGCTGCACTGTTTAAATTTAATCTCAATCAAACACTTATTGATTGTTTGGTGTACAATAAACATGAATAAGTCAAAATTATATATGGAAGCTATGATATATCTATATCTGAACCGATTTCAATTTCAGTATGTTGTGTCAATCGGCCTAGCTAGGGGTCTTTAGTGCACCATTAAAATCAGACGAAAATATATATAGAAGATGTTTGCAAATCTGATCCGATTTTCACGAAACTTTGCACACATTATTCTAGACTTAATTTAGTACGCTATACCAAAATTCGTGCAAATCAAAAGATTTTTTTTTCCACCATTTTTCGCACCATTTACCTAAATCGGGTGAAACTACATAAGGGAGCTATATCTAAATATGAAACTATTTTCACGAAACTTGGCACGCGTCATTCTAGACTTAATTCAGTACGCCATTCGTGCAAATCTAATGATTTTCAAGGACTTTGGTCCACCATTTACTTAAAATCTAAATCTGAACCAATTTTCACGAAACTTAGCACATGTCATTCTAGACTTAATGTAATACGTTATGCCAAAATTCGTTCAAATCAAAAGATTTGCATGGACTTCGATGCACCGTTTACTTAAAATCGGGCGAAAGTATATATGGGAGCTATATCTTAATCTGAAACGATTTCCACGAAACTTAGCACACGTCATTCTAGACTTAATTTAATACGCTATGCCCAAATTCGTGAAAATCAAATGATTTGCAGGGACTTTGATGGAACCTTTACCTAAAATCGGGCAAAACTATATATGGAAGCTATATCTAAATCTGAACCGATTTGCACGAAACTTATCACACGTCATTCTACACTTAATTCAGTACGCTACGCGGGAATATCTAATGATTTTCAGGGACTTTGGTGCAATATTTACCTAAAATCGGACGAAACTATATATGGGAGCTATATCTAAATCTGAACCGAAATTCAGCACACATCATTGTCGACTTAATTCTGTACGCTACGCCAAAATTCGTGCAAATCTAATGATTTTCAGGGTCTTTGGTGCACCATTATTTATCTAAAATCGGACGAAAATATATATGGGAGCTACATCTAAATCTGAACCGATTTTTCAATAGGGTTCGTCCTTGGGCCAAACCAATGGGCTGTGCCAAATTTCATCCAATTCGGATCATAAATGCGACCTGTACTTTGCTCACAAAAATACATGGACGGACGGACATGCATAGATCGACTCAAAAAGTGATTCTATGCATATTCTCAGAAGGAACCATGGGTCTATTTCGATTCCTTTTGCCTGTTACAAACATATGCACAAAGACATAATACCCTGTATCACAGTGTGGTGAAGGGTAGAAAAAGGGTTTGAAAATTCTGAAATAATAGAATTGAGCCTTAACTTTTGGGAATCAGCTTCGAAATAGTTATTAAAATAATATTGAAGTGATTCCCACTGCGCCAAAATTGTTTCAATAACTTATTGACGTGAAAGCCACCGAGTTGGTGAGTATTTAAAAACAACAGAAATATCTGTACCGAAATATTCCTGAAACAATGAAAAATCATCTCTCTCATAGAACTGTTACAAAAATAATAATTTATATCTTTACTGAATTTATCATTCTGATCGGAAATACTGAATTCTGAACTGGCATAGGACACTACGTTTAATCTATGGCAATTTCATCCATTCGTAACGACAGCGGGGGATGGCGATCCATTTCATATTGTATGTTTAAGCACTTATAATACTTTTAACTCAGAATAGTTTGATATAATTTAGAAATAGTGCTAAATATGTCATTGGGGTGCTATTGTATTTTTGACTTTCAAATAGTGCTAAAATTAGTACAATTGTACCAACTTTTGCATCCCTGGTTTGCATTCACTTGAAGTGATTCATCTACCAAAATCAAACATCTGCATCATTCTGAATGGAGAGTCTGACGAGCGCGGAGTTTTTGAAACGTTTCCGAAAGTACGTCTAAAACTATCTCGTTTAGGTGCTCGCGAAACCATACTTGGGATTTCGTTTTCAATTTGCATATTCGTTTGTGTAATGTCAGTTTTTTTCTTCAAACATTATCTCAATTATTTTAATAACGTATTTTTGTTGTTTGTGTGTTTATTGCTCACAAGGTGATACGTTACAAGTTAAAAAATAATAATAATAGGAGTGTCTGGTTACTTTTCCAGTAACATTTATTCAGTAAGTTCTAGTTCAGAGAGTAAGCAAGTAAACAGACAACATTTAGTAAGATTTAACAAATAAACAGCTGATTCAAGAAAACATTTGATTTGCGCCAAAATAAACAAACAAACAAAGAACAAACACAATTATTTGTATTGCATTTAATTTAAAAAATATAATGAACAATAAAAGAAAAATTGATTTGGTATGTTCGCCGGGAACATTTAAGTTTCCTGCATCAATACATTGCCCTCTATCTGGAACTTGCCTAAAAATATATAATGAATTAGTTTCAAATTTAATAAAACTTTGCATTACTTAGGAATTTTCTTCCATTTTCAGTTATTTTTATACAAATTGAACTTTGCAAATTAAAAAATGTTTTGAATAGTTTTTGTGTTTTTGGCCATAAAACAGCTGATCCAAAAATGCTGAGTTTGCAAAATCTTACTGCATAAAATTCTTTCAGTAAACTCCAGTAAGTTTGTTGTTGTTCAACTGTCAAACTTGCTCTCTCACTTGACTCTCTTTTACAGGATTTTTGTGTAAACAGACAACATTTAGTAACATTTTGTAACAATTGTTACCAAATATCGAGTAAACAGACAAAGCAAATATTAGCCAATTGTGGTAAAGCAGACTTTTAGGAGCGAATTACATTTTTTTATTAAGTTTTTTTGAGATTACAGGCTTTATCACCAACAGTTCTTTCTTCTTTACATCGAAAGCTTTTGCAATATGTAATTTCAGTTTTGACGTTTCCTTTGTTTTTAGTTGACACGGACCAAATTCTCTCTTGATATTTGTTTTGGTAGTTTTGTGTTGATTGTTGTTGTAATATATTTTTTTGTAAAGATATTGGCTTATGAAAATAATATTTTTAAAGTTATATTAATTATCGTTCTGCATAAAGTCACATAAGGTATTGATAATTTTATTTCACACAGGGTGCACTATATTAAATGTTTATCTGATTTTCTCTTTAAAAAACGAAATTATATCCAGTATTTTTGGGGCCAAATTGTACCAGATTTGTACCATTCATACCCATATGTACGACTTTCCATAACTATCTCAGTCATGCACTCCAATAATAACCCTAATTTCGCATTTAAGAATTCCAACTCTATCCGTTCACCAACATCCAAAATTTAGTACCATATATTACTTTTCGTAGACCTAAGTATGATTTTCCAAAATTTAATTTTAATCAAATTGTACCATTTAGACAAGTTAATTTAATTTTATTTTAGTACCATTTAATACACATAATTACGAATCAAATCTACCTCCATGTCTTAATCCTACTCTCCAACATTAATTTTAATTCCAAACTTCAGGATGCCCGTCCCATCTGTTCACAGAAAAACAAATTGTATCATAATTAGTACAAATTTCAAAAATTACCTTAATCCTACACACTAACAATAGTCTAAATTCCAAATTTCAGGATACATACAAAATTTAGTCAAGTTTAGTACTTTTCGTACACGAATTCCAAATCTCATTATTCCAAACTTCTACCTTCTGGTGTTTCGTCTGGACGATGATCTGTAACGTTAAATTACAGCTGAATTTGAAAATATTTTATTTTTTGCCGTTTTCAAGACATTACAATGTTACATATTATCCGACGGGGGGTACAAAAATATTCCACTGGCAAAATGTTGTGTACGGCCGTATTACTTAAATACGTCGAATACATATATTCAAGCGAATAATACAAACCGCAAAACAAATTAGAAAATTGAATTGAATGTTTTGCACCCATCATAAGTACACTGGTCGTTATTCGACAACTTTCGAATTTCGAGATTTTAGACCGAATATGAAGATTCTTTTAGCTTTTCAAACGATCCTACACTTTGTAAAATAATCTCAGTGGCTCTAATAAGATGAGTGAGGGGAGTTATCGACACTTTCTGACTTAAATGTGAAATAGCTCAACCAAAATACGCTAATTGCAATAAAAACCTCCAAGAATATTGACAAATTAGCCAAAAGATCTTCCAGAGAGCGAATAATACAACAATGTATGGGAAAATTCAAGAAATTTTCTCAAGGTGACAAATTTACTTTAACTAGACCATGGTGCGAAGAATGATTAAAATACACTCTTTCTCACGGGCGAGAATTCGAAAGTTTTCAATTTATCGCGAATGATAAAGTTACAATAAATGAACAAGCATTTGTAATCTCTCGCGAATGTTCGCATTGTACAAAAAATTCACGAACAATAAAATTTCGCTGCAAGCATCGTCGATTCATTCTTTCGCGATTTGTTGCTGAAGAACATTCTTTTGAAAACCTCAAGGAAGAAATGTTCGCGAATGCTCGCGAGCACAGTTAAAAACAACAACAAACAAAAATATCATAAAAAAGTAAACACACCAACAACGAAAGAATATGTGTGTAGCAGAAAGTGTGTGGAATAACAAAACACATGTCCAACAACTATTGAGTTCACGAACGTTTGTTGTTATTGTTGTTGCCGTTTTGAACATTCGCGAGAATTCCGAAGTTTTTTTTTCATTCGTGAGAGAATATCAGAAAGAATTTCAACCAGTCGCTCATCAACATCTGTTGACATTAGACTACTCGCGCTGGTCGCTCATTACCTCTCTGCGTATACGGCAACAGCAACAACAAAGCAAATGTTATTTTTTTAAAAAAATTAATTAAACAATATAAAAAGCATAAAGATGGGGTGAGTTCGTCAAACTCCTCCACCGCCTGCTCCACCTTCTCCATTGGGGGAGAAAAATAAAAGAAGAGCTCGCAGTATTGTAAATGAAACAAAAACTGTAATGGAACTCCGGTTAGAAATCAAATTACCAACACAAACTCAGAACCGCTATCAATCACTCAATTAGCAAATTAACATATTTATAATTCTTTATATGAAGGAATCATTTTATATCCTCAATATCATCCTGGCCCTTTCTTTGTATTAGTGTCATCAGAAATACCAATCAATACAAGAAGGAAAAATTGTGAATTACAACTTTATGCCAGATTTCAAGAAATTAACATCACTGATTATGCCTGTAAAAATATTGATTACAATACCTTCAGGCTATATTTTAATAATGCAAATACAGCAAACATTTTTGCGACAAACCCAGACTTAAAAAATGGCCTCAAGGCTTTCATTCCAGAAAGATTTGTGCAACGATTTTACATTATTAGGAATGTACCCAAAAGTATTTCTGCGATCACAATTAAGCAGCAAATTGAAGCAAACAATGATATGGATGTAGTGTCTGTCTATCGCTTTACAAGGAGAAATGAAGAAAACAAAACTGAATATACCGAAACAATCAAAATTGGCATTATATAGGATGGTGTACCCACTGAAATACTTATGTGTGGTACTAAAATTTCCCCATAGGTGTATGTACGTCGTTCTCGTCTGCGTATAAAAATGTCACGACTGTCGTTCAACAACAACATGCAAAGATGAATGCGGTCCACCGCAATGTATTATTTGTAATGGTACTAATCACTGTGCAACTGACCAGAAACTTTGCCCAAAATGGAAAGCTGAAGAAAACATAAATAGCATAATGGCTCTCACCAATCTCTCAAGAAGAGAAGTCATTAGTAAATATCCAGAAACACAGAATTACTACCAAATTCTCTCTGAAGATCAATACAACAATTAATTTCCTTTAATCAATAAAAACAAAGCACCAAAAACAACAGTTCATGATGAAATAAATAGGAGAGTTACAAAAACAGAATATAGTAAAATTGCGACTCCTCGAATTTACGCACATCATGCCGTTGCCAGTCCTCTCCAATTAGCTACGTCTAAACCCATCTTCGAACAAGCAAACTTCTCCAAAGTATCTGAAATAGAAAGATTTTTTTCAAATTTTGCTAATGAAATATTAAAAGTACTAACCTCACTTAACAGCTCCGAAGGCCTAAAAAATTTCAGCAATCGTTACTGCCATCAGTAACAGACAGCCCATTTCTTGAAACCAATAGCATAGACCCAAATAACACGCAACCTAAAAAGTAAAAATAAAAATAAAACAACATGATTTCAAACATGAATTTATTACAATATAATGTACAAAGTTTGCCAAAAAACAAAAACTGTCTTGAATTCTATCTTAGAAAACTAAAAATAGAAATCCGTTTCCTGAGTGAAATCTTTAACATCGAATCAAAAAAAAAAAAAGAAGTGATAACTATGGTGGTGTTGCCATTCTTTTTAAAAACAATAAAAAAACCTCTCTCGAAATTATCATTTGTCAAACGACCAATTTATCAAATAATCCAACCCTAGTGTCTACTTATTTTACTCATTCGGTCAAATGCGCGACAATAAGAACTGAGCTTATTAACCTGATATCATTTTTGAACAACCTACCAAATACTTTTATATGTGGTGATTTTAATGCCCGACATTCAGCGTATGGTGACACATTTGTTTCACAGCGTGGAAAAATTATCAAAGAAATCTTTGACCCCTCAAACTTCCGTTGTCTAAATGACGGCAGCTATACCTTCAAGAAAAGCATAAACGATTTGGGCGGATCGGTTCTGGATCTTTCCTTTACAAATTCAACCTTACCCATTCATTGGAAAACTCTTAAAACCATGATAGGAGGAAGCCATCATTTTCCTATTATTTTATATTTGAACAGCATTAAAAATTCCGGTTAAAAATCTTGGCAGAGTGAAAACAAATAATAATCAAACCCAATAAGATGATATACAATCGGGCGCAAATCAAAAAATCCACATACACAATAAAGGATAATGCATGTCCAAAAACCTGGTAGGATCCTTATGTTGGAAAACAATACAGACTGCAACTCGCGGCACAAAAAATCTTCGATTTAAATAACAACGATTCTAATGCAAAAATTTTAATTCAAAGAATTAAAAATTTCGAAAATGCAGTTAAATTTGCCAAAAAAAAACACTCAATCAAAAGTAAAGTGCAAAACCTAAATAAAGAACCAAGTTCCAAATCAATTTTTCAATTTTACGAGGGTGTAAGAAGAGCTTATCCTCAAACAGCAATAATAAATAGTCTCAAAACAACAACAAACAGTTTCTATCTCATCTCAGAGATCAAGTCTCTGATAATACACCAACAAATTTTACTTTTTCATCTCGAGGCACTCGCTCCAATCTGATAATGGATTCTTTTTTATCAGTTTTAAACAGCCCTCAGCTGCAGGTCTTGATGGCATCACCTACGAAATGATAAATCATCTACCGGATTCTGCGAAGGCAAATCTTTGTGATGCAATAAACTCTGTATGCAAAAATGCGAAATTAATGAACCTATACCCAAAAAAGGCAAAGACCTGGATATTTTTACAAATTTCAGACCAATAGCACTCATATCGGTACCCTTTAAAATCACAAATCTAATGGTTAAAGAACCTCTACAAAAATTTATTGATGAAAATAACATCTTACCTCACAACACCTATGCATACATGAAACATCTGTCGTCCTCAATGTGCATTAATATAAACTATCACAAAAGTAAAGGAGAGAAAGTCATTGTTCTTTCATTAGACGTAGAAAAAGCATATGATGTGTCAGAATCGAAATCCTCAAAAAAATTCTTTGCGAGATTAATTGTCCGGACGAAATCATTGATTGAATACTCAACTTCCTGACCGAAGAATTTTAGTTATGGGAAAAGAGTCAATAGAAATCTACAATGGACTACCTCAAAGCAGTTGTTTAAGCCCTCTTCTTTTCAATATTTATACACTTGGCCTACATGTAATATGTAATAATAGCACATATTTGTTCCAATTTGCGGACGACTTTATTCTCCTATCAGCACAAAAAGACTTTGAGTCTGCCAAGAAAAACCTTCAACTAAAAGTCATGGAATTTCATCAGTTGCTATCACGACTGAATTTAAGGTACAACTCAGACAAAACGGCTACCATGTATCTAGCCAAAGGTCCCAAAAAATACCAGTCATTTCCTTGCAAGGTACAACCATTAAATCTGTAAACAGTATCAAATTCTTAGGAAGACACATTAAAAATAGTCTTTCTCTTAAAGAACACTATGATGAAGTCATATCATCCTGCAACATGACAATGAATGCTCTGAAAATTGTCAATAGTGGGAAACAGGGTTTACTGCCTAACATTGCAATAAACTTATCCAAATCGCTTCTTTTTTCCAAAACAGAATATTGTATTTCATCAATGGCACATATGCCAAAATATATAAATAAAAAACTCACATCTTTTCAAAACCAAATGTTAAGAAGGAGTCTTGGTCTCACACCATCAACACCTGTTCACATAAATTATGCTCTAGCATTAATGCTGCCACCAGAATTTATTTATCGCCATAAATTCATTCGTAAAATGAGAACAAAACGAAAAGAATGTATTTTGAATTTTTGCCCACCCTGGTTTATTTGGGAGAAATCAACTCGATGCTGTATGCGAGTCAGATATATAATAGAGTAACTTCGGGTAATGTGGACTATGCGTCTAATGTGGACCCTCATATGTAAGAAGATGCTTGTGATATGCCAATGCCGCCTTGATATATGTTTTCCTAATCAGTAAAAACAAACATTTAACACGCGTTTTAGTACATAAGCTTTGTCTGTTTACTCGATATTTGGTAACAATTGTTACCAAATGTTACTAAATGTTGTCTGTTTACCCAAAAATCCAGTAAAAGAGAGTCAAGTGAGAGAGCAAGTTTGACAGTTCAACAACAACAAACTTACTGAAGTTTACTGAAAGAATTTTATCCAGAAGATTTTGCAAACTCAGCCAACTTCGGATCAACTGTTTTACGACCAAACAGAAAAATTATTCAAAACTTTTTTTTTAATTTGCAAAGTTCAATTTCAAGTTAAGTTGTATAAAAATTACAGAAAATGGAAGAAAATCAATTTTTCTTTTATTATTCATTTTAGTTTTAATAATAAATGCAATACAAATAATTGTGTTCGTCCTTTGTTTGTTGTTTATTTTGGCGCAAATAATATTTTTTCTTGAATCAGCTGTTTATTTGCTAAATCTTACTAATGTATGTATTATCGCAAAAGAGAGTAAAACCGGCTTGCTCTCTGAACTAGAACTTACTGAATAAATGTTACTGGAAAAGTAACCAGACACACCTATAATTGCAATGTTGAAAATTTAATTAAGCTCTTATTGAAATCTGTGATTTGAAAAGTTTTTTTTTTTGTCACAAGAGTCAAACAATTTGTTTTTGTCAACTATAAAGGAGTTATAAAGAACTTTATTTTTTGCAATAAAAGTGTACGTTTAGCTATAATTACAATCGGTTAGTTTTAATTTTTATTTATTTTTAAGCCAAAAAATGTTTTTAAATAAAAAAATGCATAGTAATGTGGACCACTATAAAAAAGCGGGACATTTTCATGGGGACAAGGTCCAAACATGGTCCCATATTAAAACATTTATATGAGGTGGTATTCTATCCTCTGAAAACTCGATATGCAAATTTTCAGCTGTTTCGGCAATTCCAAAAAATATATGGGTTCATACCCATATATTTTTTATTCATTGCTACCTAAGATTGCAATAAATTGAAATTTTCACAACCAATCCACAACCCACCTTTTAACTTACTTGTCCACATTACCCACCAAGTTGTTTTTATTCGCAGTCTTGATTTTTTTATATATAATGCAATAAGATTTTTATAGTCAAATATATATCATATCAATATCAAAGCGTTCAAAAATAGAATGCAAATGTCGGAAATTATAAGCAATATATTTGGGTATACCATATTTCATAGTTTTAAAGAAAAAATATAAGCATGGAACATGGAAGTAGTCATCAAAAGAACATCCAAGAAACTCTTTCATAAAAATTATAGTTACGATTGCAGTGTTTTCCATAAACGTATTTTAAAACACTATGAAAACAACTACGTAATACCATGTTCTGACGAACATTCAAACAACGTAGTTCGCTCTCAGAATTACCTACATTAACAGCCTGTTTTTGTAAAAATTCCAAACGAACGAATTCGAGTGACATAAGTATGATTTTCTAAAATTTAATTTTAATCAAATTGTACCATTTAGACAAGTTAATTTAATTTTATTTTAGTACCATGTAATACAAATAATTACGAATCAAATCTACCTCCATGTCTTAATCCTACTCTCCAACATTAATTTTAATTCCAAACTTCAGGATGCCCGTCCCATCTGTTCACAGAGAAACAAATTGTATCATAATTAGTACAATTTAGTACAAATTTCAAAAATTACCTTAATCCTACACACTAACAATAGTCTAAATTCCAAATTTCAGGATACATACAAAATTTAGTCAAGTTTAGTACTTTTCGTACACGAATTCCAAATCTCATTATTCCAAACTTCTACCTTCTGGTGTTTCGTCTGGACGATGATCTGTAACGTTAAATTACAGCTGAATTTGAAAATATTTTATTTTTTGCCGTTTTCAAGACATTACAATGTTACCTATTATCCGACGGGGGGTACAAAAATATTCCACTGGCAAAATGTCCATATATTCAAGCGAATACATATATTCAAGCGAATAATACAAACCGCAAAACAAATTAGAAAATTGAATTGAATGTTTTGCACCCATCATAAGTACACTGGTCGTTATTCGACAACTTTCGAATTTCGAGATTTTAGACCGAATATGAAGATTCTTTTAGCTTTTCAAACGATCCTACACTTTGTAAAATAATCTCAGTGGCTCTAATAAGATGAGTGAGGGGAGTTATCGACACTTTCTGACTTAAATGTGAAATAGCTCAACCAAAATACGCTAATTGCAATAAAAACCTCCAAGAATATTGACAAATTAGCCAAAAGATCTTCCAGAGAGCGAATAATACAACAATGTATGGGAAAATTCAAGAAATTTTCTCAAGGTGACAAATTTACTTTAACTAGACCAGGGTGCGAAGAATGATTAAAATACACTCTTTCTCACGGGCGAGAATTCGAAAGTTTTCAATTTATCGCGAATGATAAAGTTACAATAAATGAACAAGCATTTGTAATCTCTCGCGAATGTTCGCATTGTACAAAAAATTCACGAACAATAAAATTTCGCTGCAAGCATCGTCGATTCATTCTTTCGCGATTTGTTGCTGAAGAACATTCTTTTGAAAACTTCAAAGAAGAAATGTTCGCGAATGCTCGCGAGCACAGTTAAAAACAACAACAAACAAAAATATCATAAAAAAGTAAACACACCAACAACGAAAGAATATGTGTGTAGCAGAAAGTGTGTGGAATAACAAAACACATGTCCAACAACTATTGAGTTCACGAACGTTTGTTGTTATTGTTGTTGCCGTTTTGAACATTCGCGAGAATTCGGAAGTTTTTGTTTTCATTCGTGAGAGAATATCAGAAAGAATTTCAACCAGTCGCTCATCAACATCTGTTGACATTAGACTACTCGCGCTGGTCGCTCATTACCTCTCTGCGTATACGGCAACAGCAACAACAAAGCAAATGTTATTTTTTTAAAAAAATTAATTAAACAATATAAAAAGCATAAAGATGGGGTGAGTTCGTGAAACTCCTCCACCGCCTGCTCCCCCTCCTCCATTGGGGGAGAAAAATAAAAGAAGAGCTCGCAGTATTGTAAATGAAACAAAAACTTTCAAAAACTGTAATGGAACTCCGGTTAGAAATCAAATCACCAACACAAACTCAGAACCGCCATCAATCACTCAATCAGAAAATGAACATATTTATAATTCTTTAAATGAAGGAACCATTTTATATCCTCAATATCATCCTGGCCCTTTCTTTGTATTGGTGTCATCAGAAATACCAATCAATACAAGAAGAAAAAATTGCGAATTACAACTTTATGCCAGATTTTAAGAAATTAACATCACTGATTATGCCTGTAAAAATATTGGTTACAACACTTTCCTCCTAACTTTTAATAATGCAAATACAGCAAACACTTTTGCGACAAACCCAGATCTAAACAAAATTGGCCTCAAAGCTTTCATTCCAGAAAGATTTGTGCAACGTTTTTACATTATTAGGAATGTGCCCAAAAGTATTTCTGCGATCACAATTAAGCAGCAAATTGAAGCTAACAATGATATGGATGTAGTGTCTGTCTATCGCTTTACAAGGAGAAATGAAGAAAACAAAACTGAATATACCGAAACAATCAAAATTGGCATTATATAGGATGGTGTACCCACTGAAATACTTATGTGTGGTACTAAAATTTCCCCATAGGTGTATGTACGTCGTTCTCGTCTGCGTATAAAAATAAAACACAAAAATATCACGACTGTCGTTCAACAACAACATGCAAAGATGAATGCGGTCCACCGCAATGTATTATTTGTAATGGTACTAATCACTGTGCAACTGACCAGAAACTTTGCCCAAAATGGAAAGCTGAAGAAAACATAAATAGCATAATGGCTCTCACCAATCTCTCAAGAAGAGAAGTCATTAGTAAATATCCAGAAACACAGAATTACTACCAAATTCTCTCTGAAGATCAATACAACAATGCATTTCCTTAATCAGTAAAAACAAAGCACCAAAAAGAACTGTTCATGATGAAATAAATAGGAGAGTTACAAAAACAAAATATAGCAAAATTGCGTCTCCTCGAATTTACGCACATCATGCCGTTGCCAGTCCTCTCCAATTAGCTCCGTCTAAACCCATCTTCGAACAAGCAAATTTCTCCAAAGTATCTGAAATAGAAAGAATGCTTTCAAATTTTGCTAATGAAATGTCGAAAGTACTTACCTCACTTAACAGCACCGAAGGTCTAAATATCCTAAGAAAATTTCAGCAATCGTTACTGCCATCAGTAACAGACAGCCCATGTCTGGAAACCAACAGTATAGACCCAAATAACACGCAACCTAAAAAGTAAAAACAAAAATAAAACAATACCATTTCAACATGATCTTATTACAATATAATGTACAAAGTTTGCCAAAAAACAAAAACTGTCTTGAATTCTATCTTAAAAAAATAAAAATAGAAATATGTTTCCTGAGTGAAATATTTAACATAGACGAAAGTCAAAACCTTACCTCTATTAATAACTACAAAATCGAATCAAAAAAGAAGTGATAACTATGGTGGCGTAGCCATTCTTTTTAAAAACAATATAAAATACAAAAAAATTCCATTCGAAACTTCTCTCGATATTATCATTTGTCAAACGACCAATTTATCAAATAATCTAACCCTAGTGTCTACTTATTTTCCTCATTCGGTCAAATGCGCGACAATAAGATCTGAGCTCATTAAACTGGTATCATTTTTGGACAACCAATCAAATACTTTTATATGTGGTGATTTTAATGCCCGACATTCAGCGTATGGTGATACATTTGTTTCACAGCGTGGAAAAATTATCAAAGAAATCTTTGACCCCTCAAACTTCCGGTGTCTAAATGACGGCAGCTATACCTTCAAGAAAAGCATTAACGATTTGAGGGGATCGGTTCTGGATCTTTCCTTTACAAATTCAACCTTACCCATTCATTGGAAAAATCTTAAAACCAGCGGAAATCAAAAAATCCACATACACAATAAAGGATAATGCGACTCCAAAAACCTGGTGGGATCCTTATGTTGAAAAACAATACAGACTACAACTCGCGGCACAAAAATCTTCGATTTAGATAACAACGATTCCAATGCAAAAATTTTAATTCAAAGAATTAAAAATTTCAAAAATGCAGTTAAATTTGCCAAAAAACACTCTTTTGAAAGCAAAGTACAAAACCTAAATAAAGAACCAAGTTCCAAATCACTTTTTCAATTTGTACGAGGGTGTAAGAAGAGCTTATCCTCAAACAGCAATAATAAATGGTCTCAAAACAACAACAAACAGTTTCTATCTCACCTCAGAGATCAAGTCTCTGATAATACACCAACCAATTTTACTTTTTCATCTCGAGGCACTCGCTCCAATCTGACAATGGATTCGTTTTTATCAGTTTTAAACAACAAAAAAAGACCCTCAGCTGCAGGTCTCGATGGCATCACCTACGAAATGATAAATCATCTACCGGATTCTGCGAAGGCAAATCTTTTTGATGCAATAAACTCTGTATGGCAAAAATGCGAAATTAATGAAGATTGGAGGAAAATCAAAATTGTACATATACCAAAAAAAGGCAAAGACCTGGAAATTTTTACAAACTTCAGACCAATAGCGCTCATATCGGTACCCTTTAAAATCACAAATCTAATGGTTAAAGAACTTCTGCAAAAAATTATTGATGAAAATAACATTTTACCTCACAATACCTATGCATACAGGAAACATCTGTCGTCCTCAATGTGCATCAATAGTCTACTGTACACGATAAACTATCACAAAAGTAAAGGAGAGAAAGTCATTGTTCTTTCATTAGACGTAGAAAAAGCATATGACTGTGTCAGAATCGAAATCCTGATAAAAATTCTATGCGAGATAAATTGTCCGAACGAAATCACTGAGTGGATAATCAACTTCCTGAGCCGAAGAATCTTAGTTATGGGAAAAGAGTCAATAGAAATCTACAATGGACTACCTCAAGGCAGTTGTTTAAGCCCTCTTCTTTTCAATATTTATACTCTTGGCCTACATGGAATATGTAATAACAGTACATATTTGTTCCAATTTGCGGATGATTTTATTCTCCTATCAGCACAAAAAGACTTGGAGTCTGCCAATAAAAACCACAACTAAAAGCCATGGAATTCTATCAGTTGCTATCACGACTGAATTTAAGATACAACTCAGACAAAACGGTTACCATGTATCATTGCTACCCAAGATTGCAATAAATTGAAATTTATCACAACCAATCCACAACCCACCTTTTAACTTACTGGTCCACATTACCCACCAAGTTGTTTTTATTCGCAGTCTTGATTTTTTTTTAAATATAATGCAATAAGATTTTTATAGTCAAATATATATCATATCAATATCAAAGCGTTCAAAAATAGAATGCAAATGTCGGAAATTATAAGCAATATATTTGGGTATACCATATTTCATAGTTTTAAAGAAAAAATATAAGCATGGAACATGGAAGTAGTCATCAAAAGAACATCCAAGAAACTCTTTCATAAAAATTATAGTTACGATTGCAGTGTTTTCCATAAACGTATTTTAAAACACTATGAAAACAACTACGTAATATCATGTGTTTAAGCAAGAATGGCTGTTTAAAATAGTTAAATAGTTTGCCTTTAATTTGAAAGGGCGTAGCCGTTGAAATCTGTCTACTCCTCATTATTACATCCTTGTAATAGTATGAGGCTGACAGATTTCAACGGACTTTTGTTTACATTTTAAGTTTGCGCCACCTTTAGGCATCTTTGTGTCAACAACATTGTTATTTGTATTACTTGTTTAACTCTCGTTGTAACCTTTCTACTGGCCACACATATTGTTGTGAACACTTAGGCTTAAATTCTAAGCAGCGCACATATCGTTGTGCTAAAGGTAATATCGTTTACCAACAATAAATATCGGCATTGGTCGAACCTTTTCTAAAACTACCGTATTTTATTTATTTTTATTTACATATCTTTATTGTTGCTCACGAGTACGCATTGGGCGTACTGACTCTATTGGGAGACAACACTATTGCACTGTACCTGCCAACCACCAAGTCCCTATAGTGCGGACTTAACATTTGGTCCAATCGATCCGGATTTTGCAGCTGGAATTGGAATTATATACAGTCCACCTAAACCTAAATATATTTATCTTGGTACGTATAGTGCAAGTGAGCAATTACAATAAAAAATAAAGTGTTTCGTTTGTTTGTGTGGCCGTCATTACAACGCGTCACGGATTCCCTCCTTTTGTTGACGATCGGTCAAAGTCCATTCGCGGACAACCATACGGGAATATTAAAAACAAAACAAAAAGTAATAATTCTTCTTCTTTATATTTGGTTACTTTTTGTTTTTCTCTAAATTCGTAGAGAAATTATCGTTCACATTCCATAATTTGTTGTTGTAAAATTAGTGGAAGAACTTATTTTCTATTGTTACATCTCGATCATATTGCTTTGAATATTTTCGTTTACAAAAATACACAATAATATTTTCATATATACGCGTGTGACATACGTACGTTTACAGCCTATTCGTACGTATTGTTACATACTCCAGCATCGTCGCTTTGTTGTTCTGGCTAGTTGGTCAGCCAGTCGCTTGTATGAGAATAAATACACACACGCATGTAAGCATACATACTGCATTTTCGCTAATTCCCTTTTCTGTTGTGTCCGTTTTATTGCACGGTCTCCGGCCACTGTATTATTACACAGTCCCCGGCTGGTATATTAGGACAGTGACACATAATATTATATTTTATGGTAAATATAATATTTGTGTCAGGGAATAATATTTACATAATTTTGGACATTTTAAAATCCAGCGCACCCTACAATCGGTCAATTGGACTTTTGTATAGTGTAGGGTGCTTATTTAGCATATTGTTGCCTATTAATAATTTATTCGATTTTTATAACTTATTTTTGTTTCATTGTGCATATAGTTGCATATTATTTATTTTTTTTTTTTTGATTTTAATATTTGTTGTGAATATTTTTATGCCCTACAATCGGTCGTTTGGACTTTTGTATTGTGTAGGGTGTATATTTGGCAGATCGTTGCATATCGATTTTGTGTAAATATTAATAATTTTTTGCATTTTATAGCAATTTTATTATAAAAACGCTACATTCGGTAGCTTCTTTATTTGATTTAATAATTTATACGCTACAATTGGTAGTTAGTTTGTTGACTGTCAGCTATAATTGATAGTTGTTTTTGTGGATTTTCTCCAAAGTTATCCTCGATGTTTGTGTATTTTCACCATTGTATTTAAAACTTAAAGCAATTCCCGTGAGATTTATTGATATCTAGATATATTTTATTCAAATTTATATAATCTAATTAGCTTTTTGGTTTTAGAGTCGTTAATTTAAAAAAAAAAAATTGTTAATTTTGACATATTTTTTGAATTATTATTTAACTTTTTGAAAGTTTTTATCGTTTTTGTGTAAATTTCAGTTGATTTCGACATATCTTTTGTCTTTTATTCTCCACTGGCCTTTTTGTTTGAACTTAGAATTATTTCATATTTTTTGTTAATTTGATAAAAATGGCTTTCACCCCTATGAATTTATTTATCCGTGCTTCCACCTCTATTGTGAGATTCACTGCACACTTCGGTGCATTGAAGGAAGAAGAATTGGATATATATGATCTTGAGGTTAGAAGTGAAGAAATTAAAAAATTGTGGAAATCGGTCGAGGAAACTTTTAATAATTGTCTCTCCCACATTGAAAATCCTGAAGAGCTTGATATGCTATATAGTAAATATGAGGTTTCGTTTAAAGAATATATGCGTTGTTCTTCGGTTATAAAAAGAATGTTATCTAAGTTAAGGAGTTTGAATAAATTGCCTCTTAACTCTTCTCATAGGAGTTCGGTAGAGTCGTTAACGGAAAATCCCGACAAAATTTCTTCGGAAAACCTCTCGGTAGATGCCACCGTTAAAAACGTGAGCTCTTCGTCCCACACTTCATGTGATGTGGGAACACAGGCATCTAGCTCCACAATAATGAATATTGAGAAAACTAGAATATGCCAAAGCTTTGTCGTAGAGCCTGCAAAAAGAGATAACCTTCATAATCTTGCGATTCCTCCCTGCAGTATCGAAATTTTCAGTGGAAATATTATTGATTGGCCCACATTCAGAGATTTATTTAGTGCGGTTTATATTAATAACTCCCGACTGACAGACATTGAGCGTCTATGTCATCTGGTGAGTAAAACTAGTGGTGAGGCTCGAGAAATCGTCTCGAAATTTCCTCTAACTCATCGGAGTTTTGAACCTGCGTGGAATGCCTTGAATTCCACGTATGATAATCCACGGCTTATTGTCCATAGCCATTTGAAAATGTTGTTTGGCCTTCCTGTGCTGGATCAGGAAAGTAGTTCAGGACTTAAGTCACTTCAACGCGGAATTAATAGTTGTCTTTCCGCAATGGCAATTTATAACATACCAACGGAAAATTGGGATCCGATTGTGGTATTTATTTGTTTGCAAAAATTACCCAAATTGACACACGCTTTATGGGAGCAAAGTGTAAAATCCAAATCGTCTCTTTCATCTTGGAAAGAGTTAGATGCATTCTTGACAGAGAGAATTCGTACTCTTCTGTGTTTGCATGAAATGAGAAATGTTAACACTGTGTCAAAATCGAAGAAAAGAAAAAGTTCCTTTTCATCTCCATGTGCAACTTCTACTCCTCGTTCGTCCTCTGATTCTTGTTGCGTTCTTTGTTCAGAGCAACATACACTATATTATTGCTATCGGTTTTTAAATTGTACACCTGCCGATAGATTTAAATTAGTCAAGAGGCATCGTTTGTGTGTAAATTGTCTTCGTAGGGGACACGAAGTCAAAAATTGTAACAGTCGTACTTGCCGAAAGTGCAATCAGAGACATCATACTCTATTGCACAGAGATAGCTCTATAGTGAGCACTCCGAGTCAGATGGTGACTCCCACAAATTCCAATCTATCGTCTTCGGCTCCTACCTTTCGACCCCGAAGTTTGAATAATTGTTCGTCCTCCTCCACTATGATTGATCCACCCGCATCGCACATTGCTATTCGACAAACATTTCACGCCACGCAAAACAAAGCAGTTCTATTGGGAACAGCCATGGTCAATATTGTTAATCATGGTGCTTGTTTTCCTGCTTGAGCGTTAATAGATCCGGCTTCCGAGTCGTCCTTCATTTCTGAACGGCTTCAGAAGAAATTGAAATTACCGGTTAAACCCACAATTTCGACAATTCGTGGAGTAAATAGTACGGTTGCCACAACTTGTCGAAAAATATGTTCATTTAAAGTGGGTAGTTGTCGTAATAGGTCTCACAGTTTGGAAACGTCAGCATTAGTAGTAGATTCCATATCGGGAAATCTTCCAACCTGTTCGGTTACTTCGGACCTTAAATCGGTTTTGTCAAATATAGTTTTGGCGGATCCTCAATTCTTTGAATCTCGTCCAGTAGATATTTTGATAGGAGCAGACTTGTATCCAAAAATCATACAAAATCATAGTTTTCGACTTTCGTCTGGATCGCTGCTCGCTCAAAATACAATATTTGGCTGGATAATTACTGGTCATATAAAATAATTGTTTTTCGTAAATCGTACGAAATCGTTGTAAGGCGGCCCTCAATAAACAACACACAATTTGGCTCACATATCGCGGGGTCCCTAATGGCCCTTTCGTTCCGCGGGGTCCCTAATAGCTCTATCGTTTCGCGGGGTCCCTAATGGCCCTTTCGTACTACAGGTCCTTTCTGCCCTCACACAACCGCGGGGTCCCTAATGGCCCTTTCGTACAATAGATCCTTCATGATCTATGTAATCGTGGGGTCCCTAATGGCCCTTTCGTTAGCAAGTAAGATTGTTATTTGAAAAAAGTAAAAAAAAAGAATGATGGAAAAAATATTTGAAAAAATGTAAAAGGTTTTGCTCACCATGCACTATGCCGTTTTTTATAATTTATTGTATTTGTTAAAACATATGGATGTTTCAAGGGAGGCGGCAAATGTTTAAGCAAGAATTGCTATTTAAAATAGTTAAATAGTTAGCCTTTGATTTGAAAGGCAATAGCCGTTGAAATCTGTTCACTCCTCTTTATTACATCCTTGTAATTGTATGAGACTGACAGATTTCAACGGCCTTTGTTTACATTTTTGAGTTTGCGCCACCTTAAGGCATCTATATGTCAACAAACATTGTTATTATTACGTATTACTTGAGTACTTTCGTCGTTACTGACTGGCCACACATATTGTTGTGACTTGGCTTAAATTGTAAGCTGCGTACATATCGTTGTACATCAAGGTAATATCGTTACCAATAAATAAATACTCGGCATTGGTCGACAAACCATTTTACTAAAAAAACTATCGTGTTTTATTTATTTCTATTTACATATTTTATTTACGGCTCCTGAGTACTATCGTGTACTGGATTTTCTAGGAGAGCCTCTCACTGCATCTATACCTGCCATCCACCCAAGTCCCTATAGTGCGGACTTAACACCATGTTCTGACGAACATTCAAACAACGTAGTTCGCTCTCAGAATTACCTACATTAACAGCCTGTTTTTGTAAAATTCCAAACGAACGAATTCAAGTGACATACGACCAAACCTTTATTTATGTTTATAAAGGTTTTCTGATTCAAAACAAAAATAAATGACATATTTTTCAAAACCAAGGAGTTTGGTCGTAAGTCACTCGAATTCGTTCGTTTGGAATTTTACAAAAACAGGCTGTAATTAACCCGTTCATACAACACTATTCTTTATTCATGTCATCAGAATTTTCTTTTTAAAATTTGTTGTTTCTCATTTTACACAGAAATCTTAACTTATTTGTGTGTGTTTTTTTTTAATTCATAGGTAATGAATTTAAATAGAAAAAATTATTCCTTTTCTCCTGAATATAGGAAGAACCCATAGTTATTTATTTTTTATTCATGTTTACCATTTTTTCTGAAATTTTTGTTGTTTTTAATACATTTTCTTATTTTCTCAATTCAAATGTCACATATAAAAATTTGGAGAATTTTTCCCCACATTTGTTTCTTATTTTGTACGCTAATTACAACAAAGGGGAAAGAAATGTATATAGCATTATGTAGAAAAAAATACACTTTTTTCCTTTATGATATCGAAAAAAATAGTAAAAACTCGTATATTCTTGCAGTACGGGAAGAGACCATATATAAATATTTTCATGCTGTCAAAATTAATTTATTTTCGATAAATATGTACTCTCAATTGTTAGTCTGCTTTTCCACAGGCAGATTTTTATTTGGCAAATTTTTTGTTTTCTCTTTTGAAATTTTCGTTTGCTTTTCCATTAGCAAATTTTTCTTTGCCAAATTTGCGAATCAAAATACAAAAGAAAGAAAATAAAAGTCAAAAGTGTTTGCATTTTAAAGATTTTTTTTTAATATTGTTACGTTCTTGGATTTTACTTAATCCCGTGTAGACGTTGTTTTATTTTCCAATACAGCTCGTACCAAATAAAACGCGGGTTCTTTCGGATTACCATTATTACAATGATTTTATTCACACAACTTTACTTTGCACTTTACTTTACTCGACGGTTTCAATTCGCGATCTGATTCACAACTGACTGACTGCCTTTCCATTTCCCCTATTTATATGAGCCTCGCCTGTCGCTACCGAAGCTACCTAGATTACGAACAATCTACAAATGCAACAAACACATACAACCAGTCGCTCATCAACATCTGTTGACATTAGACTACTCGCGCTGGTCGCTTATTACCTCTCTGTGTATACGGAAACAACAACAAACAAATATATCAAAACAACACACAAACAAAATAGTCTTCTCTCTTTTGTTTTTTTCTTTTTTTTTAACAAAATTATTTAAACAATCTAAAAATCATAAAGATGGGGGGAGTTGGTGAAACTCCTCCACCGCCCGCTCCACCTCCTCCATTGGGGGAACAAAATAAAAGAAGAGCTCGCAGTATTGTAAATGAAACAAAAACTTTCAAAAACTGTAATGGAACTCCGGTTAGAAATCAAATCACCAACACAAACTCAGAACCGCCATCAATCACTCAATCAGAAAATGAACATATTTATAATTCTTTAAATGAAGGAACCATTTTATATCCTCAATATCATCCTGGCCCTTTCTTTGTATTGGTGTCATCAGAAATACCAATCAATACAAGAAGAAAAAATTGCGAATTACAACTTTATGCCAGATTTTAAGAAATTAACATCACTGATTATGCCTGTAAAAATATTGGTTACAACACTTTCCGGCTAACTTTTAATAATGCAAATACAGCAAACACTTTTGCGACAAACCGAGATCTAAACAAAATTGGCCTCAAAGCTTTCATTCCAGAAAGATTTGTGCAACGTTTTTACATTATTAGGAATGTGCCCAAAAGTATTTCTGCGATCACAATTAAGCAGCAAATTGAAGCTAACAATGATATGGATGTAGTGTCTGTCTATCGCTTTACACGGAGAAATGAAGAAAACAAAACTGAATATACGGAAACAATAAAAATCGGCATCATATACGATGGTATACCCACTGAAATACTTATGTGTGGTACAAAAATTTCCCCAGAGCTGTATGTACGTCGTTCTCGTCAGTGTTTAAACTGCGTGCGCCTAGGTCACATAGGTGACCGTTGCAGGTCAACAAAAAGGTGCTTAACGTGCGGAAAACTAATAATATGTCCCATTCAATGCAAAACACCAATGCGGGGTCCCTAATGGCCCTTTCGTTAGCAAGTAAGATTGTTATTTGAAAAAAGTAAAAAAAAAAGAATGATGGAAAAAATATTTGAAAAAATGTAAAAGGTTTTGCTAACCATGCACTATGCCGTTTTTTATAATTTATTGTATTTGTTAAAACATATGGATGTTTCAAGGGAGGCGGCAAATGTTTAAGCAAGAATTGCTATTTAAAATAGTTAAATAGTTAGCCTTTGATTTGAAAGGCAATAGCCGTTGAAATCTGTTCACTCCTCTTTATTACATCCTTGTAATTGTATGAGACTGACAGATTTCAACGGCCTTTGTTTACATTTTTGAGTTTGCGCCACCTTAAGGCATCTATATGTCAACAAACATTGTTATTATTACGTATTACTTGAGTACTTTCGTCGTTACTGACTGGCCACACATAATGTTGTGAGTTGGATTAATTTGTAAGCTGCGTACATATCGTTGTACATGAAGGTAATATCGTTACCAATAAATAAATACTCGGCATTGGTCGACAAACCATTTTACTAAAAAAACTATCGTGTTTTATTTATTTCTATTTACATATTTTATTTACGGCTCCTGAGTACTATCGTGTATTGGATTTTCTAGGAGAGCCTCTCACTGCATCTATACCTGTCATCCACCCAAGTCCCTATAGTGCGGACTTAACACCATGTTCTGACGAACATTCAAACAACGTAGTTCGCTCTCAGAATTACCTACATTAACAGCCTGTTTTTGTAAAATTCCAAACGAACGAATTCAAGTGACATACGACCAAACCTTTATTTATGTTTATAAAGGTTTTCTGATTCAAAACAAAAATAAATGACATATTTTTCAAAACCAAGGAGTTTGGTCGTAAGTCACTCGAATTCGTTCGTTTGGAATTTTACAAAAACAGGCTGTAATTAACCCGTTCATACAACACTATTCTTTATTCATGTCATCAGAATTTTCTTTTTAAAATTTGTTGTTTCTCATTTTACACAGAAATCTTAACTTATTTGTGTGTGTTTTTTTTTTTAATTCATAGGTAATGAATTTAAATAGAAAAAATTATTCCTTTTCTCCTGAATATAGGAAGAACCCATAGTTATTTATTTTTTATTCATGTTTACCATTTTTTCTGAAATTTTTGTTGTTTTTAATACATTTTCTTATTTTCTCAATTCAAATGTCACATATAAAAATTCGGAGAATTTTTCCCCACATTTGTTTCTTATTTTGTACGCTAATTACAACAAAGGGGAAAGAAATGTATATAGCATTATGTAGAAAAAAATACACTTTTTTCCTTTATGATATCGAAAAAAAATAGTAAAAACTCGTATATTCTTGCAGTACGGGAAGAGACCATATATAAATATTTTCATGCTGTCAAAATTAATTTATTTTCGATAAATATGTACTCTCAATTGTTAGTCTGCTTTTCCACAGGCAGATTTTTATTTGGCAAATTTTTTGTTTTCTCTTTTGAAATTTTCGTTTGCTTTTCCATTAGCAAATGTTTCTTTGCCAAATTTGCGAATCAAAATACAAAAGAAAGAAAATAAAAGTCAAAAGTGTTTGCATTTTAAAGATTTTTTTTTTTTTAATATTGTTACGTTCTTGGATTTTACTTAATCCCGTGTAGACGTTGTTTTATTTTCCAATACAGCTCGTACCAAATAAAACGCGGGTTCTTTCGGATTACCATTATTACAATGATTTTATTCACACAACTTTACTTTGCACTTTACTTTACTCGACGGTTTCAATTCGCGATCTGATTCACAACTGACTGACTGCCTTTCCATTTCCCCTATTTATATGAGCCTCGCCTGTCGCTACCGAAGCTACCTAGATTACGAACAATCTACAAATGCAACAAACACATACAACCAGTCGCTCATCAACATCTGTTGACATTAGACTACTCGCGCTGGTCGCTTATTACCTCTCTGTGTTTACGGAAACAACAACAACAAACAAATATATCAAAACAACACACAAACAAAATAGTCTTCTCTCTTTTGTTTTTTTCTTTTTTTTAACAAAATTATTTAAACAATCTAAAAATCATAAAGATGGGGGGAGTTGGTGAAACTCCTCCACCGCCCGCTCCACCTCCTCCATTGGGGGAACAAAATAAAAGAAGAGCTCGCAGTATTGTAAATGAAACAAAAACTTTCAAAAACTGTAATGGAACTCCGGTTAGAAATCAAATCACCAACACAAACTCAGAACCGCCATCAATCACTCAATCAGAAAATGAACATATTTATAATTCTTTAAATGAAGGAACCATTTTATATCCTCAATATCATCCTGGCCCTTTCTTTGTATTGGTGTCATCAGAAATACCAATCAATACAAGAAGAAAAAATTGCGAATTACAACTTTATGCCAGATTTTAAGAAATTAACATCACTGATTATGCCTGTAAAAATATTGGTTACAACACTTTCCGGCTAACTTTTAATAATGCAAATACAGCAAACACTTTTGCGACAAACCGAGATCTAAACAAAATTGGCCTCAAAGCTTTCATTCCAGAAAGATTTGTGCAACGTTTTTACATTATTAGGAATGTGCCCAAAAGTATTTCTGCGATCACAATTAAGCAGCAAATTGAAGCTAACAATGATATGGATGTAGTGTCTGTCTATCGCTTTACACGGAGAAATGAAGAAAACAAAACTGAATATACGGAAACAATAAAAATCGGCATCATATACGATGGTATACCCACTGAAATACTTATGTGTGGTACAAAAATTTCCCCAGAGCTGTATGTACGTCGTTCTCGTCAGTGTTTAAACTGCGTGCGCCTAGGTCACATAGGTGACCGTTGCAGGTCAACAAAAAGGTGCTTAACGTGCGGAAAACTAATAATATGTCCCATTCAATGCAAAACACCAAAATGTCACGACTGTCGATCAACAACATCATGCAAAGATGAATGCGGTCCACCGCGATGTGTTCTTTGTAATGGTACTGATCACTGTGCAACTGACCAGAAACTTTGCCCAAAATGGAAAACGGAAGAAAACATAAATAGTATAATGGCTCTCACCAATCTCTCAAGAAGTGAAGTCATTCGTAAATATCCAGAAACACAGAATTACTACCAAATTCTCTCTGAAGATCAATACAACAATGCATTTCCTTTAATCAGTAAAAACAAAGCACCAAAAAGAACTGTTCATGATGAAATAAATAGGAGAGTTACAAAAACAAAATATAGCAAAACTGCGTCTCCTCGAATTTACGCACATCATGCCGTTGCCAGTCCTCTCCAATTAGCTCCGTCTAAACCCATCTTCGAACAAGCAAATTTCTCCAAAGTATCTGAAATAGCAATCGTTACTGCCATCAGTAACAGACAGCCCATGTCTGGAAACCAACAGTATAGACCCAAATAACACGCAACCTAAAAAGTAAAAACAAAAATAAAACAATACCATTTCAACATGATCTTATTACAATATAATGTACAAAGTTTGCCAAAAAACAAAAACTGTCTTGAATTCTATCTTAAAAAAATAAAAATAGAAATATGTTTCCTGAGTGAAATATTTAACATAGACGAAAGTCAAAACCTTACCTCTATTAATAACTACAAAATCGAATCAAAAAAAGAAGTGATAACTATGGTGGCGTAGCCATTCTTTTTAAAAACAATATAAAATACAAAAAAAATCCATTTGAAACTTCTCTCGATATTATCATTTGTCAAACGACCAATTTATCAAATAATCTAACCCTAGTGTCTACTTATTTTCCTCATTCGGTCAAATGCGCGACAATAAGATCTGAACTCATTAAACTGGTATCATTTTTGGACAACCAACCAAATACTTTTATATGTGGTGATTTTAATGCCCGACATTCAGCGTATGGTGATACATTTGTTTCACAGCGTGGAAAAATTATCAAAGAAATATTTGACCCCTCAAACTTCCGGTGTCTATACCTTCAAGAAAAGCATTAACGATTTGAGGGGATCGGTTCTGGATCTTTCCTTTACAAATTCAACCTTACCCATTCATTGGAAAAATCTTAAAACCATTATAGCGGAAATCAAAAAATCCAACATACACAATAAAAAAAACAACTGCTTGGCAGATAATAATGCTACTCCAAAAACCTGGTGGGATCCTTATGTTGAAAAACAATACAGACTACAACTCGCGGCACAAAAATCTTCGATTTAGATAACAACGATTCCAATGCAAAAATTTTAATTCAAAGAATTAAAAATTTCAAAAATGCAGTTAAATTTGCAAAAAAACACTCTTTTGAAAGCAAAGTACAAAACCTAAATAAAGAACCAAGTTCCAAATCACTTTTTCAATTTGTACGAGGGTGTAAGAAGAGCTTATCCTCAAACAGCAATAATAAATGGTCTCAAAACAACAACAAACAGTTTCTATCTCACCTCAGAGATCAAGTCTCTGATAATACACCAACCAATTTTACTTTTTCATCTCGAGGCACTCGCTCCAATCTGACAATGGATTCGTTTTTATCAGTTTTAAACAACAAAAAAAGACCCTCAGCTGCAGGTCTCGATGGCATCACCTACGAAATGATAAATCATCTACCGGATTCTGCGAAGGCAAATCTTTTTGATGCAATAAACTCTGTATGGCAAAAATGCGAAATTAATGAAGATTGGAGGAAAATCAAAATTGTACCTATACCAAAAAAAGGCAAAGACCTGGAAATTTTTACAAACTTCAGACAAATAGCGCTCATATCGGTACCCTTTAAAATCACAAATCTAATGGTTAAAGAACTTCTGCAAAAAATTATTGATGAAAATAACATTTTACCTCACAATACCTATGCATACAGGAAACATCTGTCGTCCTCAATGTGCATCAATAGTCTACTGTACACGATAAACTATCACAAAAGTAAAGGAGAGAAAGTCATTGTTCTTTCATTAGACGTAGAAAAAGCATATGACTGTGTCAGAATCGAAATCCTGAAAAAAATTCTATGCGAAATAAATTGTCCGAACGAAATCACTGAGTGGATAATCAACTTCCTGAGCCGAAGAATCTTAGTTATGGGAAAAGAGTCAATAGAAATCTACAATGGACTACCTCAAGGCAGTTGTTTAAGCCCTCTTCTTTTCAATATTTATACTCTTGGCCTACATGGAATATGTAATAACAGTACATATTTGTTCCAATTTGCGGACGATTTTATTCTCCTATCAGCACAAAAAGACTTTGAGTCTGCCAATAAAAACCTTCAACTAAAAGCCATGGAATTCCATCAGTTGCTATCACGACTGAATTTAAGATACAACTCAGACAAAACGGTTACCATGTATCTAGCCAAAGGTCCAAAAAAATACCAGTCATTTCCTTGCAAGGCACAACAATTAAATCTGTTAACAGTATCAAATTCTTAGGAAGACACATTAAAAATAATCTTTCTCTTAAAGAACATTATGATGAAGTCATATCATCCTGCAACACGACAATGAATGCTCTGAAAATGGTCAATAGTGGGAAACAGGGTTTACTGCCTAACATTGCAATAAACTTATGCAATTCGCTTCTTTTTTCCAAAACAGAATATTGTATTTCATCAATGGCACATATGCCAAAATATATAAATAAAAAACTCACATCCTTTCAAAACCAAATGCTAAGAAGGAGTCTTGGTCTAACACCTTCAACACCTGTTCACATAATTTATGCTCTAGCATTAATGCTGCCACCAGAACAACGCTCCCAATACCTTGCTGCCAAAGAGTTAGTCAAAATCAAATGTCACAACGTACAGTTTTACAACAGCATTACAATCAATCCTAACAAAAAGAACAGTTTGGGTTTAATCTATCTAAAATTCAAACACATTTTTGATAGAATTGTGGTCAATGAGACCCAAAGTCCCACAAAAAAGATCAATTTTTCTATGAATTTGTTCAATGCGCCAAAAAACTCACAACCCAATGAATATTTCAGAGGAATTCTCCAAGAAAAAATCCACAACTAACAACTCTCAGGTTACTCCATTTGGGCTACAGATGCCTCGGTTTCCAGTTATGTCACAGGATGTGCGGTATGCAACATAACAAACAACCAAAACTTTCTCTTCAAAATTGAGGAGAAAACATCTTCACTTATGGGTGAACTACATGCCATAAACAAGGCAATAGATATTATGTTAGAGGACGGAATAAATAAAGTTGCTATTCTAACGGATAGTAAGAATGCGTGCCTAATACTAAAAAAACAACAACACTCAGAACTATCTGGCAAACAACATACTTCAAAAAACCAGTGAGCGGAGCAGTATAGTCGGACGGGGTCGACCATACGATACCCTACACAACTACCACGGAACTCAAATTTTCTGCGGATGTTTATTTCGAGACTGGGCAATATTTCGTGATATTTGCACCCTCTTGCCCGATTAGAGGTAAATAGCACCTCTTCCTCACACTGACATATTTTTCGAATATTACGAGTATTCAATACAGCTATTGTCCAGATTCCCTTCACCGTGGGTTGTGTTGTGATGTTCGGCTTTCATTTGAAAAAAAAATTATATTTTCGGTCCACTTCATTCCAAAATTATTATCTTATCATCACCGAAAATGATAGGCGTTGTTCTTGACCATACCCGGAACCTCATGTAACATTTCAAAGCGATCAGCGCTATAGTTCCGCTCTCCAGAGAGATAATGGGTTACTAAATAATATACGAATACGGAGATACCTGTAAATATTTAGGGGTAACTCCCACATCCGAGCACATACAACAATATAATTGGTCTTAATTTAAAGGTCAACCACTCCTCTTGGATATAATATCAACTTCTCGGGTATATGTCCTTCAGGGGTAAATATTTACGCCATAAAATACAAATGTTGTCATTTTTCACACAAAAGTCAGGGTCCATTTGACCCGCTAAATATTGACCGATATTTCTCCAAACAGGCATGCTTATTCTTTGGCCCGATCCGCTTCTCCATGCAAAATTTCACGATGTTCGGACCATTGTTGCGGCCTCTGGAGCGACCAGAAAAACCGACAAAAATTTAGTATTTGGTCCATTTCATCCCCTAAATATTAACCGATCTTTCCCAAAAACAATAGGGGTCTTCATTGGCCAGAACCCATCCTACATGCAAAATTTCGTGAAGATCGGTCCATAACTGTGGCCTGTATCGTGTTTACAAATTATAATGGACAGACGGACGGACGGACACACATGTCTAGATCGACTCAGCTAGTCGAGATATGACGATCGGTATACTTAAAGGTGGGTCTAGGACCAATATTTCGCGGCGTTACAAACTTTTGGGGCTGCACAAAGCTATAATACCCTGACAACATAGTTGTGTAGGGTATAATAAACAACTCAAATATAATACTACTCACAATCATTTGGACTGCTTCTCATATAGGGATTCCGGCTAATGAACGTGCTGACTGCTTCGCAAAACATGCTGTTAATGCAGGGGCAATCATCAATACGGAACTGGCCATAAAAGACGGCTGCTCATCAATTTACCAGCATCTATGGAATGAATGGAAAGAAAATTACCACAACATCTCAGCTACAAAAGGCACATACTTCTCTCAATTTTTCCCTGTACCACCTACTCGTCACTGGTTTGCTGGGTCAAACATGCAAGCTGCAGAAATAAAATTAATCAACAGATTATTCACTGGGCACACGTATGGCAAAACTTACATGCAAATCATAAACACGGTGAACACGAACTTGTGTGACGCATGCAACACTCCCGACACTGAACAGCACCAAATCTTAATCTGTAAAAAATTCAATGCAGCAAGGAAAAATTACAAAATATTCACAAAATTTTCTGACTTACCTGCGTTACTCAGATGTTTCTCCACAGAAACTTTTCACGAACTATGTAAATTCATTCACAAGTGCCAAATACAGCTGTAAGCACATCAATACCACGCGAATGAGGTATCAAAGCAAAGAAGACGATATATCGGTCTGTGTAATCGATAACAACCCTGTAGGACTTCAATCAACTAGTTTACAAAATGTTTAGTTATAAAGAAATTATTATTCAACTTATTATAAATTAGCTAGAAAGTCATCTAAGACTCAACCACATTGAAACCAAAAATATGTTCATGTCATCAAAAACATAACACACGCAAAACAAGAAACCGTTAGAATTGCATTCCACACAACAACACCGAATGCAAAGATGAAGAAAAATCATTCTGTTTGTAAGTTCGGAGAGTGAAGACGTGTAAATCGTAATTAATTGTATTTGTGCTCTTTAAGTGTGAAATTAAAAATGAATTGGTAAGTGTTTTAATAATATAAAACAATATCGTAGAAAATTATGTAAAAAGCAAAGAGAAGAATCTGTAAATATATATACATTTATTTTTTTAATTTGTAGCGCATATACAGAATATTTGTAAAGTTTATAACAAAGTCATCCAATAAAAACATGGAGTCCCCGCCAGAATCAGTGAAACACCTCAGCATTAATTTAAGTAAGTAATTTATTATATAAATTAAAACCAACTATTCTAGTTCGAATTTTAATTTCACTATATTTCAGATGTTCATCAGCCTACCTAAAATATTTCCAAAATGTTTTCGAGTGCCTTATGGACGCTCTGCGATCACTTCCAGTGGATCTAGAGAAAGAGCTCCAAAAAACATTGCATATTATTAAAAAACGTCACTTTCACAACATATACATACAAAAAAACAACTATAAGTCAGTCATTTATATTAATTATATTAATTTTCTGTGATGAATTATTTAGTTGACATATTTTATGTATTTCCATCTATGTATGTAATTTTCCAACTATTTATAATCAAATATATTGAATTCTAAACTGAAATTGTATATTGTCTAACGTTATTTCATAGATTCAAATATTGTAGTATTGGTATAATTACAAATTAGCCATGTTAAGTTAGTTAATAGTTATATTAACATAAACCAACTAATAGTCATTTCGAAAATTCTACATACAAATTAATCTCTTTTAGACCGATGACTATCTGAATTTTTTTTAGTCTAACTATAAATCGGTCAAAAATAACTAGTTTGTAACCAGTTGAAAAGTTACTGACTACTACCGCGATCATCGCCATGTAAAAATAGTCAGTTGGTCCAAAGAAAAATAATCGATAAATGGACTAGTAGTGACTATTTTAAAATTAGTTTAAAGTTAGTTTAAAATTGGTTCATTTCCCTACAGGGAACAACACATATACATATACAGGCGAGGGGGTAACAAAGAAAGAGGAATTAAGCGATCATCAATGATGACGTTTAACAAGAATTGTACGTCAACAAAAAAATAGGCAATGAAAGAGGAAATGGAAGGATGTAGAAAAATCTATACAGTAGTTGTTGTTGTGAAGTTATTCGAATAAACTGCGTAGTAGAAATTTACGTTACAATTCAAATTCTTAAATTAACGGAATTCATCTGAATTAACTTAAATCTAAAGTTATATTCGTAACAATATTTTATTTATTTTTTATATATTTTATTATATAAATTGCAAAAATTAAACATTAAATTTCACTTGCACAAATTAAAGCAACAGGTTTGTAAACAAAAGCCGGCTGTGTGTCAGTAAAGCGAATAGGTTCAAAAGGAAATGTCAACAAAATTGTTTTCAACGAACAGAGCAAAGCAGAATTTGCGTGTGCGACAAATTCTGAACAGGCAAATTTTTGTTTTTCTTCCTCGCACCCCTCTCACCTACAAACTCAGTATTTGCCAAATAAAAATTTGCCTGTGGAAAAGCAGACTTAGGGATGGGACAAATTTCTTGGTTATTCAGAGAGTGATTCGAATTGAACAATGTACAAAAGTCGGTGTTCGGTCAGAGAATTTTGTATGGGGAACTAAGTAATTACTTCATAATTAAGGGTCGAACAACGAATGAGAGAGCGGCATAACCTATGTAAATGGGCATTATCAGTGCTAGAGTGTTTGTATTTTATGTGGAATGGTAAAAAATTGTTGACATTTGTAAAATCTCTTGAGGCAAAAATTAACGTTTGAGCAAATGTTCGTAATGTGGGATGAAAATTTCAGATCACAATCAATATCAAAGCCAAATCAGTCACAGACTACGAATAAGTAATTATAGTTCTTTTTTGAGCCACTGTGTGGTTTATTACATTGTCTCATTGCAATAGTTACATCAGAAGGCGATAGTGAAGTTTATCATGTTTATATAGTTTATAAGTAAGCGATTCTCGTTACCTTCTTTGTGTTTAATGTCAACAATTTTTGTAGTTCACCCGAAAGATGCAATTTTAATTAATTGTGAAATATTGAAAAATCATAGGCAGCACAATTCCTGGGGGGTTACTCTGTATTGCGATGCGTGAGAAAAATTGTAACGCATCGCGTAATTGGTACTCTCTAATTCGTTATCGTATCTCCTTTCGCATCTACTTTACGCAAATTCAATTTCAATTTTTGCCTATGGCCATATTTATTTGGTATATAATCTTACAAACTACAGAAATGGCTTACTGTACTAAATTCTTATATTATGTGGCTACTCGCTACTTACAACTAAAATATACAAAGTTTTACTGTGGGTTAACCACTAGTACAAATACACTAAAACTCCAAAAGGAAAACATAAAAAAAATTGTCCCGAAAAATCCAATATTAAAAAATGGGCTTACTTATTTTATATCTTAAAACTAAAAACTTAATACTAGATACTTAAAACTAAAAAATACAAACTACTATATACATATTTACAATATTTACAGTACACAGGCTGACCACATTGTGCAATGGAAGACAAAGTTCCAATGTGATCAACTACTGTGCATTATTATATACAATATCCTCGAGGTTATATGTATTCCTTCGTCGGTGGTAGTACAGCAGCTCACCGTCGATGTACAGCATATCTTCTTGTAACAGCTGCGACAGGGCACCCGGGGGTAGGTACCGGCATCTTCTAAGACCTTCTGCGTCTAGGTCGCAACGCAAGGCATCCTCCACCGCCCTATTTTGCAGTCCGTCACTCCTACTCAAGAATTCCAGTGCACCTGTAATCAGGACCCTGTCAATTCTCTCACCTCCTGCCCTATCATAGATGGCTCTATTAGAATGCCGTCTGATAGTTCCGTCCTGGCTATATGTGAGCGCACTTAGGCCTACACAAGTAGCCAAAACCCTACGCTCCCACTTCCTAAGCCTTTCCATCTGGTGTGATGAGATTAATTTACGCAAATGTGGCATCACCGCACTCTGTAATACGAAAACGCATGTCAAACTCGTTCGTTAAGCGCAAATATCTTGCGTTAACAAAATAGCAAACGCAAAGTAAGCGAAACATATAAGTAAGCTCAATTAAAGGTTTTATTTATATATAAATTGTAAATTATTTTAGGTGGAAGGCAAAAAAGTTACAATTGCAGACTCAGAAACGTCAGTTCCTAACTTTAGTAGATTTTATGGTGTATCACTTTGATTTGGCAAAGGGACGGTTGGAGAGTTCAAATGCGCCAACAATTTTGGACAAAACTGGCTGATGACCTCAATTCAAATGGACCTCCTGTAAGAGATGTCGCTGGTTGGAAAAAGTATTTTTTTTATAAAAATTTGTGAATATGTGTGCATATTTACAGGTTGGTGTTGATAACCACCTTGTCTAAGCAATTTCAAAGCAACGGCCACTGTTATTGGTATTGTAATTGCTGTGGATCTATTTGGAACGACGAGGTCATTTTTAATAGCGTTTAATAAATACATAACCGCATCTTTATTGAGACGAACATTTTGTATAAATCTATAAAAATTTAATATTTGAAAACGTTTGTCTCATGATTCGTGCTTCTATTTTCATACCCGTGGTCACTTAGGGAGAGTAACGCCCATGTGCTGCATTTCGAGTTTGCTCGAATGTGAAACATTTTCCCAAATTTGGTGTGCTCCATTCCGAATTCCCAAAAAAATATTGGGAATATAATTCGAGCACATATTGCCTTGTGGATTGAAAACGAAATGAGATCGTACGTGTTTTTCTGAGCACGTACAAGTTGAAAAAGAACGCTGAAGTAATATTTAACGTGTTTTTACAATATTTATTTAAAAAATACTGTATTTACATTAGTTTTTATAGTAAAATTAAAGAAAATAAAAAAGGGTTCCTCCTGGTCTGCAGCTGTCCACAGTTTGCACACACTTTGTCTTCCAGGACATTCATTACTCTCCACAATATTTTGCACATTGTTGTGCGATCAACACTTATTTTGAAATCATTTGCCACTACCCTCTGAAATCCACCAACAGCCAGGAATCTTAAGGTAGCTGCTAGCTGCAGGCTTTCGGGAATGGTACTTGTGTATGAAAGGACTAACTTCTCTCAAAATATCCATAAATGCTTATTTTAACACGTTCCAGTATCATTAGACTTTTTCTGGTAGAAACCAGGGCAATTAATAAGCCAGCGGGCATATTTTTTCTTAATTTTGTTGTTAAACAAATTACAAATTCCAATGAAACATATGTTTTTTTTTATTGAACACAGCTATGCTTTCGAGTCGCACTTTCGCTCGAAATTGAGCACACCATTTTGCACAACTTGGGAATTTAAAAAAGTATGGGAATTCAAAAACTCTCGGAACATGTCAAATGGGCGTATATTTGATCGATCTCTTAAAATTGCTTTTTTTAATTCGCTCATCATTTTTGTTTTTTTTTTAACACTCGTACCACACAAAAATATGTTTTCATTTACAATTTTTTGGCGTTTCCTTTTGTCATTCTTCGTTATTGTTTACTTTGTGGCGACAGTGTTGACCTATTTTTGATTTAGTTTGCGAATGCGTTTGCGTGAGCGATACAGAGTATCAAATTGTACTCTTAACGCATTTAGCTTTCGCATCGCACTTGCTTTCGCAACGCAATACAGAGTAACCCAACTGATCTCAAACACAAAATAAAGAAATTTGTTTTATTATAAAAATCAACAAAACGGTTGAGGAAACAACATAGAATAAATAAATATTTCAAAAAAAATTTGATGTTTCAAAAAGTGGTGGCGACCTTATTGGTGTTAGGAAATGTTAAATTATTTCCGGCTTACTTATATATACTTGATATTTATAATTTCAATTGCTAGAAAAGAAATTGCTCCGACGGAATATTAATTATTGGCGATTTTCAGTAGACTTCTGTAAAGTATTGACTTGCCAGATTCTGAGGTTCTAACACATGGTATAATTATTACAAGGTAGGGCACAGCTACCAACTGATTACAATTTTTTCTCAAGGTGGCTGTATGTATGTGTATTGTTTTGAATACAATGTCAAATAAATTAAGAAATATTCAAGTTTAATTGAAATGAAAATAAAGTTTTTAACACGTTCGTCTGGAAGTAATTACTTTGTTATGGATGAAACAAACATTTTATGGTATTCCCTACTGTATTTTGGGAAGAAATCATAACCTTTCATTCATAATTCTCGTTTTTAGTTTTGTGTTGAAAAAATGTCAAATAAACACAAACACTTGGTGCGTACATATATTTTATTTTTGGCAGAAGAGGCCACACGTGCATAGTTGCTTTTTTGTTATTCACCTCAAGCTGCCCTACCTTGTATTATTGTACCATGGCACATACTATATATTTGAAGATCTAAAAGAGAAGAAAAATAATTTACAAAAACATTTTGTTATTGCTTTGTTTTTTTTTTTTTTTTTTTGTAATTAAAGAAAAATCCTTATTTTTTATGGCTGGCATGACAACTCCTCACTGGACCACAAACTAAGTTAAAAAATAAAGAAGATCTTCACCGATTGTGTTTATCCTAGTTCATACGAGAGCTCATGGTACAATTATAAATGGTCTGTTCCCGCACTGCAAGAATCTACTACTTTTTACTACGATAACAAATTTTCCTTTATGATATCGAAGAAAATAGTAAAATCTAGTAGATCATTGCAGTACGGGAACAGACCAAAAAGGTAACAGCAAATCCCAGCTGATTTGATTCCAACGTAATACTAGTGTCAATATGCATTTGACAAATTATGTTTTTAAAAATCACCCAACAGAAAATTTGGAGCGCATACATTTTGAAATTGTTTATTATTAAATGTGCTCTCGTATTCAATTTACTCAATCTGCCTGCTGGGAAAGTTTGAGGAAGCAAATCTTTCTTCATGGAGTAACTCGCAATTCCCTGCATTTTGATATGTGTTACACATATAAGTGGCATTGGCTCAATTATAAGAAAAGATGTGGAAGCGATAGAAATATAAATTTGATAGATTTTCATTTATGTTTTTCAAATTTTATTTTGAGGATTCGAAAATATTTCATTTTCAAAATAAATACATATAATTTGTTTGTATGTTTACACTTTTCTGTCCAATGACGTTGACACTAGTATAACATACAACAACAAATTTCAATGTGGTTGTTGTATCGTTTGTTGTACAACAACACTTCCAGAGAAACGTGTCAAAATTTGGAACCGATTGGATTATTAGTTTTTGAGTTATCGTGCCCACCATTCGTAAAACACTGCTTCGAGAAAAATGCGTTTAAAGTTTGAGAATCACTCTTGCCGTCACTTGATGCTGACACAATAAATCTTCAAGAGTTCTTGGTATTTTCACCTGAAAATTTTTAGGGACATTCTAGAATTAGAGTAGATTCGAATTAAATAAAAAAAAAAATTTTTTGACACCGAGAATGGGGGGGTCCTCTTAAATTGAAAAGGGTTCATTATCAATTTCTCAAATGACACTACTTTCCATAATTATGCCATGATAAATATAAACATGTACACCCAACCCAATATAAACTTGAATGCACCCAACTCTCACTAAGAAAATGTAAGTGCAAAGAACTCACTTCAAAAAAGGTGGAGTGTGTTACAGAAATGCTCAACGTGTATTCGATTTACTTCTACCGTTGAAGTGAATGTCAGAACATGCCTACATATGCACATGCGACATCATATTTACACTCTCTAAATCGTCATCAAATTTATTTTTTAAAAGTCATTCAGCCCATGAATTTATTACCCAAGAACGTCCTGTTCTTAGCCGAAAGTAACGTTGAGTAAACAAAAATAAACCTAAAAATTTACCAGCGCACCTAGTTTTATATATATTTTTAATTCAAAAAAATATCACCCGCACAAGCTCGAATTTTTATAGAATGAAGAAATACATCCTTTGTGTAGCTTGAAAAAGCTTATTTTATTTTTTTAATAAAACAGGTGAAGGATCTTAGACTTCCTCCTTGACAACTGTAGTCTTCTCAGAAACGTACAAACCGTCCAAGAACTTACGGATATCCTTGTTCTTGACAGTGGTTGATTGTTGAATAAGAGCTGCAGATCCCGATACAGCCTCAATGTCGTTACCTTCGACAATAAGTTCGTCCTTTTGAGCAGTGGAATTAACAACTGTTACTCCAGGGGCCATTTGAACGCGACGGATGTATTTTTCTCCCAAGAAATTACGAATCTCAATGACAGTATTGCCTTCAGATGTGACGCAGTTAATGGGGAAATGAGCGTACACAGCACGCATCTTGTATTGGAATCCAACAGTAACACCTAAAAAGATTTCAAAAAAATTATTATACAAACTCTGGAAACTACTGTAGAAACATACCTTTAATCATGTTTTCAATATGACTGCAAACGGTACGGACGGCAGCCAATTCTTTTTTAGCTCCAAACCATTTTTCAACTTTGAGGGTACGTTTGTTTACCATGTACATATCCAAAGCCAAGTGCTTAAAGCTACGTTTAAGGGTACCTCTGGGGCCCGAGATGGTGACAACACGGGCCTTGACGGATGCCTTGATATTCTTGGGGATCTTAACGCACTGATTGGAGTTAATAGTCCTCATGTTGATAACACTACAAAAATTTAAAAAAATATAGGTTCACATTTTTTATTTATTTTATGGAACTTCAAACTGCATACGATAACTCATTGTTAATGTATTATTGAGAAACATCGGATCCATGACCAAACTAATGTTTACAAAAGTTTTCGAGGGTTCTTAGTAAAATATTAAAATATACTCTTAGTATTAATCCATTCTTAGAAATATTTAAGTTTTCATATTATTTGGCAAATATATTACAAAGATTTCACATATTCGTTTCATTTATTTGCCCATGGTTTCCGATTAAAAACAACAAAATTTTCATTCACAAAAAACACGAACTTACAGTTTTAGGACCGACCGGAAAAAGGCGGACAGAAAAAAGGTATTTTTTGACGTTTGTTTTGTAGTAGTTGCCACCTGGTATAAAAAGTGCGGTTGTTGCCATACGTTGAAGTGACATAGCAAAAAGCTCAAATTTATGAAATTGTTCGTCCCAGTAGACGGCTGTTATTTTTTAAATTCTTCAAGATCCACTCAATGATCGCGTTACGCGTTTTTTGTTATCGCGTTAACACACGCCAAAAGTTAAGAAAATATTTAAATCCGAAGTGTATCGCACATCAACTTCAAGCGTTGAAGTTATCATTTCCTTGTGGTTGTTGTATTTTTCATAACAAATAACGCGACGCATGGTACAATTATAAAAGTTAAGACCAAATCCTAGCAGATTTGATGGCAAAGTAAAACCCCTTGTACATTAGAACTTTTTACCGGGTTAACCCACTTTATGAGGATTTATTTGACATATATGCAAAGGAAATGACAATTGAAACCCACTGGGTTAACAAAATCCGGTTAAATGTAAACGAACTGTAAAGGGCTAAGCAGAATGTTCGCGTTGAGCCATCCGTCGCGTTATGTGTTATCGAATATACAACAACCACAAGGAAACGATAAGCATTAGTGTTAATAAAAATAATAAAAACTTTTATTTCTATTAATGAAAATGCTAAATTTACTGCTTATAAAATCATATTTATCAAAAAAAAAAAAAAATTGTGGTCATTTTGTCAAAAATTTAATAGCAATTTTTTGATTTTAGGAGAACTCATGGTATAATTATTACAAGTTAGTGCGCAGCTACCAACTGATTACAATTTTTTTTCAAGGTGGCTTGTTCAATGAAAATACATATTTTGTGTATGTGTGTGTATTGTTTTGAATACAATGTCAAATAAATTGAAATATATTCACGTTAAATTGAAATGAAAATGAAGTTTTTACACTTTCGTCTGGAAGTAATTACTTTGTTGTGGACGAAACAAACATTTTATGGTATTCCCTACTGGATTTTGGGAAGAAAAAATGTCAAATAAACACAAACACTTGTTGCGAATATTTATTTTTAGCAGAAGAGGCCACACGTGCATAGTTGCTTTTTTGTTATTCACATCAAGCTGCCCTACCTTGTATTATTGTACCATGGGAGAACTGTTTTCGAAAAAATGTCCCCCCAAAACATGTTTTAAAAATGCTGAAAAATTGTTTGGTTGTTCAATTATTTTTAAACATTCAATTATATGTAATTTAAAATAAATTATTACTATTTTAAAATTAGTTTTCGGCCTACATTAGAATATGGATGTGTATTGTGGAGCCCGTTTTACAGTTGTTATTCTAAAAAAATTGAATCTGTCCAAACACAATTTCTCTTATTTGCTCTTAGAGGTTTGCCTTGGAGTACAGTTGAAGGACTCCCTCCTTATGAAAATCGTTTAAAACTTATTAATCTTCCAACACTAGAACGAAGACGTTTAATGCTGAGATCTATATTTTTAATAAAACTTTTACGCGGTCAAATTGACTCGAAATTTTTAATCGGTGAAATCAAGTTTAATGTACCTTCACGTCTTACTCGTAATTATATATCGCTTAATCTTCCTTTAGTGAGATCTAATTATGAGTTATGTAATCCCTTTAGATCACTATGTGAAATATATAACAACCTGTATAATCGCATCTCTTTATCTGATCCAATACATGTAATTAAAAATTCTATTCTAAATTTAGAACTGTAGAGTGCAAGCAGTTGCCAGATGTTTATGTTTTGTGTTTGTCTTTATTGTTGTGTTTAATTAATTAACTTTAAACTGTTTAACCGGCTGATGTTTACTGTAGCCGGTGTTTCCCAACATTACTAAAACGGCATTTACATTAGAACTTTTTGCAGGGTTAACCTACTTTATGAGGATTTATTTGACAAATAGGCAATGGAATTGACAATTGAAACCCACTGGGTTAACGAAATCCGGTTAAATGTAAACGTACTATAACCCTCCATAATCCGGATTATGGGGTGTACGTTCTCCCTACGTTATGGGGAGGAGGCCCCCTCGGTCGGCAGGGGCGGGTAAGAGTGGCGTGGGAACGATCGAAAAAAAAGATTACCTTTATGATTAAAATTATGATCTTGAGAGGTATCAAAATACATTAGCATCATTGAAGGGGGAAACACATACGAGGATTCAGGCCTGGCATTTTAAGTTGTCTTTTTATGAAATGTCATGTTATAAAGGAATATCAGAGTCAAATTTGAATTTAGACACCGTTCTCCTTTATTCTTTTACAATAAAATAAGCCAACTTAAAGGTCGTTTACATTTAACCGGATTTGGTTAACCCAGTGGGATTAAATTTTCAATTCCTTTGAATATATGCCAAATAAATCCTAATAAAGTAGGTTAACCCGGTAAAAAGTTCTAATGTAAATGCCGTATTAGCATGCCAATCCTGAAGTCCTCTATGTGTTTCCCCTTGAGAATGAAATTCAGGGGGGTTACTCTGTATTGCGTTCCGAAAGCAAGTGCGATGCGAAAGCTAAAAGCGTTAAGAGTACACGCAAACGCATTCGAATTAAAAAAAAGAATTTAATGAGATCGATCAAATATAATCTCCCTAAGTCTGCTTTTCCACAGGCAAATTTTTATTTGGCAAATACTGAGTTTGTAGGCGAGAGAGGTGCGAGGAAGAAAAACAAAAATTTGCCGTTCAGAATTTGCCGTACACGCAAATTCTGCTTTGCTCTGTTCGTTGAAAACAATTTTGTTGACATTTCCTTTGTACCTTTTCGCTTTACTGACACACAGCCGGCTTTTGTTTACAAACCTGTTTTTTTAATTTGTGCAAGTGAAATTTAATTTTTAATTTTTGCAATTTATATAATAAAATATATAAAAAATAAATAAAATATTAAAAAAATCTTTAGAATGCAAACACTTTTGACGTTTTTTTCTTTCTTTTGTATTTTGATTCGCAAATTTGGCTAAGAAAAATTTGCTAATTGAAAAGCAAGCGAAAATTTCAAAAGAGAAAACAACAAATTTGCAAAATAAAAATCTGCCTGTGGAAAAGCAGAATAAGTGATCATGGGTATGAAAATATAATTATTATATAATGCACATAGTGGAATTATATGTGACAAACGTTTTGAAATATTTAATTTTTATAAATTTATACAAAATTTTCATCTCAATAAAGAAGCGTTTATGTATTTGTAAACGCTATTAAAAATGACCTCGTCGTTCCGAATAGATCCATAGCAATTCCAACTCCAATAAAAGTGGGCGCTTCTTTGAAATTGCTTGGACAAGGTGGTCATCAACACCAACCTTTAAATATGCACACATAGTTTCACATTTTATGTAAAAATATAAAACATTAAATTTTTTCCAACCAGCGACATCTCTTACAGGAGGTCCATTTGAATTAAGGCCATCATCTTGTTTTGTCTACAAATTGTTGGCGCGTTGTTTCGAATTTGAACTCTGCAACTGTCCCTTTGCCAAATCGCTATGTTGCACCATAAAATCTACGAATGTTTGGAACTGCAACTGTAACTTTTTTGTCTTTCTCTTAAAATAATTAACAATTTAGATAAAAATAAAACCTTTAATTGTGCTTACATACATGTTTCGCTTCATTTGCGTTTGCTATTTTGTTAACGCAAGATATTTGCGTTTAACGAACGAGTTTGACATGCGTTTTCGTATTACAGATTGTGGTGATGCCACATTTCCGTATAGTAGTTGCGGGAAAGGGATACGAAAACGAATTAGAGAGTACCAATTTCGCTATGCGATACAATTTTTCTTACGCATCGCAATACAGAGTAACCCCCCAGATCAAATGACATACAAACTGATGTGGATAAATGTTGGTCGAAATTATGTACATTATTCTTAAATGCTCGTGGTATTCCAAAATATGTATCTTGAACATAATTTGAAATTTATTAGTGTAAAAATAAAAATATTAGTCTGATCTAGAACCAGCAAGAATTTACAATTTTTTACTACGATAACATTTTTTCTTTATGATATCGAAGAAATTAGTAAAAATTAGTAAATTATAGAAGTACGGGAACATATCAATTATTTTAATTTTGCTAAATAATGAATTTTGTTTTTTGTCAAAGAAGGAGAAAAAATCATGCAAAGAAGGGTTAAACTACAAACCCTGCCTTCAACACCACATATTCATTTAGCTGAAATTGACCCTTTACTCAGAAAAATCTTTTTTATTATTTCTTACGTTTATGACTGTAGATGTTTCATAACGAAACCACCACTACATGGATGTCATTATAAATGCAAAATCATTCTTGGAGTTTCTGGAACAAAGCAATAGTTCTAATAGGTATGTCTGGTTACTTTTTCAGTAACATTTATTCAGTAAGTTCTAGTACAGAGAATCAGGCGTTTTTACTCTCTTTTGCGATAATACTGAAAAAAGTAAACAGCCAACATTTAGTAAGATTTAGCAAATAAATAGCTGATTCAAGAAAACATTTTATTTGCGCCAAAATAAACAACAAACAAAGGGCGAACACAATTATTTGTATTTCATTTAATATTAAAAATAAAATGAATAATAAAAGAAAAATTGATTTGGTATGTTCCCAGGGAACATTAAAGCTTCCGGCATCAATACATTGCTCTCTATCTGGAACTTGCCTAAAATATATAAGGAATTAGTTTCTAATTTAATGAAACTTAGCATTACTTACGAATTTTTTCCATTTTCTTTAATTTTTACACAACTTAACTTGAAATTGAACTTTGCAAATTAAAAAAAAAGTTTTGAATAATTTTTGTGTTTGGTCCTAAAACAGCTGATCCGAAATTGGCTGAGTTTGGAAAATCTTACTGCGTACAATTCTTTCAGTAAACTCCAGTAAGTTTGTTGTTGTTCAACTGTTAATTTTGCTCCCTCACTTGACTCTCTTTTACTGGATTTTTGGGTAAACAGACAGCATTTGGTAACAATTGTTACCAAATATCGAGTAAACAGACAGAGCTAATATAACCATTTGTTGTGTAAACACGACTAATGCATTAACTATTGGTCTGTTCCCGTACTACAAGAATCTACTATATTTTACTATTTTCTAGCTCGTTATATGAATGTCACCGAAATACGTCGACGTACGAATTTTCAAAGTTGCAAAAATTCAACTATGACAGGACGTATTTTTGGTTTTTTGATTTGGTTTTTTGATAAACAAAAAATAAAGCAAATATGAATTTTTCAATAAGAATATGAAATAATTGGACACATTTTATAATTTTTCAAGTTTATTTCTCGATTTTGTATTTGGGTAATACGCATGGTACAATAATACAAGAAAGGGCAGCTTGAGGTGAATAACAATAAAGCAACTATGCACGTGTGGCCTCTTCTGCCAAAAATAAAATAAATATACGCAACAAGTGTTTGTGTTTATTTGACATATTTTCAACACAAAACTAAAAACGCGAAAAATGAATGAATGGTTATGATTTCTTCCCAAAATCCAGAAGGGAATACCATAAAATGCTTGTTTCATCCATCACAAGTTGGAGTTTGGAAGTGGAAGTTTACTTCCAGACGAACGTGTTAAAAACATAATTTTCATTTCTATTAAATTTGAATATATTTCAATTTATTTTGAATTTATTTGACATTGTATTCAAAACAATACACACACATACACAAAATATGTATTTTGATTTGATGGAACAAGTCACCTTGAGAAAAAATTGTAATCAGTTGGTAGCTGTGCCCTACCTTGTAATTATTATATCATGGTAATACGGCCGTACAAAACATTTCGACATAGTGGGGAAGTTGGATTTAAGGTAACGTTGTCATCAAGGTGTATTTAATAAGGTGTAAGTGACAATCATATGGTTTTAAACTTTTTTCTTCATTGTTTGTAAAGCAAATTGTCAAAACAATTGTCTTAATATTACATTTCGATTTTAAAAATGGTCTTTAAATTAAGGCTTTTTTAATAATAAAAATTCAAGAAAACTACATTCACATTTTTCACCGACCTAAAACCGCCAATAACCCAAGAATACACAAATTCATTAATTGTTCCACAAAGAATAGTTCTTGACAAAAATAAATTTATAATTGTTTTTGTTTATTTTTGTCAAAAACTTATTGTCAGCATGACAATTTAATTTCTATAACAACAATGTTGTTTTTGTAAAATATTTGTTGTTGTATTGATGCATACACCTTATTAAATACACCTTGGTTGTCATAAAGGAAAATTCGTTATCGTAGTAAAAAATAGTATATTCTTGCAGTACGGAAACATACCATATATCCACAACCCCCACTTTCACACATACGGTATGTCCTGATTTATATTAAGCGAGTTTACTTGCGGCAATTATTATCGTTCCCTTTTGAACTTGCTTCATGCGTCTATACAAGGCAATTCGGTTTCAAAAATATTTCTTTTTTCATTTGATGTCAATGGTTTTTTCACATTTAAATAAATATAAAATGTCAAGAAATACGAAATACACAAAACGAATTGCCAGAAAATTGTCGGTACGGGCAATTTCTTTTCCATTTCTATTCCCCTTGCCCCTCTCTCCTGCAGTCAATAACTTGCCGCAAGTAAACTCGCCTAATGGTGTTTCTACACGATATGTATTTTACATATGTGCTGTCACTTTTTTACATATGGAAATCGAACTCGTCATGTGAAACATACGGAAATTTCAATGTGTCAAAACGATATGCAATTACATATGTATTTTTTCCGAATAGGACGCGCTCTATTTTCGTATGTGAAACATAAGGAAATCAGCTGTTTGAATGAAAAACATTGTTGGAAGAAAATATTTCAATTGTAATTCAAAAAAAGGATGAAAAGGCAACAATTACAAATTATTATTTCGTTTGTAGGTGTTTAATAAAAAAAATGATGTTGATTTAAGAAAAAATAAAAGTGCTTTTTTGTTTATAGGTTATGTCATATGTAAAATACATATGCCGATTTGAACACAAAAATAAATGTTTTGTGTACACTGCTAAGTCAGTAGTCACACGGGCAAATTTTGTGGTAAAGTAAAATGAGTTTATGGGCGAAAGAGGTGAGAGGAATAAAAGGGGGTACATACATACTTGTACTCCGCAATTCTCTTTTGTTTCGTTATTCGTTGTAAACAACTGAAGTTGGCTGCAGAAAAGTTTTGCATTTTCTTTCATTTTATGTTTTCTGTCGGCAAACAAACGCCAAGGCAGTTAATAAAATTAAAACCTTTTGCGAGGAAAAAAACACATAATGTGTCTGTCGAGTAATTCAAGAGTTCCTTTTATAATTTCTTTTTTTTTCGGTAGTGTTTGGCGGGTTATTTGGGATACCACTTGTATTTTGTTTTTGCAAAATAGTCAGGCTTAATCCCAGTTTGTTGTTTTTATAAAAAACAACTATTTATTAGTGGGGAATGTATGGCATTGTCCGCCGAGGGGTAAGGCAGGGAAGACTATAGTTTCGGATCTCGCCACTGATCCTCATCAGTTCCCTTAGTTTTTTGTTGGGATATTCTCCCCAGAAGCTATTAATAGCTTCTTTACAAAAAACCTTTCAAACCCAAATGTCTCTTGAGACAATTCGAAGTTCTTACGTTACCAGCGATACGACCCCAATGAGAAGTTCGTTTCGTTGGCGCCTGACTTCGTGGTCAACAAGGCATTTACAGACAACTACATTACATTTCCCACTGCACATTGTGACGAATGCACATAACGTTGTTGTTGGTATTGCTAGTTAAAGCAATAAACCAAACAGTATGACCGTGCCTCGTCTACAACTTCAGTAGTGTTTGGCGGGTTATTTGGGATACCATTTGTATTTTGTTTTTGCAAAATAGTCAGGCTTAATCCCAGTTTGTTGTTTTTATAAAAAACAACTATTTATTAGTGGGGAATGTATGGCATTGTCCGCCGAGGGGTAAGGCAGGGAAGACTATAGTTTCGGATCTCGCCACTGATCCTCATCAGTTCCCTTAGTTTTTTGTTGGGATATTCTCCCCAGAAGCTATTAATAGCTTCTTTACAAAAAACCTTTCAAACCCAAATGTCTCTTGTGACAATTCGAAGTTCTTACGTTACCAGCGATACGACCCCAATGAGAAGTTCGTTTCGTTGGCGCCTGACTTCGTGGTCAACAAGGCATTTACAGACAACTACATTACATTTCCCACTGCTATGTGTCGTCACATTGTGACGAATGCACATAACGTTGTTGTTGGTATTGCTAGTTAAAGCAATAAACCAAACAGTATGACCGTGCCTCGTCTACAACTTCAGTAGTGTTTGGCGGGTTATTTGGGATACCATTTGTATTTTGTTTTTGCAAAATAGTCAGGCTTAATCCCAGTTTGTTGTTTTTATAAAAAACAACTATTTATTAGTGGGGAATGTATGGCATTGTCCGCCGAGGGGTAAGGCAGGGAAGACTATAGTTTCGGATCTCGCCACTGATCCTCATCAGTTCCCTTAGTTTTTTTGTTGGGATATTCTCCCCAGAAGTTCTTACGTTACCAGCGATACGACCCCAATGAGAAGTTCGTTTCGTTGGCGCCTGACTTCGTGGTCAACAAGGCATTTACAGACAACTACATTACATTTCCCACTGCTATGTGTCGTCACATTGTGACGAATGCACATAACGTTGTTGTTGGTATTACTAGTTAAAGCAATAAACCAAACAGTATGACCGTGCCTCGTCTACAACTTCACTTTTTTCTTTTAATTCCATTTTTTAATTTTCATGAACAATGGTCAAACGAGAAAATGAGTGTGTGGAAGAATAAGAAAATTCATAAATTTGAATCAAGGGTTATTTGCGTGTCTAAACAACTATGCAATTTTTAAAGAAATTGAGAAGAAAATTTGTCATGAAATTTTGCACGTGTGACTACTGACTAATTTTGACACACATAAGGAATTACATATGGATCAAATAAGTGACAGCACATATGTAAAATACATATCGTGTAAAAACACCATAATCTAAATTGGGACTATTCGTGTTTTGCAATTTTTGTTGGTTGCGAACCACCCTTTGAAACCATGCTTTTTTCCCCTTCAACTCAACGACCTAATGCCATGTTGTGACAGGCATTCGAACAATGTAGTTCGCTCTCAGAATTACGTACATGAATTAACCCGTTCATACAACACTATTCTTAATTCATGTCATCAGAGTTTTTTATTTCAAACATTTTGTTTCTTGTTTTACACCAAAATTCTAACATATTTGCATGAATCACATATGGATCTAAATAGAAAAATTAATTCTCTTTCTCCTGACTATAGTATGAACCCTTATCTATTTACTTTTAATTCATAATTTCCATTTTTTCTGAAAATATTGTTGTTTTCATACATTTTTATATTTTCTAAATTCAAATGTCACATATAAAAATTTGGAGAATTTTTGTTTGAGTTTCCCCAAATTTATTTCTTGTTTTGTACGCTATTTAGAACCAAGAGGAAAGAAATTTATATTGCATTATGTAGATAACAAAATTTACATCCTGCTGCATATATAAAAACTAGACAATTTTTTACTTTTCATTCATCATTTTCAATTTTACTAAAAAAGTTTGAAAATTTTATAAATATTTTCAAGCTGCCAAAATTAATTTATTTTCGATAAATGCTCTTAATTGTTAGGGATGGGACAAATTTCTTGGTTATTCAGAGAGTGATTCGAATTGAACTACGTACAAAAATCGGTGTTCGCTCAGAAAATTTTGTATGGGGAACTTGTAATTACTTCATAATTAAGGGTCGAACAACGAATTGAAAAGAAACAGAAAATTTAATTTTAATACAAATTACATTAAAAAAAGTTCGATCTCTCATTCGTTGTTCGGCCTTAAATTATGAAATTATTGCTTAAAGTGCATGTACATATTGTTACGTTCTTGGGTTTTACTAAATCCCGTGTAGACGTTGTTTTATTTCCCGATACAATTCGTACCAAATAAAACGCAGGTTCTTTCGGATTACGATTATTACAATGATTTTATTCACACAACTTTACTTTGCACTTTACTTTACTCGACGGTTTCAATTCGCGATCTGATTCACAACTGACTCACTGCCTTTCCATTTCCCCTATTTATATGAGCCTCGCTTGTCGCTACAGAAGTTTCTAGACGATCTGGTAACGCCTAGATCACGAACAATCTACCAATGCAACAAACACACATACAAACTTACATTGAGTAAAAAATAACAACAACACATATACAGGCGAGGTAACAAAGAAAGAGGGTAACAAAGAAAGAGGAATTAAGCGATCATCAATGATGACGTTTAACAAGAATTGTACGACAATAACAAAATAGAAAATGAAAGAGGAAATGGAAGGATGTAGAAAAATCTATACAGTAGTTGTTGTTGTGAAGTTATTCAAATAAACTGCGTAGTAGAAATTTACGTTACAGTTAAAATTCTTAAATTAACGGAATTCATCTAAATTAACTTAAATCTAAAGTTATATTCGTAACAATATAATAGACAAATTTAGGACTGTAGGATTTAAGACTGTATCGTCACTTATATCCCAAAACCGCAAAAATTGCAAAAATAAATGATAATTACAGTGTCATTTATTTTAAACAAAGCACGAAAACACCATAAAATACTAAAATTACCATTAAATGAGTCGCTCGGTGCACATAGATTACCACATGGTACAATTATTCAAATTAGGCAATAGCTACTTGTAAATTACAATTTTTTCTTTACTGTGGCTTGTTATGCCAAAGTCATATACGAAATGTGTGATTGTGTGTGTAATATTTTGAAAAATATAACAAAATATATTCGAAAACCGATTTGTTTGAAGATGAATTTTACACCATTTGTAAGAAAAAACTTATGATTTGTGCATAAATAGTCAAGAGAATATCATATCTTCAACTCGATTTTGAAAAGAAAGCCTGACATTCCATTTATTTATCGCGTTTTTTGGTAAAATGTTAAACATATGTTAAATGAACACAACGACTTGTTGCATTCGTTTGTCTGCTTTTCCACATTTTTATTTGGCAAATTTTTTGTTTTCTCTTTTGAAATTTTCGTTTGCTTTTCCATTAGCAAATTTTTCTTTGCCAAATTTGCGAATCAAAATACAAAAGAAAGAAATTAAAAGTCAAAAGTGTTTGCATTTTTAAGTTTTTTTTAATATTTTATTTATTTTTTATATATTTTATTATATAAATTGCAAAAATTAAAAATTAAATTTCACTTGCACAAATTAAAGCAACAGGTTTGTAAACAAAAGCCGGCTGTGTGTCAGTAAAGCGAATAGGTTCAAAAGGAAATGTCAACAAAATTGTTTTCAACGAACAGAGCAAAGCCTACAAACTCAGTATTTGCCAGATAAAAATTTGTCTGTGGAAAAGCCGACTAATTCTGAGAGCGAACTACGGTGTTCGAATGCCCGTCAGAACATGGCATTAGACTTTTCAATACAAAAAGTCGATTAATCGATTAGTCGATAGTCAATTTACTTATCCCTATACCATGCATGGGTCTGTTTTGTTTTTACTTTAAAGTCGCGGAATGAAATAGAATTTACAATAAAATAAATAATATTTACAATAATAAACATGCTTAAATTGTTCCTACGGCCTTCACAAGACGTCATATTTCTCAGCAATGTATATTCACAAACCCTTAGAGTAAGCTAATATAAAGAAGTTACATAAACCTCTGTGATCATGGTTGAATTTTTAGAATTTTTCAGGTGGTTTCACGAAATTGGCGAAGGCGGAGAAGGGGAATTGGAGCACAGTAAATGATTCTGAGAACAAACCAAAGGAGGCTCTAAATGTAGGAATATATAAAATTGTGGATAAAAAGCCTTTATGGGAGCCAAGTCCATGTTTGGAGAAGGGTCAGCTCATTGATCAGTACAAAAAACTATCGAAATTCAGATTAACAAGTATGATACTATTTTTATAACATCTATGAAATAAGGGTCAGTTTCGCAATATCGATGATACGAAAGCAAATATCGCTATAGTAAGACATTGTGAAACTGGCTTTTATTTGATTTTTATAATGCCCTATAAATTTACCTAAATAGTTTTGGGATTCTGTGACTAGATATTTACAACTTTTGTTTTTATTTGGTTTAGTAATTTTGTCACTAAATTAATGTCAATACTGATAGTTTTGGCATTGACATTACTGATAGTTTTGACCAGGTAACAAATTCCCTTCCCACCCCTCAAAAAATCAAAATTTCCGGGCAGATATCAAACTTGACAATTCGTTAGAATTCACTTCCAAACGGAAGCATTGCGTGTGTTTAGGCTTTGGTGGGATTTGATGTTTCCTCTAAACTGATAATGTATTTAGCGTAGAACACGATGTAAAATAAACTTGACATTCATTGGATTCTTCGATTTCCATTTTTCTAGTAGAAATCATGGACAATGGATATACAAAATGGGAGCAGGGACCTTCGAGATTCAGTGAAATCATATATGTATATTTCTTGTAAAGGGAATGTGTCTTAAGACTTTAACTCATTTGGCGCCATCGTCCTTTTAAAAGAACGCCGAAAATGGCAATAGCACTATCAGAAAACAACCGTTATCTCATTGAATTTCTGTAAATGATTTAAATTTATTGTTGTATCTGGTTCTATACTCTCCTAGCTAAAACAACAATTTATTCAAAAATATAATAAAATATTTAAGTTTTAAAATTAAATTTAAGATTTTGAAGAAAAAATCCATGGCGTTATCTGGGTTAAGAAAGATTTACACGATTGAAAGATTCTTCAAAATACTTAAAACTCGTGCAAACTGCAACATTCCTTTAACATTTATTTTATTTTAAATAGTTATAGCTGTGATTAACACAGTACGCCAGGTTAGTTCAACAGGCAATATGAGAAGATATCGAACAAGGGAGGTTTATTATTGTTTGATTATAGGGTAAGTGTACCAATCGCCGGCACTTTAAGGATTTACATATTTTACAATTTTCGACATTCCTGGTGCATTTATTCCACAATATTGTTTCGAAATTTTGTTTAATATGAATGGCTATTAAAATACTTTTATCTCTTAATTGTGCCAAAAGCGTAAATTTAATTGATTTATTTTATGAAAATGTTAAAATTACAATTTTTGCTGCCGACTTTATGAAACAGTTATCCAATACTCGACATGGCTACACTCACTTTCAAGGTTAAAAATGCATATTATTGTGTAAATCCACTTAAACCAGATTTTTTATATGAATCGGCCTTAGAGTAATTATTCAATTAAATTTATTTCATAAACGAGAACCTAGCCCAATAGGCCATGAGCGATTCCAAGCTTAAAATTACCAGTCTATCATTTAATCGAACATTAACAGTATATATAACGATATCAATTCATAAATTCAAATTGAATGATACGAATAATAAGTGGGCAATATTGCCAATTTTTTAATATTCCATTTTTAAAAAATCAGTTTTTTGTTTTTGTGGCACGTCAATGATTTTTGGTACACATATAGAGAAAAATGTTCTGACTCTAAAACCGTTTGCGATCAAATATTTGGTTAATGTGCGCAAAAGTTATCGAAGTTTTAATTGTAGGCATAATAAAAAATCTTAAAATTACGCCGTTTATTATATTGACCAAAAACGTTGATATATATCTTCCTCCGTAAAATAAGAATATGAATATATAATAATCGCGATAAATATGAGAAAAATAAAAAAATATAGGAGATTAAGTCAATATTTTCATTATATTAATGACATACACTCACCTAAAAATTAATTTAAAAATATCTACATAATCTAAACACCATGATGAATCAAATGATATCAAAATCACACAAGTCCGTGTAGCGGTTTGTAAATCACAGCGACAACAAAAAAAGATATTGAGGGAAAATATTTGCTTTTAGTCCGAAAAAATAATGTCATCATATTTATTTTTTTAATTTTATACAAGAAATTTCGGAAAAAAAAGTTGGGGTTATTCTGCTTTTTACCCGAATTTCGCCGAAAAATTGACATATATAATAATAATCACTTTTTGTGTATAAGTATACGCCTTGCGGATTATATCAAGACCCTTCCGATAAATCTTGGGGTTCTATAAATAGGAATAAATCATAAAATAATATTATGAAATATGTATACATTAAAAATGGCGTCTAAATCGCGTAATTCTAAAAATCATTTGATGGGCATGCGGTTTCCAGGAAGTACTGAAGTTTATCTTCCAATCCATATATATTTCGCGAAATTTCATTTGACAAATTCGTAAAACGCGAATAATTTCCGAAAACTCTATTTGCCACTAACGCGCATCCGATTTCGGTGTGCACCCTAAAAAATACATCGATCTATACCGATTTCAATGTACTCCATTAAGAACCACGGATGTGCCAGCTCATACTATTTTTGACATAAATTGGGTACATCTCTTTTTCGGCTGAAGTTTTTAAAGTTCTCTTTTCGAAAAAGATCAAAATCCGTATGAGGTCATTTATTGAAGCGGAAATGATCCACAGAAAACGCAAGTAAATCCGCGATATTTTCAAATTGTTTGCCAAATTTTGTGTTTTTGGAAGGCCAGTTCCCGCCGTTCTTGTAGATGGATTTTTACGAAGAAGATTTTATATCATCCGAATCGTAAAAAACTTTATTGATCGCGGGTACCCATATCATTCAGTTGACATATCTAAAAATTTGGCCCGAAAAATAGGTTTTTTAGAAATTTGATCGCACAAAATTTTCACCATCGGATGAGTATTACTCTGAAGCTGTGCTACTACATACACAAAATACATATAAAATTACGCAGATTCGCGATTACAATAATCTTATAATTGATTTTTAGAAATTCCTGTTTGCGTATTAAAGCTAGAAGTAAAATTAAAAAAACACTCAAAATCGAGCTTCAAAATGTCAGCATCATTTAAAGGTAGATGCAGTTAAAATTTTGAAAAATGATACATAAGGGGCGTAGTCCCCATTTTGTTGGCTTCTAGTTTTACTTTGACACGAAGTCCGTGAAATGAGTGGCTTAATCACAAATCGATAGAGAACATAAACTGCTTCGCCTAAATCTATTTTTACACATTTTTTTACATTAAAGTAGACACAGCTTCCACCAAAATAAAGTTTGGAGGTCAATATCATAAACAGTTTGCAACGACAGACCAATTAACCCAAAACTATTCACTTTTTTTTCATATACTTAAGTAATTCCCGAGTTATAAATGGGTGAACCTCCGCTTCAGCTATGTTAAAAAATTGGCAATATTGCCCCATAGGCTATATCCTATAGGCAAACTGTTGAAGACCCGAGCAACCCTTACTTGGAGAGACTTCTCCAACAAAGGTTTCAAATAAGGCACATGGATTTGAGTATTTCTCACAGACCTACTGAAAAAAATTAGTTCTACTATTAGGGAAAATTATAAAATTATAAAAAATTTTCCCAACTTTTAGCGAAAATTATAAAAAATGTGCTTATTTTTCACCCATATGATGACTATATCGCCATTTTTTTTTTGTTTCTAAGGGCGAAATCCATAAAAATATCATAGTTACAAATATTTCTTAATAATTTTAAATTCTAAAATATTCCTCTGTATGTTCTTAATTATGAAAAAATCCTGATGAAAAATATATAATTTTTATGCTAGTGCTAGTGGTAAAAGAACCACATTGAGAAATAAACTTAAATTACTGCCTAATAAATGAACTTAGCACGATGAAATTTTACACAGATATAGATGACAATATTATTGAAGATTATTCATGGCAGCTTTCATATATTATTATATATATTACTTATTTCATATATATTAGTTATTTGAAAACATATGCAACAGATGCCGAGTACTGCTACATGCCGACATTAGGAGCACATACCCTATATGGAATAATTTGTTGACCCAATATTTTATCATAGTTACAGTTTTATTATTAAAAATTAATTATGGTTCTACAGATTACACACATTTTAACCTATATAAATAATTTTGTATAAACATTATAAATAATATAAATTATAATAATTATAAAATAGGAATAAAGTTTGAGAGGCATTCTTCTTGCTAAGTAGCTAGAAACTCTCTTAAGTAAGGTGATATCTATTTTATGCCAAAATATCGTATTAAATTGTATCGTTTGATTACGCTGAGATTATAAGATTATTAACAACGAAATTGTATTATAAAATCATGATTATAGTTTTCCTTAAGTATAACCCATATTTTTATATATTTTATATTTTTAATCCATTTTTTTTACTTTATTTAACCTTTTCATAATGACATATACAATTTATCCCTATAGCTTTAGTTGTTATTACTACAATGGCTGGTTATGCAGTGGCTCCAGCTCCATTTGACCCAGCGTCTTTTTTAATGGTAACTGTGGGAACGGGACTGGTGTCTGCCGCCGCGAACTCTGTAAATCAATTTCACGAAGTACCATTTGATTCTCAAATGTCACGAACTAAAAGCCGGGTCCTTGTAACTGGAAAGGTGACACCATTACACGCAATGGGATTTGCTTTAGTTTCAGGAGCTGCTGGTTTGAGTATACTTTATTATGGAGTCAATGGACTTACAGCAGCTTTGGGGCTTAGCAATTTCATACTTTATACATCCATATACACACCAATGAAAAGAATATCTATTTTAAATACTTGGGTTGGGTCTGCAGTAGGTGCTATACCTCCGTTGATAGGTTGGGCTGGGTGCTGTGGAAGCATTGATGCTGGTGCGTGGATATTAGCCGGTTTACTTTATGCTTGGCAATTTCCACATTTTAATGCTCTTTCCTGGAACCTAAGACCTGATTATTCTCGTGCGGGGTATCAAATGATGGCTGTTACAAACCCTGGATTATGTAGAAGAACTGCATTGCGATATACATTCGTTATTACTTTATTGTCAACCCTAGCGCCAATAATGGATGTAACTAATTACTGGTTCGCTTTAGAAACCCTACCTCTGAACGCGTACTTTTCGTATTTGGGTAAGTGTGCATTAAATGCATATGAATATGTCTAATATATTTATTTTTTTATTGCTATTATTATTTTATTCGGAAGAACTTCTTATTATCATCCTCAAGAGTAGACATATTTCCAGTAATTTTTTTTAAAATTCACCCTACTACTTTTTTGTAGTTCTTTAGGAGTACTACCAGTGGTAAATTGAGAGCTCCCGGTTTTTATCTTTTAATATAAAAACGAACTGTGTGAACATTTTGAACTTTAAATATTATTTTCATAAATAGGAAATATCAAACATTATTGTTGCATTTTCAAAATTTGAACTATCCTTGTTTGCAAAGGTTTTTTTTTATTATTTTATCTCTTTTTTCCTCACAAACAAAAATATACGTTTTTGGTACACTATAACTACCATTCCCCCAAGTGGAAAGCTGCGATTTTTATTGTTCCGACAAATGGAACACTACCAAGTATAGATTTGTTTTTATTAAATCGATGTATTTTTACTTATTGAACATGTCTTTATCAAAATCGCAATTTCTAGAAAAAGTGGACTTATTACCTTTTCACGTTAAGCTCGCGTTATCGAAGAAATCGGTTAGTTGAAACAAAAAATTATAAACTTATAATTATATTTCGGATGAATTTTCAGACACTTTACTTCGCTTAAAAGAAGTAAGACTTCTTTGTTGCAGTAACACAAATATAAAATATCTGTAATGACTTCATTTCAAAAGGAAGTGAAATTTTATCTTCAATTAATATTGTTCAAATAAAAAATTGACAATGAATTAACATTTGAACAAATTTACCTGGAAATGTGTTTTATACTTGTCTATAGAAAATCGTAATTTGTTCATGTGATATGTTAGTTCCGAATAATTGGTCTGATGGTATACCTTTTCGGTTCACTAATTCTTAGAGTCCTCGTCCATACGACCTAATTACCGAAATACGTCGAATTCATATCTTAAAGCGAATAATACAAATCGTAGAACAAAATTGAAAAATTATCCAAATATTTTATATTCTCATTCAAAAATCCATACTTTATTGGTCTGTTCCCGTACTAAAATAATCTACTATTTTTTACTAATATTACACTTTTTTCCTTTATGATATCGAAGAAAATGGTAAAATCTAGTAGATTCTTGCAGTAAGGGAACAGACCATATGTTTTGATTTTATTTTCAACAAACGAAAATTCCTACGTTCGACGTGTTTTGCCACGAGCAATACTAAGAACCACACACATTAATGGTCTGTTCCCGTACTGCAAGAATCTACTAGATTTTACTATTTTCTTCGATAACATAAAGGAAATTTTGCTATCGTAGTAAAAAATAGTAGATTCTTGCAGTACGGAAACAGACCATAAATTTCCTATGTATCAGCGTGTATGTATAAATCTATAGTTTAAAGTAACCTTATACTTCTATAATACACATACTAATCCACAAAAAATATCTATTAAATTAAATATACGTTATAATAATTTTATTTTGCAGCTTATAAATTTTACAAGGACTCCAACAGTGGATCTTCACGTAAACTCTTTCGATTTTCATTGGTGCATCTGCCGTTAATCATGATCCTCTTTCTATTAAATAAAAAACGATGGTTTTTCGCAGAAAATACAGAGGACACTAAAAAACATGATCCGGTAGATACAAATGTCGGCAGTTTCATAAAACTTAATTTGCCCCATATTAACGCTTCAACTCTGGAAACATCATCGAAAACTGTGTAAATATGTACATCTACATACATACATATAACAAAATATGTTTTTAATGACAAGTATTTTACATATGTATGTATTTTTGTTATTGTTCATTCTAGTGAAATTTAAATAAACTTAAAAAAGGTAATACCTCACCACCACTGTACATCCATTGCGTTATTATTGATATATGTATATATTTTGGAAAGTCTTGTATTTCGTTACCAAAAACAAAAAGGTTTCCCCGTCTATCAGTCTTTTTTTGTGATCATAGAGTATGTTCGGTTAACGTGCTATAGGTACTGAATTACCATAAAGGAGACAGACAAACTATGAATACACGTGTTTATGTTTTATACAAAAATAATTGGTCTATTCCAGAATTTTTTTTAATAGTAAAGCTAGTAAAAGGGAAACATTTCAAAATCGCTCTCAGAGTACAAAATAATTTGAAAAGTTCGGGAACGCAAATCTAGTAAATATGCCATAATTAGACGGCAATACTTAAAAATCAACATAACAGCCTATCAGAAGTTGGCATTCCCGTTTACCATTTTTACTCGGACAAATTTTTCGAGTAAAAAGTTTACAAAGAGATCGCCATTTTGTTTTGTGTTTTCTGTTTGGTTTAATGTTTTACCAGTTTTGTGGGTTCAGTAAAGGTGCAAAACTTGTTATCTCAAATTCTGTAGATTCTTTTAGGTTCTGGAACGGAACTAATAATTGCAAAATTGGAGTCGACGTTATGATTGATATTTTTGGCAGCATGTGTAAACCAATAAATATTAAAACAAAGTAAACAAATGCTGTTTTCAATCTTATATTATAGAATCTTGATTATCAAATCTGTTGTATTTTTAAAGTAACCAGCGTATTTATTTTTTTTTTAATTTATTAAGTTTTAGCAAAAATATAATAGGTATCGAGGGAAAATGAACGAGATAGTGGATTTTATGAGTCGAAGAAGTATTATGGTCGCTGCGATCCAGGAAACGAAGCTGAACAACACCTGCAGTCTTCAGAGTTGTGATGGATGATTAGAAAGTATCGCACAAGAGGTGGAGGATTAGCATTCCTATTGCACCATTCTGTCCAGTACAGACCTTTCTCGCTTGAGCTAGACTCTAGTGACCCATACATGGAAAGTATCGGGGTAGCGGTCAAGTGTGGTACCGCCGAGGTAGAGGTGCTTAACGTTTACATTCCGCCATTAAATAGCTGTGCCCCGCGTTAGTTGCCTGACATTAGTCATCTTTTGGAAGGCAATAACCGTCTGGTGCTAGGGGATTTCAATGCACATCATGAGTTATGGCATTCCGTCCTAGGTAATGACCAAAGGGGCATGGCGCTGGACGAGCACATTGATAGCTCAACGTTTTGTACGGTGAACGAGGACATACCCACCAGGATAAGGGGAGACTACCAAAGCTCGCCGGACAACTCCATCGTGTCTCCGGGTCTGATGAATGACGTGGCTTGGCAACCCGTCATATCGTTGGGGTCAGACCACCTCCCTATTATCATATCCATCCACCACCCGACTTCATAACTTCTGAACGCCGTACTTTCCTTAATCATGGGAAGGCCAATTGGCAAGAGTTTAGGAATTTCACCAATTCTCGCTTCAGAGAACTGCCCATCCCTTCTGATGCTCGGGTAGCAGAAAGGAATTTCCGGGACATCATAAGCGGAAAATGTGGCTAGAACATCTGAAGTGTTGCAACAGTCGCTCTCGAACCCTGGAAAGAAGGAGGGTCGGACTTCTGTCTCATTTAACGGCGTTGAGGTGACAGATCCGAAGAGGTGCGCCTGTTATTTCAACCGGCAGTTTATGGAGCACCTCGAGAGTGACCGGGCGAAGAGAACAGTATTGCGCCGTATACGATCTCTTCAGGTGGAGGAGGAACCACCACAATTTACGTTGGAGGATGTTGCAAGTGTCATCAGGGGCGCGAAATCATCCAAAGCGCTTGGTCCAGATGGAATTTCCATGGTGATGTTGAAGCAGCTTGATGAGCCAGGAGTAGATTATCTCACCAAAGCCCTCAACTTTTCGTTATCCACCCTATTAGTTCCCGATGCCTGGAAAATGGGCAGGGTGGTCCCGCTAATGAAGCCGGGCAAAGATGCCAGCAAAGGTGAGTCATACAGGCTAATCTCACTTTTGTCGCCAGTAGCCAAGACACTTGAGGATTTACTACTCCCTAGCATTCGTGAATGCTACTCAGTTGCTGATCATCAGCATGGGTTACGGAAGCAGCACAGCACAACAACAGCTTTGCACGCCATTTCCGCACACATAGCAGAAGGACTCAAACAGGACAGTTATAGTGGCGCTAAACCTATCAAAGGCATTTGATACCGTCAGTCACGTCAAGCTGTTCGAGGACATCGAGAGAACAACCCTCCAGACAAGTTTGAAACGTTGGATCGTGAACTATATGTTTGGACGCCAGTCGTACGTGGAATTCAGATACAGGAAATCGAAGGCCCGTAGAGTTAAACAGAGAGTTCCCCAAGAAGATATCTCTCCACCGGACGGCATAAAGATCCTAACATATGCGGATGATTGCACGATTATGGCGTCAGAATCTAAAATTGATGACATTTGCGAGAGGTTGAACCACTATCTCGTGGATATCGCTGACTTTTTCCGGTCGAGGAATATGAAAATATCCGACACTGACTCAACGGCCACACTGTTTACCACATGGACAGCGGAGATGCGGCGGGGGAACTGACAAGGAAACCTTGTTAACGACTTATAAAGCAATAGGCCGGTCTGTGATAAACTATGCGGCGCCAGTGTGGTCCGCTAACGTCAGTGCAACTCAGTGAAAAGTATTGAATCCTGCCAGAATGCCGCCCTGAGGACTGCAACAGGGTGTCTCCTCATGACTCCAATAGACCACTTACATGAGGAGACGAAGATCCTTCCTGTGCGTCAACACAACAAGATGTTGTCGATGCAATACCTGCTTGGGTGTTATATTAGCAGCCATCCAACCCGCTACCTAATGGATAGGCACCCACCGCCCAGGCATGTCAGGACGGATCTCCATGATCTGGAGAGATAGGTCCAGAGGTACAAAAGGGAGCTTCTAGATCAACAGGCCTATCAAGCAGGATTGAACAGTATTCACACGGACGCAGTTGAGGAAACAGTTCAAGAATATCGCGTGAATACCATCCTTGGAGACCATCCGCCTTTGATAGCTGCAGAAGAGCAGCAGCTACCTCGACAAACTAGAGTGGTCTTGGCACAACTGAGATCTGGATGGTGTAGCCGCCTCAATTCGTATTGGGCACGAATTGATGGAGAGGTCGACAATGTCTGCCCGGCGTGTGGTAACGGTAACGGACCACATGACACCCTACAACTGTTCAACTGCCCAGCCAAACCCACTCACCTAACCCCATCTTCTCTCTCAACGCAGCCTTCCTGAACTTGGAGTTAGAGGCAGATCCAGGTTAAAGAAAATAGATAAATACACAGCAGTACTAGCTGCTACAACAACAACAAACGTTTGTGAAATAAATAGTTGTTGTTCATCACTTATTACGGTTGGCGTAGTCGTGTGGAAAATTTGACACTGTCGTATTTATACGACAAGTCGGTACTATGAAAGTCGTTACAATACGCCAAATTTGTCGTGAAAGATTCTGTTGACGACAGCATAGAAATAACTAGGAAAATAATGTTAACATTTTATTTTAACAATATTTACTAATTAAATGTCAAATTACAATTAATTTTATTGAATTTCTCAATATTTATAGGAACTGCACGTGCCAGAAAATTATTCCAGCACTATATAAAATGGGTTCTAAAAGTACAAAATTACAATTACAAAATTTATCGTTGTCGTAAATTTTACACAAAAGACTACGACTACGCCTACGAGAGCTGCCGCACAACGACTACACCTATCGTAATAAGCGTGCATGTGTTTTGTAATTCCACAAATGCTCAACACTTTTTGCTACACACACAAATTCATTCGCTGTCGGGAGCACCGTATACATAAAAAAGGCACTCTTGATAACGGTGTCAATTATATTTACAGTTCTAACAAATTAATGATAAAGCTGATATTTCATCAGGTGGCAGAATCTGTTACTCCATAACTTCCTTCTCATCCATATCTATCTCCGAAACCCGGTTCCCCAAAGGCATTGGCTATGCGGTTACAAACCCATGATGTCCAGCATAAAAAGTTGGTCTCTTAGAGCTATACACAAGTCATTCCACCTTATAGAATTGACCGAACAATGGTACCGCCAAAACCAACCGTTGGTCGTTCTGTTGAGGTGGATTATGAGGAGAAACATTGGACATAAGCCTTGTCATACCAGCTGATATATTTTGTTCAATCAACTGGGTCATTTGTGCACTGAATTGAAAGAAAGATCAATATTTTGAGACACACCAGCATCTTGAACGGTATTCGCTGTGTCAGATGTGGTAGAGTTAGATGTATTCTTCGATTGTGACTTGTGAAGTGCTTGGAGTCCGAATTTCTGTGGAGAATCTCGCATTACAAATCGGACAGAAGGGTCTCGATTTTATACATATATCTAAACATGCCATATGAAAAACGTGACAGCAAACTATCTTTTGTAGCACCGATGTAGATGCAATAGGCTCACCACATGCATTACAACTTGACAGATGACCACTTTCAGAAGTGTCAGATAAATTTTCAGGATTCTTGGCCATAATGTATTAGTATGAGTATAACTGAGTAAAATTCCTCTTTAGAGTACGCAAACTTGTGCAATATGAAATACCCCAAACTGGAACAAAATCTTCACACTGCCTTCTATGAATATATATATATATATATATATAATGATCAAATTTACCAAGAACAACCAAATAAAAGCAAATATATATTCTGTAATTCGTATGACAGTTTTAGGTTAGAATATCTCTTGTTTAACAGAAAGCTATATAAAGGTATAACGAACTTTGATAAAGGGGATCATCAGTTTCAAAATAGGTTAATTCTTACTTTTTTATGTTTATATAAAATATATATAAGAAGTTTACAAAAACTTGTATTACGATACGAAAGAATTATATTATGGATACAGTTTCAAAATTTTAAATAATGTCCATGACCATGAACCAATTTGAATTTGGCTTTGTTCCTCTGAAAAACGATTACGATTTCTATTATGCTCTTTAGTTTCTTCTAAACTAAATTAATTGAAACAATTATAAAATTATAGTAGAAAAATTTAGTAAAGTATTGAATAAAACCAACACACTCATTTTAATTGTTGACAATTAATTATTTTTTTAATGAACTGTTCCTTACCAAAGTTTTCAGCTAGGGCTAGTTACTGTATACAAAACCATCAATGAAAAATAAAATATAAAAGTGAGGCACATAGAAGAAAAGGATAGACGCAAGTCGGATTGGAAGTAACGCTTAAAACAATTTCCTACTCTTGTGAAAAATGGTGTCAATGGTCAGGTCTTATTCTGTGGTCAGATCCAGTTTAATATACCAGCAACTGTCTTCCTGTCAATTGTTACCAAATATCAAGTAAACAGACAGAGCTATTCATTTACATGCCGTAATTTAAATGACCCATATATTTCATTTTTATAGCGTTTTTATGTTTCAAACGTTGCAGATGATATGTTGCAAGATTTTTGAATGACATTCTTGCTGAAATATCGGTTTGCTTGCCGGGGTGGCCGTTAATTTCTCTCAGTCATCAGACAACCACAAAAAAATTATGGTTGCATGACATTCAGATGTTGGATGTTTGTTGGTTCGATAATGTGAACATAAAAAACGACAGTCAGACAAAAAATTTCAGCAATAACATGGACTCCGAAAACGAATTTTTAAAATAATTCCTATGTTGCTAGGAAATGCAACGGTGTCTCTGGGACATAACCAGTCCAGAGTACATGTCACGCGACATTAAAATGAAATCGTATGGAGAACTGCTACATAAATTGAAAAAGTATAAAAAAATTGTACTGTGGACATTGGACATAACCAGTCCAGAGTACATGTCACGCGACATTAAAATGAAATCGTATGGAGAACTGCTACATAAATTGAAAAAGTATAAAAAAATTGTACTGTGGACATTGGACATAACCAGTCCAGAGTACATGTCACGCGACATTAAAATGAAATCGTATGGAGAACTGCTACATAAATTGAAAAAGTATAAAAAAATTGTACTGTGGACGACGTGAAAAAGAAAATCAACACAATTCGTTCGTCTTACAGAAGGGAACTCAAAAAATAAAGCAGTCTGAAACTTCTGGAGCGGACAATATTTACCAAGCGAAGATTTGGTGGTAAGAGTCGTGTAAGTTTCTCCAGAGCTATGAGAAACCAACCGATAGCATATCAACACTGACAGAAAATCTCTAAAAGGAAATAGAAAAGATAACTAGAATAAAATAGAGTACATTAAATGGAAAGAAGAAGCCGAACAGAATGTTTGAACTTACACCAAAGAAGCGTAAAATTCAATAGATGGTAAATTTGTAAACGATTAATGTTCGGCCCCACGTTGTTCGCTAAAAATAATGTATATTTTTGCATATAACGGTCAGACAACATTTAGTAAGATTTAGCAAATAATCAGCTGATTCAAGAAAACATTTGATTTGGGCCAAAATAAACAAACAAAGGACGAACACAATTATTTGTGTTGCATTTAATAATAAAAATAAAATGAATAATAAAAGAAAATTTGATTTGGTATGTTCCCCGGGAACATTTAAGTTTCCTGCATCAATACATTGCCCTCTATCTGGAACTTGCCTAAAAAGATATAAGGAATTAGTTTCTAATTTAATGAAACTTTGCATTACATACGAATTTTCTTCCATTTTCTGTAATTGTTATACAACTTAACTTCAAATTGAACTTTGCAAATTAAAAAAATGTTTTGAATAATTTTTTTGTTTGGTCATAAAACAGCTGAGTGTGCAAAATCTTACTGAATAAAATTCTTTCAGTTAACTCCAGTAAGTTTGTTGTTGTTGAACTGTCAAACTTGCTCTCTCACTTGACTCTCTTTTATTAGATTTTTGTGTAAACAGACAACATTTAGTAACAATTGTTACCAAATATCGAGTAAACAGACAGAGCTATTCATTTACATGCCGTAATTTAAATACTGGGTTTTGTACTTAGCTAATTGTTGATGACCCATATATTTCATTTTTATAGCGTTTTTATGTTTCAAACGTTGCAGATGATATGTTGCAAGACGGTTAGCAACATTTGGTCTGTTCCATTACTTTTTTAATAGTAAAGCATGTACGTTTGGTATATGCGTAATGATTATTGTATATCTGTGATGTACTTAACACTATTGATGATATCAAACAAAACGCACAGGTTAAATTGGTTCTACCTAAGTAGAACCAATTAACAGCAAATCAGTTACTTTAGATTTTTTGAAGCACTGGATATGTAAAATTACTTTTTTACACAGATATGGCTTCTTGATCAGATTGATGCTGTTTAACAAGTCTTCCGATTGGCAATAGTTTTTATAAAAATTTAATATTTCAAAATTTTACATTTTGAAAATTAATAGAATATATTGATTTTTCGTATGTTTTGTTTAAATTTATCGTCATATAAAACTGACACTAGTTTTATGCCATGTTCTGATGGGTATTCGAACAATGTAGTTCGCTCTAAGAATTACGCACATGAATTAACCCGTTCATAAAACCCTATTCTTAATTCATGTCATCAGCGTTTGCTTTTTCAAACTTGTTGTTTCTTCTTTTACACCGAAATTTCAATTTATTTATGTGCACTACCTATGAATTTCAATAGCTATTTTTCATTTTTTCTGAAAATGTTGTTGTTTTTAATACATTTTTATATTTTCTCAATTCATATGTGACATATGAAAAAACTTGAGTAATGAAAAGGAAGATACGTCGGTATAAGCCTGCTTTTCCACAGGCAAATTTTTATATGGCAAATACTGAGTTTGTAGGCGAGAGGGGTGCGAGGAAGAAAAACAAAAATTTGCCTGTTCAGAATTTACCGTACACGCAAATTCTGCTTTGCTCTGTTCGTTGAAAACAACTTTGTTGACATTTCCTTTTGAACCTATTCGCTTTACTGACACACAGCCGGCTTTTGTTTACAAATCTGTTGCTTTAATTTCTGCAAGTGAAATTTAATTTTTAATTTTTGCAATTTAAATAATAAAATATGCAAAAATTAATAAAATATTAAAAAAAATCTTTAAAATGCAAAAACTTTTGACTTCTATTTTCTTTCTTTTGTATTTTGATTCGCAAATTTGGCAAAGAAAAATTTGCTAATGGAAAAGCAAGCGAAAGTTTCAAAAGAGAAAACAAAAAATTTGCCAAATAAAAATCTGACTGAGGGAAAGCAGACTAAGTAGAAAACTAAATTTACTTCCCTTTGCATGTATAAAAACTTTTTAGTTTTATACTTTTCATTCATCATTTTCATTTTTTCTGAAAAAAAATTGAAAATTTTAGAAATTTTTTCACGCTGTCAAAATTAATTTATTTTTGATAAACGCTCTCGATGTGATGAGAGTTAATCGAGTTGAACTACGCATAAAGTCGATGTTCGCTCAGAAAATTTTGTATGTAAATAATTATTTCATAATGCAAATTTATAAAAGGTATAAAGTCTATGTCGGTAAGCACTAGGTGAGAGGTGAAAGCTTCTTAAATGAAGTGGTAACTTATTATTAATAATTCGTATGTTTTGTTTACATTTTTCGAAATATCAAAATCAAAACTAAATCAAAAACTAAATTTAATAAAGATACATTTATTACTAGCAAAAAAATTATTTGTTCAATTTGAAAACTTATTCTTGGCATACTGTATATATACAGTAAGTGGAATTTATTGCCACTGAACTTGTGGGATTTTAAGCGGCGTACACACTATCATTTTTGAATTACATTCTTGCTGAAATATCGGTTTGCTTGCCGGGGTGGCCGTTAATTTCTCTCAGTCATCAGGCAACCACAAAAAATTATGGTTGCGTGACATTCAGATGTTTGATGTTTGTTGGTTCGATAATGTGAACATAAAAAACGACAGTCAGACAATAAATTTCAACAATAACATGGACTCCGAAAACGAATTTTTAAAAGAATTCCTATGTTGCTAGGAAATGCAACGGTGTCTCTGGGACATAACCAGTCCAGAGTACATGTCACGCGACATTAAAATGAAATCGTATGGAGAACTGCTACATAAATTGAAAAAGTATAAAAAAATTGTACTGTGGACGACGTGAAAAAGAAAATCAACACAATTCGTTCGTCTTACAGAAGGGATCTCAAAACAATAAAGCAGTCTGAAACTTCTGGAGCGGACAATATTTACCAAGCGAAGATTTGGTGGTAAGAGTCGTGTATGTTTCTCCAGAGCTATGAGAATCCAACCGATAGCATATCAACACTGAAGAGCTGGTTCAGGGACTACGTCTACAGTGGGCCAAGAACAAGAAACATGTCAACAATGGCTATCGCCTGGAGAAACAAATGCGCTACAGCCGTACCAAGAAAATGCCTTTGAAATTCACCGCTGCCGATCGTATCTACTTCGATAAGTCCATCAATTTGGCTGCCTGCATGAAGGAGAATTTCCAAGATGAACTTGAATCGTTGGACTTCAGAACCAAAGCCGAAGAGGGATGCATGGAAATCAACAACTGGATTGTAAATGTAACACGCAACGAAATGTTAAATCCCTGTGATGTTACCTCTGACAGTCAAATGGTTTTGGCTAATGCTGCCTATTTCAAGATTCAATGGTCGGATAAATTCGATTCCAAAGATACAAAACAGGATATTTTCTATACCACCCTTTGCCAGTATTCTTTCGTACCCATGAGGCATAAACGTGGAGAATTTGGAATTGGTATCGATTCTACGCAAATTGGGCATCAACCTGTTCGAGCATACCACCAACTTGAGCGGCTTCCCCACGGAAACAAGCCTGATGTTTGGTGATGCCAAACATGTTGCCAAAATCAATGTTGATGAGGAGGGCAGTACTGCTGCAGCAGCCACAGTTGTTTTCAGTTTCCGTTCAGCACGTGCCGCCGAACCAACCAAATTCGAATGTAATCATCCATTTATGTTCTTGATCTATGATAATACCGCCAAGGCTGTACTCTTCACAGGCATTTATCGTGATCCCAAAACACAAAAGTAGGCAGGCAAGGAGATTCTTTCACATTTCTCTGCCCTAGGACTTTTTTACTCGTCTCGTTTCCATTCTATTTGTTTGTTTATTCTTCTTCTTTCAATTTAATTTCTACTGCTGCTGCTACGACATTTGCCCTATTCTCTCTGCCTATTGTTTTATTTATAAAAAATGAGGACGTGCTTAATTTTCGTTTTATATATTTTATTTTTTAATATTATTTTATTATTTTTTATAATAATTATTTTTATTTTATTTAATTTGTTTTTTTGTTTATTTCGAATAAATTATAATAAAAATAACAACAATGACCGTTAGGGTAATTTGCACAACAACAAAATGAAAAAAAAGGAGGTAGATACATGGTTCTTTTTGAAAACATGCATAGAATCACTTTCTGAGTAGATTTATACATGTCTGTCTTCTCTTAAAGTTAAATTGTAAACAAAGTTCGGGTCACATTTATGATCCGAATGACAATTTTGAGCGAATTTCATTAAGAAACGAGATTTCATTAAGAAACCAATAAAATTCGAAGCCTATTTTTGATTATTATTAAAAATTAAAAATTCACATCCAATTTTTTTATCATCCATTTTTATTAATATATTTCTTTTTTACGGCGTCTTATTAGCACAGTTTATACATTTGAATGTCGGTTTGAAAAAAGGCATGAATGATAATATGGTCGCTACGAACAACACAACAAAACTGTAACAACCGATAAGTTATCGAAACTGTCAATCAAAAATGATAGTGTGTACACCGCTTTAGTTTCACTGGGTACACCTTCCAGTTACGATGCATTGAACATTTAAAAAGTTTTCAGAAGTTTTAGGGCTCAGTATCACTCGTGTCAAATAACTATTACACTTGTCTTGAATTTTGTCTGTAAGGGCGATGATAATTTGAATTAGTCTGTCTTTCGCGTCGAGCTTAATGATCAAAGTTTTGCTATGAAAAGGAAAGCTAGGAGAAGACAAAACGGATCCAGCATGCGACGCGCTTCATTGCAGAACGTCGATCATTAAGCTCGACTCGAAAGAAAAAAAAACTGAATTAAAAACTCATTCAAATGATCATCGCCCTTGCAGCCAAAATTCAAGACAAGTGTAAAAAGATATTGGGCACTAGTGATACTGAGCCATATTTGTTTTTGTTGTACTGTGTCAGTTTACTCGATTTTTGTTACCAAATGTTACTGTAAAAGAGAGCTAGCTTGACCTTCTACGCTGAGAACTTATTGAATGTTACTGGGTAAATTTCTTCCAGTAAGATTTATGCAGCAAAATTTGATTATAATCAGGCGGTGTAAACAACGACTTATAATTTATAATATTAATATTGAACATGCATGTTCATAGTTTTAGTATTTTGTATGGTCGCCCATGGCATCTACACATTTTATAGATGTTTCTTCATCGAGTGGACCAACTTTTGTAACATTTACTCAGTAAGTTATATTTCAGAGAGTAAACCGTTATTATTCCATTTTGCAATAATACTGAGGAAAGTAAACAGACAATATTCAGTAAGATTCAGCAAAGAATACAACACAGATTAAAATTACACTTTGGAATTTAATATTTTGGATATATGCGCAAAAGCATATAACTGACTTAAGTCTATGTTCAACTATGGATATGTAGTGACGTAAACCACCCCTCTTTTCAAACTATTCGAAATGTGATTATACATCTGCCCAAGATCTATCATAATCATTTTGACAATGGGTTCTCAAATGGATTTAAAAAAATGGTCCTATATGAGCATGAGGTTACATTATTTGATGTATCATGGCCCCAGATAAAGTTCTTCTACAAAAGAGTATACAATACCAATGATTCCAAATCCACATTACAATTTCTTCGCTACTTCTTACAAAATTTAACATTTTCTGCAAAATATTTATATTTGTTTTTAATAAATTTAAGTAGGATTAAATTTTTTGTTGGAACGAATAGTTTTGTCCTAGGTTCTGTTGGTATGCGTTTTGTTATGACAATAACCAAAAAATTATACGTAGATAAATATAGCGCTCTAGTTCATTTAAGGAGACCCCCCATTCTCGGGGTCAAAATTTTTGTTGATATAACTCGAATCTACACAGATTAAAGAATGTCTCTACAAAATTTCAAGTGAAAATCTCAAGAACTCTTGAAGATATATCTGATTTATTGTGTCCGAATCAAGTGACGGCTGAAGGGCTTCTCAAACTTTAAACGCGTTTATCTCCAAACATTTTTTTGCGAATGGCGGGCACGATAACTCAAAAACTAATAATCCAATCGGTTCCAAATTTTGCAACGTTTCTCTGGGAGTGTATATCTCTCGTATGAACTAGGATAAAGCCAATCGGTGAAGATCTTCCTTATTTTTAAACTTGGTTTTTGGTAAAAATCGGCGATTTTCCAAAAATATTTTTTCAAAGGTCCACCATTTTGTTAATTTTAGAGCGAAGTTACTCTTTCTAACACCGTTGGAATTTTGGGATTCCGATGTTCCAGTGAGGAGTTATCATGCCCGCCATCAAAAATAAGGAATTTTCTTTAATTACAAAAAACAACAACAAACTTTTTTTGTAAATTATTTTTCTTCTCTTTTAAATCTTCAATTATATATGTGCAAAGTTACAAACCTTAACAAGCATTGGTATTGATTTACCAGCCCATTGAAAATCTTGAAAAAATAAAATCGAGAATGGGAGGGGTTCCCTTAAATATTGGGCTATCATGCAGTTTTTTTTTTTTTTTTGTAAATTAGTCCATACTGATCTGAGCTAGATGTAGGATCTCAAAATTATATATGTATACCTTAAAGGAATGGGTTAAGCCTTTTTAATTATTTTTAATAGGATCTAATTTAGGTTTTCCCCAAACCCTCTGCAAATTTTTGTAGCCCTAGACAACATGGGCGACGCATAGAATTTTATTATTTATTAAAATTATATATGGGAAATATTTATAATTTATTCGTCAATTATGGGTGAAAACATCTCAAGAATGATTCCTCAAAAAATGTTATCCAAATATCTCCAATAATGAAAATTGTACAGAATTTTTAATCAAAGAAAGTTCAAATGTCAAGTGCCTTTAAAATATTTAAATAGCCATACAGATCCATTGTGGATTTTATAAAGTTCAATTTTCCCGAACTACACGGCCATGATAATCTTTTACTAAATATTTTGCGCAAGGCGTCTTTATGAATGTTCTTAATGAAAAGTTTGAGTGATATTGGATGTTGTAATTCTGAGATTTTATTTTACAGAAATTAATAATAGCCAGAAAAAGTGACGCAATTGACATACATTTCCCACGTATACTACATATGTCAGAAACGTCTGAAACTTGACAAAAGAGTTATTTCCATTAGAGAGTATGGAATTTGTTACATCGATGCGTAATTTTTGAATAATTACAAGTCCATCACCACAAATTTCTTTCGTTTTGGTTATCATCTCCATTTTTAATTCGAAAAAATAAATTACCTATATTAGATCATGGTACAATTATAAAAGGTAACTGCAAAAACCAATATAAATATGACAACAGAAAATTTGGTCGGAAATATTATTTATTAAATATCCTCCCGTATTCAAATTAGTCAACTGCAATAATGGGTCGATTATGGAAAGCAACCAAACTCCAGTTGCGATTTCAACTGGCAACGCAATTGAAATAAAACTTAACATTATGAATATCAACTTTTCTCAGTTGATGTCGATAATACTGTTTTGACATTTCTACGACTAGAAATATTGTAAACAAACGAACAAAATGAATAAAATATTTCAGAAAAACTAATTATATGTGATGATAAGTTCAGTGGAACTATTTTTTGATGATGAAAATTATGTTCAAGGTGTGTCATTTATATGAAGGAATTTAAGAGATAAATATATTAGAACTACTATCAGTTCTGTGAGTAGATGCTGACGTTTAGAGAAATGTTCAATCAACTGCTCATATTAGCTTGAAGTCGTATTTTCGACTACCAAAAGATGCAGTTGTGTACATAGATGAAACCTTAAACCCTGATTTCCGAAAAGCCTGGCGGTCAACAGCAATTCCTCCTCTCTTAAAAATGTGTGCAGCTCTAATGTTTTTTGTGGACGGAAGTTTTCAAAAGTCCCATAGCAATGACTCCAACCTTGGCATGGTTTTCGCCGAAGTTATCCGGTTAATAGAGGAAAAACTGTGTAAAATTTTGATTGTATCCAAATTAACGGAGGAGGAAAAAAGGAAGAATATTTTTTTATTCGACAACTAAGTTTCACGGTGTTGTCGGATGTATTGATGATACACACGTACATACCATGGACCCAAAAGAAGATGTTCGCCACTTTCTGCCATTCATTTGGAATGCGTGTTGGTGGGCCATAGCAGTTAAGGTCTTCTGAAATGGCATTTCACACATCATCGATAGTGGCTTTGGTTTGACCAAAAGTCCGCACGCCGCGTACTACATTTGGGTGAGCTTCCATCCGGGCAATAAAGACCTCAAATTGTTCTTTTGTAGTAATATTAACCATTATGGGAAGCCTACAAAGTTCAATTATTATAAACAGCAACCAGAAATAAATGGTTGCCGAAAAAATCTATTTGGAGCAACTGAAGTTGACAACAGTTGTTATCCATAATGCAAATTTGGCAACTGGCAACGCAACTAAACTATGGTTGCCATCCGTAATCGACCCATAAATCTTTCTTCATAAAGAAACTCGCATTTTCTTATGTACTATACATATAACGTCGATTAAACGACGTTGACATTAATATTACTTTCAACAACAAATTTTCATGTGGTTGTTGTATCGTTTGTTATAGAATCTTTTAATGCACCGTATGTTATATTATTATAAATATCATAAAGTCTTCGACGACAGTGACTTTGCCAAACCCAATAGTCTTCTAATAAATTAATATCAAAAATAGAGTACCAACAACAAGATTGAACTTGTTAAAAATTCGAATAAACAGTGATTCAATAGAAGTTCAATATTTTCAAATAACACCAAAACGGCAATATATGATCATTCAATTTTCTATGAAATATATAGGTTTATTACTATACTAATAAATGGAATAACTTAACCATGATTGATAAAAAAAATAAACTTCTAAAAATAACTAATTTATGGGCATGCCGTAGTCTTCGTAAGATCTCATGCAAATGCAAACCAGGAAATCTTGTAGCATACAACTGGGGTAATCGGATGGTGGTTGGTGTTGTTGCAGCATTGATAAACACAAGCACACAAATTCATCGGCCTTATCGCTCGTCGGTGGGTAGGGTTCGGTGTTCTCAACGCTTGTTCCACCAAAATGCCACATATAAAATTTAAGAGTATGCGTGCTTTCTTTGATATTACTAGAGAGAGGAAATGGATAGTGTAGAACAGAATGATAGGATACGGAAAATCGAGGTGGAAAATAGTTACTGGAACAAAAAGGGGAAAAGCTGGAAACAATTGAGAGCATTTTAAGAGAAAAGCCAAAGACACATCATATCAGAATTCAGGCAACTAGATGTTGTGTTGCCAAACACCCTCCCAACCATTGTCAAAATATGTTGCACTGTTCCAAATGTATCATTTTCTTTATATTTTGACCCAAACTATTTTTATAACAAGCTTATCCTAACCGCTAATGAATCAAACAAATGAGATTAGATTTATTCCAAATTCATTATAAAATCTTTAATAAAAATCTCAATTCTCAATTAACATTTTAATAGTGTGTTTTCCTTCAAGTAATTTGATGGTAACACAAAGAAATAATAATTAAATAAACTAGATAAATTATCCAAAAATTAAAGAAAATCATACTTGACTTAAAACTAACGAAAATTAAATGAATATATTAATTAATTGAAAAAAATGCATAAAAGTATATAAAAACCGAAAAAACAAGAGGAATTTAAACCAAAATATTGGCAAAGTTTGCTAGAGCAATTATATTCACATATGATTCAACGGAGTTCGTTGAACTATTAATGTTGTAATCTTGCTTTCGACGAATCACACTCAAAATCATTTATCGTTTTCTCTACAGCCAGAAAAAACAACAAGCACATATTAGGGTGACCATATCAAAGAATTAGCATTAGAATAAATAAAAAAGAAATATGAATAAAAAAAAATACATTTCATTTTGAATGTTTATTTACATTAGGCAACAGCTTCACTATTTAATTTTAAATATTATAAATTTATTCTTCATTAATTTAAATTAAAAAAATATATATATATATAGGTATGTTCACTCTAATATTCTCCCGTTCAATAAGAAGAACATATCACAACAAAATCAACATTATAATAATCACTTACATTGATCTCCGCTCGCCGTCCCTCGATGAAAGTACTTTCAGGAGTTACGCCGACTGCGCTGTTTTTGTTTTTCTTCTTTTGCGGGCAATGTTGCTGTGCACGGCTAGATGTTGATGGTAATGTTGCTGTACTAATTAAGAGAAGCGATTAAATAGATTGGCCGATTGACTTGATGAAATGTTGCCAAGAGACAGAGTTGAATAATCGGCGGATGTTACCAACGCAGTTGGTGAAATTTTAAACATTTGCCTTAACTCTGTATAACACAATTCATATCTCTACTTAGCAACATTTCTGCATAGATCAATACCCAATATAATTTGTCTTTACATTGAAAACAAACAAAAAATGATCTTCGATTAGTTCCACTCAAAACTGCTGTTTGCTTTGCTGTTGTTGTTGTTGCTAATTTAGATTATTTCTTTTGTTTTGGGTATTGAACTATGCTGAAGCAAACGGGATTTTTTCCGTTTGCTTTTGCATTTTTTTTTTCAACTTGATATTTGCTATTTGCCAGAATTTTTGTATACCTTTCATGCACTTTAAGTATATAAAAATCAATACAAATTTAGAAAATTATTTGAAGTAATAAATTTACAATAAAAAATACAATTTCAGAAAAAGGAAAAATAATAAATTGAGTTTGTTGGCTGGAACTGCTGATTTCAGGAACTAAACAAAATGGATTTTCTTTAAAGTTTCATCACACTTTTTTGGCAAATAACACAAACAAAATTTCTTCTTACTCATCACTTTGTTACTTGGCTATTGGCTTCGTTCAATGCGGTATTCATTTTTCCCCTCCAACACAGTATATGGGTATTTCTTTCTCTCGTTTTGTGGGTATTAATCGCAACTCTATTCCGTTGTCCTGGACAAACTGGCGTTAAAATCGGAAGATGAATCTTTCCGTCAGGGCAGAAAATATAAATATTCTTAAATATATATGGGGACCCACTTGACGATGCTTAATCGGCGACGGTCAACGAGAACTGTTTTGTCTCGTTGATCGAAACTGTTGTTGAGCGTGAGAGTGAAGAACTTCACTTATATGGTTGGTGATGAAAACGAAAAACAAACCTATGTAGAAGCATATCGATAATAAGAGAGAACTAATTTTTATAGAACAAAAAAAAATCGTTTACCATTTCATGTATGAAACATTAGAGATTTAGTACGCAGTGGATCATAAATTCTTCAATTTCTCCTTGGATATTAAAGGAATGATGTTGAATAAAGCTCGAAATAAATGTAATTTGTTCCATACAAGGCTATATTATACAATAAAAAAATAACTGCAACAATTCTTCACTTCACGAGAAAAAAAAATACTTACTCCAAACGAAATTAATTAAAAACAAAAGAAATGATAATTTGAAGAAAAAACCAAACGACTTTCACTTTTTTCCTTGATTAATCGAATGAAATATTTAGAGCTGACCTTGACTGTTGAAGATGAAGGAATCAAAATGGCAGAGCCATAGCTCTTTTGCGATGTTGAAAGCTCGGTAACGCTGTGCACCAGTGATTTACTTCCAGTTAAGACGAAAAAAATCAATTAAATAAGAAGAGAAAATGTCAATAAACTGATAGGTAAATTCGGAATGTTAAGCTGCCACAATCAATAGATGGCGCTATCATCTATGTTAACAGACAGAAACATATAATAACTCCGAATTGGGGCAAGCGCCACTACAACTTCCCCCGCCAAAATTAGACTTTGGGGGTCAACTATTGAACCCAAATCTAATAACGCTTGCTATTAATACTTCTCACTGTCTAATATCTTTGGCATGATACACACCTACCAAATTTCCACGCAGATCTTCCAACCCATAATAACTGTTTCCTAATTTTCGACGAATGCGTGCTTTGAGGAAAGTTGGGGCTAACTTTGCATTGTAACCGTGTTCAAAGTTACTTTGCTTAAAATTTCGTCGAAAGACCTTTTGACCAACATCATAAGTTACCTCCCTCGAACGAAGATTATAGGATCTCTCATTTCTTTCATGTTGCTTGCTCATAATTTCTTTGGCTTTAGTACCCATTATGGCTAAAGAATCATTCTTGTCGAACCGAACTGTCCTGTCTTCGAGCATGTTCAGCTGACGTAACACCGGATATATGGATGCATTTGTTACCATATGTTGGCCAGAGGTTAGATAATAAGGTGATGTCCCTATAGCTGAGTGTATTGTAGAACGCAAAGCACATCCTATACTGCTAAGAAGACTGTCCCAATTCTTTTGATCAGGTGATACATATGACTTGATAGCTGCCAAAACTGATCTATTAACTCGCTCGGAAGCGTTCGCCTGAGGTGCATGAATTGCTGTATAAATATGGTTAATATTGTATCGTTTCACCATTTGACTAAATACATTGGCCTTAAATTGAGACCCGTTGTCGGAAACGATTGTCTCCGGGACCCCAAAGGTGTGAAAGAGCTCCTTTTCTAAATAGTCAATCACGACCTCGGACGTGAACTTCTTCACCGCCTTTAAAAATGGAAATTTACTATAATGGTCTAAAACCACAAATATCCCGAAATTTCCAGATTTGGACCTAGGGTAGGGACCAAGAAAATCAATATAAATTTTCTGAAAGAATCTTTCTGAGTCTGATGGCTTACCCAAAGGAGGACGTAAAGGTTGACTTGGATGTTTACTCGCTTTACAAATATCGCAATTGTTGATGTAATCTCTGACATCCACTACCATGTTTGGCCAATAGAAAAACTTTCTAAGTCTGAACAGGGTCTTATTGATACCCCCATGCGACACTAAGGGATCATCGTGCGCCCGTTGCAACACCTGAGGAACCAATTCAGACGGAATCCACAATTTCCACGCGAAGTCGTCGTGCACTTGCTCACCGGTAGCATGCTCCATCCTTCCATAAAGATAGCCATCAACCACTTTCAGATCAGACATTTTATCTGAGCTATTACCCACCTTCTCCAACAACTGCTTGTAACCTACAGACTTAAAGCAATCAGAATTAAAATCAATGAAAAATCCACAATTATTTTCAAAAACGGACTGACTTTGTACTTCTGAAACTCTATGCAGGCTTAATGACGAAAGGTCTTCGGTATTCACTCTCGAAAGAGCATCCGGGACTATATTTCTGGAACCACGCCTATGTTCAATTTTAAATCTATAGGCCTGAAGCTTTAGTGCCAAATCGGTCAGAGGCGTGGCTATGGAAGCATAGTCCCGAATGAATTTTCGGTACCATCCAGTCATACCTAAGAACCTACGGACTTGTTTGATTGATCTTGGGACTGGAAAATCTGTTATTGCGGATACGTCCTAATCACCCCGTCCTAATCACCCCGTTCCCAACAAGATGACCTAAATATCTAACTTCCGATACACAGAAGTTTTCTACGTTAATAGTTAAGCCTGATTCCTTTATTTTACGAGCTATGATCCTTAGAACCTTAAGATGCCTTTCAAATGACTCCGATATTATCAACAAATCATCGAGGTAAACAAACACCTCCGTCCTGAGAGTCGGTGGTATCACCTTGTCCATGAGTCTGGACATAGTTTGGGGAGCGTTGCATAATCCAAACGGCATAACCGTGTAGTGATACAACGGTCTCCCAGGAACGGTGAATGCTGTTTTCTCGCGAGATTCTTGATCTAAGGGGATTTGCCAAAAAGCATCTTTAAGGTCTAAGGCTGTGATGTACTGTGCTTTTGGTAGACGACTCAATATTCCATCGATATGTGGTAAGGGATATGCGTCACCTACCGTCACAGAATTTAATTTTCGGCGGTCTAGGCAAAGTCTGTTTTTATTGGGTTTTCTGTGCAATACCACTGGTGAGGACCAAGCACTGTTGGACTCCTCTATCACACCTAACTCTAACATACGGTCCAACTCTGCATAAATCAGTTTCTCCACTGCTGGAGAAGCCGGAAAATGTCGTTGTTTGATAGGTCTTGCTAATCCAGTATCAATGACATGTTGAATGACATTAGTTCTTCCTAAGCCTTATTTAGAAAACGATGGAAATAAATCTATTACCTGATCTAAAAGATATTGCTGCATATCGGGAAGGGGAATTTTGGAAGCGATTTCTGATATAAAAGCATAATTGCCTCAGATTATGTGTCTGACAATATACACATAATCTGAGGTAATTATGCCCGAAGGGACTAAATTGTATAGGTTCCAAAAATCAATTCCCAAAAACAAATCCCTATCGAGGGCGGGTATAATAAATATTGTGATTTCCTTTTCAACACCTTTAAAACTAATTTTTGTATCAATAAACCCTTCGATCCTCTGATTTGTACCATCTGCCGTCTTAATGGAAGACTTTAATTTCTTGTAGGCCTGACCCGATTCCAAAAAACTCTTCGCTACATTTGAACCTATGCAACTCAATGAAGCACCAGTATCGAGTAATCCTAGCATCTTCTTACCATAGAGGGTCACTTCAGCATATGGTCTAACGTCAGATGGTCTATCGAGAACTGCGCAGACAAATTTCTTTTTAAAATTTTGAACTCTTTCCCAAAACACACGCATTCGCTTGGATGATCTAGAATTTTTCTTCCCTTCAGAAAAAATCCTATTTCTAGCTTCATTGTACTCCTTCAACCGTATATGAAATGGCTTAATTGGAGTTAACTTCGAGGTATTATTTTTAAAATTGACATCTTCTACATCTAAGACTACATCATTCTCCGAACTCAAAATCTTATTTTTATCAAAAACATCAGGCTCTCTTCTCAATATTGTGATTTCCTCTCCGCCTCTGTGGACTTTCCCTGATTCGGTGCACTCCTCTGTGCACCCAAACGTCCGCTTTTTGGATTGCATTTCACACAGTTAGGCTTGTATACGTTTGGAGTACCACAACCATAGCAGAACACTGTCCTGTCAGAAAGGCAATCCTGATACCTGTGTCCTGTTTGGTTGCAATTCCAACAATTAAGGCCAATAGCAGCAACCTCCTCACACGCAGATTCTATTTCAGTAAAACCCTCGTTTTCCAAATCCTCTAATTCCGACACTCTCTTAGACCCAAAATTTGGTTTTGGAAATTGAATATTATGTTTCCTGCGGACATCTTGCAAAAATAATTCTCTTTTTCTACACACATCTCGAAGTTCTTGCAAGGAAATTATTTTGAGGTTTAGAATTTCGTGTTGGATTTCTGGAAGCAGATTCCGACGTAAAATTTCGACTAGCATATCCTCGGATAATGGTTCTTTCAAACGATCCGTCAAGTCAACAATCGACTCATAAAAGTGGTCGAAATTTTCACCCCGGTTCTGCTTCCTGTCTCTGATTAATTCCCTAATATCGATGTCCGTCCTGGAGTCGGCATATTGTTGTCTCAATGCCCTGTAAAGCTCATGCCAAGAAACTGCTGGAACTGAGCGGTGATACCGCCAGAACCAGTCGGCTACCTTTCCCTCAAATAGAGAGCTTGCATTCCGACATAACAATTCAAAGTCCCCCTGAAGAGTCTGAATCGTCAAAGCTTTGACCCTATAAATAAAATTTTCTACTGACAACCCATTGGGGCTGCCAGCAAACTTCAACTTCCAGTTGGTCATTATATGCAACACCTTGTCTGGTCTTGCTATAAGGTCCGAAGAGGTAGTGTTATGTGACCCAACAGTACCTGCAGCTGAGGGTCCTGAATGGCTGGTATTATGAGTTGCCTGAGCACCTGACGTATTTAAGGATACACCAAACATTTCCCTAAATGTCCTTTCCTCCACCGCAGGTAATGTCTGCATTCCCCTGGGGGAAACATTTTGGGACTGTGCTGATCTAACGGCCGGAGATCCTGCTCTATCCTGATTAATATTCATCTGAGAAAATCTTGCTTCAATACTGATTTGAACCAACCTAGCAATTTGATCCCCCAAGCTCGTCAACAACTGCGCCTGTTGGGCAGAAACAGTTGACGTGATCATACCTTGCAAATCCTCAGAACGAACTGAAACGTCAATGGGATTTGTTGAAACATTCGCCGTAGAAGTTGTCTGACCCTCCGAATTCACAGATGCAGTAGGCTGAGGGGTCTGTTCCCTTGCTTGCGATCTTGTTGTCACACTAGTAACTTTTGCAGATGTCGGTTCATTCAAAACTCGAACATTACATACTGGACAATACGGACGAATTTTCATGCTTTGAGATAAGCACGATTTGTGGAATGTATGTCCACAATTAGTTCTCTGAAATTTAGATTTTGCCACGATCGCGGTAGCACACGCTCCACAAGTTATCTGTGTATCCCTCCTTTCAGGGGGTACACCCTCATTATCGACTTCTTGCGACATTCTGACTTAATGTACTTCCAACCAAAATTAGTTCAACCAGACCAACTCGAAACAGAATCAACCCAACTAAATCAATTCACAAAATGTATCAATAATAGTTTATCTAATTAATAAATATAAATAACTTTTGACTCTTAACAACCAAATAAAAAATGAAAAATAAATTAAGAACTACATAAACCACCTTGATGTAAGATTCAAAACCACAAAAATAATAGAAAAAATTAATGAAATAATATCAATACAGGTATTACTAAATAGGTTTGAGTAAAATTTTATGATCCAAAACTGTTCCAAAGTATAAATACTGTAGTATAAATTGTGAAAAAAAAACACTATTCAAATACCATCTGTTTGATTCATAACGGAGTAGTCGAAGCTTGTTACAAAAAGTTTTCTGATATGGTGGTAAAAGTAAAAACAAAAGAAATACATATGAAGTATTCCCTGGTATATAAGTACAATCTCTATAGTTCCAAGAAATACGGAGGAGAGTATGCAATTATGTTACATTCGTGTGTTTGTGGTCAGCACTAGTATTCAATGTAACCAGAAACTGAATTCCCAATCAAACCAAAATATTAACACAACCATACTAATCAAATAGAGCAAATAGAAAACATTTATAATTATAGGTTGGCAAAGGATTAACACTGTGACCTTATCCAATATCCTAACAATCATTACATTTTCTAAAAAGAAATATTAGCAACTAAAAGAGAAAATGAAAATGAAAAATATTTTTTTGATCCGAACATACGTTAGCATTCGCTAGATGACATACAAAAATAGTTTCTTGTTCGGCCTTCACGTGTGGGCGCCATTAAATTTATTCTGTAGCATACAACTGGGGTAATCGGATGGTGGTTGGTGTTGTTGCAGCATTGATAAACACAAGCACGCAAATTCATCGGCCTTATCGCTCGTCGGTGGGTAGGGTTCGGTGTTCTCAACGCTTGTTCCGCCACAATGCCACATATAAAATTTAAGAGTATGCGTGCTTTCTTTGATATTACTAGAGAGAGGAAACGGATAGTGTAGAACAGAATGATAGGATACGGAAAATCGAGGTGGAAAATAGTTACTGGAACAAAAAGGGGAAAAGCTGGAAACAATTGAGAGCATTTTAAGAGAAAGGCCAAAGACACATCATATCAGAATTCAGGCAACTAGATGTTGTGTTGTCAAACACCCTCCCAACCATTGTCAAAATATGTTGCACTGTTCCAAATGTATCATTTTCTTTATATTTTGACCCAAACTATTTTTATAACAAGCTTATCCTAACCGCTAATGAATCAAACAAATGAGATTAGATTTATTCCAAATTCATTATAAAATCTTTAATAAAAATCTCAATTCGAAAAATTAACATTTTAATAGTGTGTTTTCCTTCAAGTAATTTGATGGTAACACAAAGAAATAATAAATAAATAAACTAGATAAATTATCCAAAAATTAAAGAAAATCATACTTGACTTAAAACTAACGAAAATTAAATGAATATATTAATTAATTGAAAAAAATGCATAAAAGTATATAAAAACCGAAAAAAACAAAAGAAATTTAAACCAAAATATTGGCAAAGTTTGCTAGAGCAATTATATTCACATATGATTCAACGGAGTTCGTTGAACTATTAATGTTGTAATCTTGCTTTCGACGAATCACACTCAAAATCATTTATCGTTTTCTCTACAGCCAGAAAAAACAACAAGCACATATTAGGGTGACCATATCAAAGAATTAGCATTAGAATAAATAAAAAAGAAATATGAATAAAAAAAAATACATTTCATTTTGAATGTTTATTTACATTAGGCAACAGCTTCACTATTTAATTTTAAATATTATAAATTTATTCTTCATTAATTTAAATTAAAAAAAAGTATATATATATAGGTATGTTCACTCTAATATTCTCCCGTTCAATAAGAAGAACATATCACAACAAAATCAACATTATAATAATCACTTACATTGATCTCCGCTCGCCGTCCCTCGATGAAAGTACTTTCAGGAGTTACGCCGACTGCGCTGTTTTTGTTTTTCTTCTTTTGCGGGCAATGTTGCTGTGCACGGCTAGATGTTGATGATAATGTTGCTGTACTAATTAAGAGAACCGATTAAAGAGATTGACCGATTGACTTGATGAAATGTTGCCAAGAGACAGAGTTGAATTATCGGCGGATGTTGCCAACGCAGTTGGTGAAATTTTAAACATTTGCCTTAACTCTGTATAACACAATTCATATCTCTACTTAGCAACATTTCTGCATAGATCAATACCCAATATAATTTGTCCTTACATTGAACAAAAAAAAAATGATCTTCGATTAGTTCCACTCAAAACTGCTGTTTGCTTTGCTGTTGTTGTTGTTGCTAATTTAGATTATTTCTTTTGTTTTGGGTATTGAACTATGCTGAAGCAAACGGGATTTTTTTCCGTTTGCTTTTGCATTTTTTTTTCAACTTGATATTTGCTATTTGCCAGAATTTTTGTATACCTTTCATGCACTTTAAGTATATAAAAACCAATACAAATTTAGAAAATTATTTCAATTTCAGAAAAAGGAAAAATAATAAATTGAGTTTGTTGGCTGGAACTGCTGATTTCAGGAACTAAATAAAATTGATTTTCTTTAAAGTTTCATCACACTTTTTTGGCACTTTTTTTTGGCAAATAACACAAACAAAATTTCTTCTTACTCATCACTTTGTTTCATTTTTCCCCTCCAACACAGTATATGGGTATTTCTTTCTCTCGTTTTGTGGGTATTAATCGCAACTCTATTCCGTTGTCCTGGACAAACTGGCGTTAAAATCGGAAGATGAATCTTTCCGTCAGGGCAGAAAATATAAATATTCTTAAATATATATGGGGACCCACTTGACGATGCTTAATCGGCGACGGTCAACGAGAACTGTTTTGTCTCGTTGATCGAAACTGTTGTTGAGCGTGAGAGTGAAGAACTTCACTTATATGGTTGGTGATGAAAACGAAAAACAAACCTATGTAGAAGCATATCGATAATAAGAGAGAACTAATTTTTATAGAACAAAAAAAAATCGTTTACCATTTCATGTATGAAACATTAGAGATTTAGTACGCAGTGGATCATAAATTCTTCAATTTCTCCTTGGATATTAAAGGAATGATGTTGAATAAAGCTCGAAATAAGTGTAATTTGTTCCATACAAGGCTATATTATACAATAAAAAAAATAACTGCAACAATTCTTCACTTCACGAGAAAAAAAAAAATACTTACTCCAAACGAAATTAATTAAAAACAAAAGAAATGATAATTTGAAGAAAAAACCAAACGATTGACTTTCACTTTTTTCCTTGATTAATCGAATGAAATATTTAGAGCTGACCTTGACTGTTGAAGATGAAGGAATCAAAATGGCAGAGCCATAGCTCTTTTGCGATGTTGAAAGCTCGGTAACGCTGTGCACCAGTGATTTACTTCCAGTTAAGACGAAAAAAATCAATTAAATAAGAAGAGAAAATGTCAATAAACTGATAGGTAAATTCGGAATGTTAAGCTGCCACAATCAATAGATGGCGCTATCATCTATGTTAACAGACAGAAACATATAATAACTCCGAATTGGGGCAAGCGCCACTACAATCTGAGCAGTATAAAGACAAAAATAGGTCTTATTACATCGTAATTTTAATATTGTTCACTTATATTATCTTCAAACAATACATCTCGGAGACAAGGAAGACTGTATATGGCATTATCAGTCAAATTATAAATAAACATTTGCGAGGTTCCAGAACTTGCAAGAATCTGATACATCACATAGTGTATGGGAATAGACCACTTGATTCAAGGCAAAGACAATTTTGTGTGTCTTAATCAAGTCTATGAATTTAATCTCTCGATATCGTATACCTTTAATTACAATAATTAAAATGTTCACGTCATTCATGTTTATGAATTATCCATATTTTGAAGATGCGTTTTTATTAATATACACTTGGTTAAATGGCATTCGCAAGGTACAGGATGTTCTACTACATTTGGATCAATTAATTCTACTTCTAAATTATATTTTCGTATATCATCACTTCGACGAATCATTGATATTTTAAAAGCAACAGGGGAATTTTCTTCTAATTCTTCGCATGCAGTATCAGGTAGTACTACTATGCATTGTTTCCAGTGTGTGTTTGGTGCACTAGGAGCAGTAGACAGAATTACAGCATTTTCATAGCTATCTCCTGGAAATCTGCAGTCAAACCAAATACAAAACCCTTGATGTCTCCCTTGACGTTGTGAGGGTACAACTTCCTGAAAGACGATGGATTCTAATTCATCACAACGAATTTCGTTTAAGTTCATCCAGAACATAGCAACACCATTGTGGAGGAGATTTTCGGGTGACATATATATTATTTCTGGTTTGTTCGATTTTTGTTGCCGGAGCATTTTGCCGAATGAATTCAAAGAAATACCATCAATATCATTCCAATCATCAAAACGAGAAGGCACAGCGCATGGTGCAACATATATTGTTGCTTCAGAAGGAAACATTTGACCATCAGATTTTAAAAACTTATCTCTTGCGTAAATGACTGAATCCAACATGCCTTCATGTAGTAGGTAAAATCCCATCCATTCTGAAACAATTATATCCACTTTTTCAGCTGATGGAGGCAATACAAAATTTTCAACCTTATCGTGGATGACCTAAAAATAAAATATTAAATAATTAGCACATAATTTTAATAAGTAAATTTTTAATTTAATAATCATAATTGAACAGAAAGTTCAACAGCAATAAAAAATTATATTTATTTGTTTTCTGTTTTTATTCAAAATTGGGGCAATATTATTTTCTTGTTTTTATTTTTTGCTAATGCTTTAAATCAAGGCCTATATAAGGTCGGCCAGTAAGCACAGGTGAGTATAAAGTTTGCTGTCAAGACATATTTTGAAACCTATACATAAATACAAAATTATGTTAGACGTCAAAACGATAATAATATTTTTCAACATTCAATTAAATTTTAATTCATATTGTCCTTGTGAAGCACATTTTGGACTATTTCAAGAGTTTAAAGAAGATTTTCAAGTAAATTATCCTACACATTGAAGATTGTGTTGTGTTTTGGCTGTGTTTTTCATTTAAATGCGAAACAATTAGTTTTCGCCTCGGCAAAAAAAAAATGGCGTTAAACTTAAGTTTTCTTTATGAATTCGCTTACTGACCGACCTTATATAGGCCTTGCTTTAAATATTATTTCTTATTTAGAACTGTGAATGCAGGCAGGGTCGGACTGCTTGTTTTATTGCTGTAACATGAATACCAACAACACATAACTGCAAGGCCTATATAAGTTCGGCCAGTAAGCGAATTCATAGAGAAAACTTAATTTTAACGTCAATTTTTTTTTGCCGAGGCGAAAACTCTTTGTTTCGCCTTTAAATGAAAAACACAGCCAAAACACAACACAATCTGTAATTGTATGATAATTTACTTGAAAATCTACTTTAAACTCTTAAAATAGTCCAAATGTGCTTCACAAAGGCGATATAAATTGAATTTTAATTGAATGTTGACAAAATATTAATATTTTCGTTTTGACGTCTAACATAATTTTGAATGTATGTATAGGTTTCAAAATATGATTTGACAACAAACTTTATACTCACCTGTGCTTACTAGCCGACCTTATATAGGCCTTGGTTATGTGTCTTTGTGGGGAAAATGTGACCTCGAAGTAGCGCGATTCGAAATTATATTCTATCCTACATCGTTTTTGTATAAATGTAAAATTTTGGCGATATACCTTAATTTGCTTAGAGGCTAGAGTGATTACAACAGACAGACGGACATGGATATTAATTAGAAGGAGCGAAATTATATCCCGGAATACCTGCTCCTGCATAGTGCCTTGCACATGCGTAAAAATAATGCCTAATATGTTAACCCTCAATCGACACGGTCCCTTTTTTATGAAATTATTGAAAACTCATTTAAGACTGGGCTATACCAAGTCAGAATATTCTATAAAAATGATCGCCATAAAGTTCTACTTTAAGCCTCAGAATAGCAAAACTCATTTTATGGTTAAAACTAATTTTATTCGAGTTTTATTTTTTTGCCTTTACCTCACGTATTTAACCCTTTGAGCCCCGAATTTTTTTCCGCAATCATAGAACAAATTCCTGTTCACAGATTTAATGCAACTATCCCAAATAGGACATGCTCAAAATTTGACATCGCTACATCCTTGCATTTGGGAGATACAGTACATTCTTTCGGAAAAATTAAAGTCCAATATCAAGAAAGCCAAATGCAAAATCGACAGAAAAATCATTTTAAATTATTCTCTATATTAATTTTTACAAGAATCAAAAATAATTTTGATGGCAGAATTCATACAATTTAAATACGAAGCGATTTAAACAATTTGGACTGTATACACAAATTGGTACTGTACACAAATTTAGCCTCTTCTCTATATTGAAAAGCTCATAACTTTACCAACATTTTGAATTTTTTTGATTTTTCTTTTGATATGTATCGTCCATAATCAGGTCTTGACATATGAAATCCAAATAATATATATCTACTAGCTGCATATTAAATATAAGCTCTAAAACATTTTGTTGCCTGTGGGCAACATTGGGCCACAAAGGGTTAAGCACAATTAAAGAAATAAATTCTTCGACTTTGGTTTACCTTTTACTGGAAATGCCCATATACAAAAAATTCACATTTATTTATAAATTTTTTCCATGGTACAATTATAAAAGGTAACAGCAAATCCCAGCTGATTTGATTCCAACGTAATACTAGTGTCAATATGAATTTGACAAATTATGTTTTTAAAAATCACCCAACAGGAAAATTGGGAACGCATACAATTTGGAATTGTTCTTTATTAATGTGCTCCCGTATTCAATTTACTCAATCTGCCTGCTGGGAAAGTTTGAGGAAGCAAATCTTTCTTGAAGGAATTACTCGCTATTCCCAGCATTGTCATATGTGTTACACATATATATGGCAATGGCTCAATTAAAGGAAAGATGTGGAAGCGATAGAAATATAAATTTGATAGATTTTCATTCATGTTTTTCAATTTTTATTTTGACGATTTTTCTGTCAAATGAGTTGACACTAGTAGAACTTACAACAACAAATTTCCATGTGGTTGTTGTATCGATTTTTGTAAAACAACACTTGCTGTTACCTTTTATTATTATACCATGAATTTTTTCATAGAACTTTGCCAATACTTTTTTCAATTAAGTGTATGAAAGTAACAAGGAGCTTTATTTTTTGTGCATATTAAGAATATTCAAATTTCACTATAAGTCTCAATACACAATACATTTAAATTCAATACTTTTAATTTAAATATTATGTAAAGTTTGAGTCAAAACGGATAATCATTTTGCAGGATATTATAAATTTATTTTTCAACAAACCCTTCGCACATAAATTACGATGAGCAAAGTTTGGTTATCAGCGGCAATTCATTTAGAAAGTTATCGAAAATTTGATTTTATATGTAAAAACGTTTTCTGAGTTTTCTGATAAAGAATATTTTATTTAAATTGAATTAGAACAGTTTTCCTCACAGAAAACCTAAATTTTCTGGTATGAGTCAAATTGGCTCACTTCCGTAAAAGTATGTAATACATTATGAACGAAAAATTAAATTTCATGTTACTGGAAAATTGCTATGAAAATTTTGCTAAATAAATTTGAATTTTTTTGTCCCAAATGAACATATATATATATATAGATTTCTCTTGTTCAGTGACATATAGTAACATTTGATGGGAATATTTTTGTCTTTGGTACCACCGTTCTAAAACGACATCTATTGGCACAAACTCAGAATAAGATTGGTTTTAATTTAAGGTTTTCATATTTCTAAAACTTTGACGTTTACGCTGATATTCGTGTTCTGGTCTATTTTGAGATTTATAGTAAAATATTTTTTTTGTTATTGCAAAATAGTCAGGCTTAATCCCAGTTTGTTGTTTTTATAAAAACAACTATTTATTGTAGAATATTCCGACTTGATATAGCACCGTCTTAAATGAGATTTCAATCACTTTTGGAAAAGAGGGCCCAAAAGATTCCTTCAGACAAAAATATTGCTCACGTTTATATCAGTAAAACGGCATATACATTAGAACTTTTTACCGCGTTAACCCATGGTACAATAATACAAGGTAGGGCAGCTTGAGGCGAATAACAAAAAAGCAACCATGCACGTGTGGCCTCTTCTGCCAAAAATAAAATAAATATACGCAACATGTGTTTGTGTTTATTTGACATTTCTTCAACACAAAACTAAAAACGCGAAAAATGAATGAAAGGTTATGATTTCTTCCCAAAATCCAGTAGGGAATACCATCAAATGTTTGTTTCATCCATAACAAAGTAATTACTCCCAGAAGAACGTGCGAACGAACATTTTCATTTCAATTAAATTTGAATATATTTCAATTTATTTTGAATTTATTTGACATAGTATTCAAAACAATACACACACATACACAACATATGTATTTTCATTAGATGGAACAAGTCACCTTGAGAAAAAATTGTAATCAGTCGGTAGCTGTGCCCTACCTTGTAATAATTATACCATGGGATAACCTACTTTATGAGGATTTATTTGACATATATGCAAAGGAATTGACAATTGAAACCCACTGGGTTAACGAAATCCGATTAAATGTAAACGTACTATAATAATGCAATATACCATATACCTAAAATGCAAGGGTTTCGAGAAAATGTTGACCCTCCTTTTTAGGCTACCTCCCAACGTAAACTTTCAAAATCCCATACACGTGTCTTCTATTTTTAGCCCCTCTTTTACAATCGGTCAGAATTTTCTGATATTTATAAAAATTGAAATTTGTTGTATTTATTACACATACGAGCAATTGAATACAGCAGGTATATAATATAAATAAATTATTGTGTATGTAATATTATAGTTAATTATTATATCATACCTTTACAATGGATGTTAAGTTGTTCTCCTCCATTACCGACAGCGCGATTTTGGCAAGATTCGAAGCTTCAATAGCATATACCAATTTAGCTCCAGCTTTGGCGCAAAATGCTGACAATATACCAGTACCAGCACCCACGTCCATAACCACTTTGTTTCGGAATAAGGCTGCGTTTTGCATAATAGCATTTTTGTACGCTTCTTGTCGAGGTCTGTCTCGCAACATTATCTCATGTACCTAAAATATGATTATGTTTATTATATCTTAATGATATACTGTATGTCGAGAATGAGGTTACAGATTGAACAAATAAAATTTTGTCTTTTTTGTTTTTTTTTTTTTATAATTGCACAATATTGATCCTCCTCCTAAAGTTTAAGTTTCATTCATTTAAAACATACTCAATCTATTTAGTAATATTTACAAAGAAAACCCCCTCCAAACCTAAACCCTGTACATCGATTCCCATACTATTCATTCACTTGATACCAAATGTGTTAATGTTAGTGCACAGTTTTCTAATAAACCTAATATCAAATTTAACGATTTTAGTTCTATTCATTCCCTCTTGGCACATTTTTTTCACACCCACCTCCTAAAAACCATACACACCAACAATGAATTCATACCTGTTGCTTTATTCATTCACCCAAATAAAAAATATGCACTATTTAGTATAAAAAAGTTAAAATTTGGAAGGGATTGAATCAATCGTTTTTGAGTTATCGTGCCCACCATTTGCAAAAACACGCATTTACAGTTTGAGAAGCACTTCTGCCGTTGATGCCTACCTACAAAATAAATCTGCTGTCTTCAAGAGTTGTTGAGATTTTAACTTACAATTTAAAAAAAAAGATTAGTGTATGCTCGAAGTTCCATTTAAATAATTTCTACATAGAGCAAATTAAGTAAGGTCATCATTAACATCTTCACAACGATGTTTGGTAAATTTACTTTTTCTGAAACTAGTTACTTTTTATCCCATAACTCTTTACATATTGCAAATATAGCAGAATATGTTGAAACCCGAAACAATTCCGATCAAAACATTTTATACACAAATAAGATCATGTATTTCCGTAATGATAAGATAAAACTATTACCTCGAGATCTTCATATTCTGAAAAATATGCCGTATTTTGTACTCCTTCCATTCTGGGGTCACATCATGTTCAAGGTGTATTTGGTAGCCGAATTCAATTTGAATCATATATGGACATGCAAAAAAAAGAAACAAGTAAAACATGCTGTAATTATTTGGAAAAAAAATACCTCTCAGCTAAACTCATATTATTCAAACTCTGACAATGTGGAAATTAGAAGAACGATTCAGTAGAAAGAGCAAGTGAAACTAGTTCATTAAAAGTCGCTCTTTATAGTTCATAATATGGCACAATAAATAGGTAGTTCATTTAGCGCAGCTGATGACTCGATTAACTGTCAAAGTGCATAATTTCTACATTAGCTGTGTTCCCAAACCTGCAATATAGTACTATATTGTACTAGTTTTACAATTTTTGCTAGAAAAGCGTTCCCTTACGCCGAAAAGTAGGACAATTTGAAATTAAATTTAAGAGAGTTAAAACCAAAATGGCGTTCTCTTCTCCTATTTTCTGCAAGACCAATTTGGCCTAGCACGAAATAGTAAATATAGTAAATTATGAATTTGACATTTGATTGCCAGAGATATACAGTCCGAAATAAAGCACATGAAAGTTAGCCCTCCAACAAAGGGACACACGCACAGACGCACACACATTTGCTTGAAAAAAAAAAAACAAATTTCTTATTTGGACAAACAGATTTTTTATTCTCTTTTGGAGGATAGCGAAGATGAATGGCTGGCAGAAGATTCAGATGAAGATACTATAGAAAGAAGACCTGGGTTGGGAACGTGCATAATCAACTTCTATTGGTTAATCGTACTAACCAAAGTGTGTACATTGGCCCAAAATATCTTGGGCTTATGTCAAGTTTAGGGGATCCACTTGGATCGCTTTGACATTTTTACAGTAAGTAGTCCTCGGTGAACTGATTACAGTGATATATATTTTATGGGGTGAAATGCATACTTCCCGAGATATGGGCCTTGAAAATTCGGAGAGTATGTTGTTTTAATCAGCCGTTTGACTATTTCCAGCAAGGTAATATGAGTATCATTTTAAAGGTTATGGTTTGTGCTTTAAAACTAGATGAAGAATATATCATCATAATGTATATACAATTTAAAAAAATAATTTGGATTGCGTAGCCATGTATGCGCTTCTCCATATGTGAAAAGGTTGTTTTAAACAAAATATGCTCCGAAATTTCAAGGTCAATGCCTCGGGAAGTATGTATTTCCCCACATGAAATGTATATCACTGTAGTCAGCACAAGGAGGGCTACTTACGGTAATCATTTCAAAATGATCCGAGTGGAGCGCCTAAACATTAACATTATGGGAGCGTTCAGCCATGTAAGGCTTTCCGGACTTGGAGTCGTCGGAAACTCCACTTCCAAATATTCGATAATGTTTTCATCTAAAAATAAAACAAATAAAAAATAAACAATAAATATTTGGTCTGTTCCCGTAGTAAAAAGTAGTAAATTCTTCCAGTACGGGAACAGACCAATTAATATTATCAAAATCACGCCGTTTAACTTTTTGTTTCTTTGTGTGCATTAGGTTTCAGTAGTTTTTTTTGTCCTTAATTGATGAAATTTTTGATTTTGACGTTTCTTCATGTTTTAACTATTTTTCGTTCCTTTACTTTTTGCGCAAATTTTGTATGTGAGAGTAATTTTTGATAGTTCGCTCTTTTACTAGCTTTACTATCAAAAAGTACGGGAACGAACCTATTGATTCAATGTTGCCAACCATGTGAAATATTATAAGGAATAATGTTTTTGTTTTGATACATCACCTTATTGTTGCATCATGGAACCATGAATAAAGTGAAGTATCAAATCAAAAGCATCGGTTCTTTATTCGACCATGTGATATTTCTCTCGGGTGGCGTAGGGGATGATAGATACCAACCAACGGCTCTGATTGGTTTCAACATTGCAATGCCCATGCTTATCATAGTTCCTCTTTCATCTCAATTGTGGACACTGACCTCCCGGCGTCACCTGGGGTATCTATTTTCATCACCCGTAGAAAAAGTGAGCTTACAAGAGCCACAAGTTCGCCCATTAAAACTATAAAAAATGGGTTAAGGCGCCGGGTTAGGTTAGGTTAGGCTGTTGTAACAACCGTCCACTCGGAAACTATGTCCATTGTGATCATCCTTTATGTATAGGTGTACCTATAAAGAGAAAGAAGAAAAGATAGTGGAAGAGTAGAGAGAGAGGTAGTCAGAATAGGTGGGAGCGGAAGAGACATTATTTTAGCCAAGTCAATTTTTTGACAAAGCCTAGAATTAGGTTAGGGTCTATTTTGGAGAAGAAGACTAGATTATCAATTTCATAACATCCAAACTGTTTATGTCTTCTGCTGATCAGCGATGGACATTTGCAAAGGATGTGCTCAATTGTTTCCACTTCTTCTTCATCCTCACATAGACGACAGTAATCCTCTCCACTGGAGTTCCACTTAGAAGTGAGAGATCTAACTTTGCAGTGACCAGTAATGATCCCCACAACGATCTTAATCTCCCTCTTGTTGTGATCCAGCAGCGAAGACGTTCTTTTACGAGAGAATTCTGGCCAGATAGATTTAGAGATTCTGCATGCAGGTTCCCTTAGCCATCTGTTGCCGACTACCTCGCAATAGAACGCGCGGATTCTGCCAATGAAATAGCTAATAGGGGGTTTCACAGATCTCTCAATCAGAAGACTGGACGACTGTGACCCCCCTCGAGCAAGCTCGTCGGCTATCTCATTCCCTTCAATATCGTTATGTCCTGGAACCCAGCATAACCCAACTATTTGACGTATATCATTCAGAGCGGTCTTACAATCATGAACTGCTTTCGAGTTTATAGTATGCGACTTCACCGCTTTCAGGGCCGCCTGACTATCTACGTAAATAGTCACCGGTCCTGTAAAGTCTGTATTAAGTGCTTTTACTATCTCGGCCGCTTTCGTGATTGCAAGAATCTCTGCTTGAAAAACGCTACAAACATTGTTGAGTTTATATGAGTTTCGTATACCTAATTTCCTGCAGTAGACGCCTGCGCCAATGCCTTCTTCCATCTTGGACCCGTCTGTGAAGATTGACAGACCTGGCAGAGGTAGGGAGCCACTAGTCCAGGATTCCCTGTTAGGAAATTCGACTTTAATGTCATTAAAATCCCTGTGGGGGGAATATAGTCACTGATATGACTATCCCCCTAAAAAGGTCATAACTTGGCGTTATGTTTAGAATGCTGGCATGACCATAGTTCAGCGATTTCAAGGCATCTGTTTCCCGGAGTCTCAGGGCACACCTAGCAGCCTGGAATTTGATCAGAATGTCCAATGGTTGGAGATTCAAGATTGCATTCAAGGCTGCTTGTGGTGTGCTTCTTAATGCTCCAGTGATCAGAATTGAAGCCGATCGCTGTACTAAGCTCAGTTTTGTCAGCAGCTTCTTTTTATTCACCCCCTGCCACCAGACAAGACATCCATAGGTAAGTATGGGTAAGACAATCGTCGTATACAACCAGTGTATAATTCCGGGTCTCAATCCCCAACTCTTGCCTATGGAGTTCTTGCATGAATAGAGTGCCATCAATCCCTTCTTAAAGCGTTCCTCGACATTCCTATTCCACAGTAACTTGCGGTCTAGGACAGTGCCAAGATATTTAGCTTCATCAGAAAGGGTTAATGTCACTCCACCAAGTGATGGCAGACGGAAACTAGGAATTTTGTATTTCCTAGTGAAGAGTACCAGTTCGGTTTTTGTGGGGTTTACACCAAGACCTTTGGTGCAAGCCCAATTTGACAGGGTTGAAAGAGCACCCTCCAGGATGTCTGATATTGTCGTAATAAACTTACCCCCAACCAACAAGACTACATCATCGGCATAGGCTACAACCTTTATCCTGAGATGATTGAATTTCATAAGTATCTCATTTATCACCAGAAGCCACAAAAGGGGGGAAAGAACTCCACCCTGAGGTGTGCCTCTGTTGACAGATTTCCTCACGGAACTCTCTCCTAGGGATGAGTTGATAATTCTGCTTTCCAGCATTCTATCAATCCATTCCGTAAGGAGTGAGGGGATACCTATGTCTACGAGAGCAGAATGGATTGCCTCTAGCTTCACATTGTTGAAAGCTCCTTCGATGTCGAGGAATGCTGCCAACGTGTAGCCAGAGGACTCCATATTCTTCTCGATGTATCCAACCACCTCATGCAGAGCTGTATCCACTGATCTGCCCTTGATATAGGCATGTTGGGATTTACTAAGTTTATTACGGTCAATGGTATCTCTAATTTCTGAGTCTAGTAACCTTTCTAAAGTTTTTAGTAGAAAGGAAGAAAGACTAATCGGTCTATAGTCTTTAGGTACCGTATGACTCGGCTTCCCGGCTTTCGGGATGAAGGTCACGGTAACCTCTTTCCATAGACTGGGTATGTACGACAAAAGTAAACAAGCCCTAAAAATGTCCTGCAGATATGATATTATCCGTTCATCTGCGTGTTGCAGCATGGCCGGTGTTATACCATCTGGACCAGGAGATTTGTAGGGTTGAAAAATATTTATCGCCCATATCATTTTTGGGTATCTTATAGTGTCTTCTATCATCTTCTCCTCTTCCCTCGTCCGAACTGTAGGCTGATGCACACACTGCGCATCTTCCCTATAGTCCTTACAACCAGGAAAGTGGGTTGATGATAGAAGATCAAGAGTCTCACTACCAGAGTTTGTCCACGTTCCATCACTTCGCTTAATACTTCCTATGGATTTTGGATCCTTAGAGAGTACTCTGCGGAATCTGGCCGCTTCGTTGACTCCTTCGATCGACTCGCTATAGCAGACCCAAGACTCACGTTTAGCTTTCTTGATTTCGCCCTTGTACCTATTGAATTGTCTTTTATAGACATCCCAATCTTTACTGAGCTTTGTCTTACTAGCTCTATTATAAGCTTTCCTTGCAGCCTTCCGCAAGGTTGCAAGGTCCTGTGACCACCATACCGGCTGAGATTTCTTCCCAGGGTATGTTAGAGGACAAGATGCCTCATAGCTCTTCAGAAGAGTGGCCGTGACATTTTTCACAGCTAATTCAACATCCTCAACCGTTTTGAGATCATTACGATCCCGAAAAGAGGCTGCTGTTTTAGCTTTGAATTTGTCCCAGTTCGTCTTCCGAGGATTCCTATAAGGTTTCTGTTTAGCTCTAGAGGTAGGAATCTGGAAGGATATGAGTCTGTGATCCGAGAAGGAACATTTCTCAGACACCTCCCAGTTTACGACCCCAGAGTCGTCCATATTTGTGAGGGTTATATCGATGACTTCACCTCTCACCCTATTAACAAAAGTTGGTGTATTGCCTCTATTACAAATTCTAAGATTATAGCTAAGTATAAACTCGAAGATGGACTCACCTCTTGTGTCAGAATGTCCAATGGTTGGAGATTCAAGATTGCATTCAAGGCTGCTTGTGGTGTGCTTCTTAATGCTCCAGTGATCAGAATTGAAGCCGATCGCTGTACTAAGCTCAGTTTTGTCAGCAGCTTCTTTTTATTCACCCCCTGCCACCAGACAAGACATCCATAGGTAAGTATGGGTAAGACAATCGTCGTATACAACCAGTGTATAATTCCGGGTCTCAATCCCCAACTCTTGCCTATGGAGTTCTTGCATGAATAGAGTGCCATCAATCCCTTCTTAGAGCGTTCCTCGACATTCCTATTCCACAGTAACTTGCGGTCTAGGACAGTGCCAAGATATTTAGCTTCATCAGAAAGGGTTAATGTCACTCCACCAAGTGATGGCAGACGGAAACTAGGAATTTTGTATTTCCTAGTGAAGAGTACCAGTTCGGTTTTTGTGGGGTTTACACCAAGACCTTTGGTGCAAGCCCAATTTGACAGGGTTGAAAGAGCACCCTCCAGGATGTCTGATATTGTCGTAATAAACTTACCCCCAACCAACAAGACTACATCATCGGCATAGGCTACAACCTTTATCCTGAGATGATTGAATTTCATAAGTATCTCATTTATCACCAGAAGCCACAAAAGGGGGGAAAGAACTCCACCCTGAGGTGTGCCTCTGTTGACAGATTTCCTCACGGAACTCTCTCCTAGGGATGAGTTGATAATTCTGCTTTCCAGCATTCTATCAATCCATTCCGTAAGGAGTGAGGGGATACCTATGTCTACGAGAGCAGAATGGATTGCCTCTAGCTTCACATTGTTGAAAGCTCCTTCGATGTCGAGGAATGCTGCCAACGTGTAGCCAGAGGACTCCATATTCTTCTCGATGTATCCAACCACCTCATGCAGAGCTGTATCCACTGATCTGCCCTTGATATAGGCATGTTGGGATTTACTAAGTTTATTACGGTCAATGGTATCTCTAATTTCTGAGTCTAGTAACCTTTCTAAAGTTTTTAGTAGAAAGGAAGAAAGACTAATCGGTCTATAGTCTTTAGGTACCGTATGACTCGGCTTCCCGGCTTTCGGGATGAAGGTCACGGTAACCTCTTTCCATAGACTGGGTATGTACGACAAAAGTAAACAAGCCCTAAAAATGTCCTGCAGATATGATATTATCCGTTCATCTGCGTGTTGCAGCATGGCCGGTGTTATACCATCTGGACCAGGAGATTTGTAGGGTTGAAAACTATTTATCGCCCATATCATTTTTGGGTATCTTATAGTGTCTTCTATCATCTTCTCCTCTTCCCTCGTCCGAACTGTAGGCTGATGCACACACTGCGCATCTTCCCTATAGTCCTTACAACCAGGAAAGTGGGTTGATGATAGAAGATCAAGAGTCTCACTACCAGAGTTTGTCCACGTTCCATCACTTCGCTTAATACTTCCTATGGATTTTGGATCCTTAGAGAGTACTCTGCGGAATCTGGCCGCTTCGTTGACTCCTTCGATCGACTCGCTATAGCAGACCCAAGACTCACGTTTAGCTTTCTTGATTTCGCCCTTGTACCTATTGAATTGTCTTTTATAGACATCCCAATCTTTACTGAGCTTTGTCTTACTAGCTCTATTATAAGCTTTCCTTGCAGCCTTCCGCAAGGTTGCAAGGTCCTGTGACCACCATACCGGCTGAGATTTCTTCCCAGGGTATGTTAGAGGACAAGATGCCTCATAGCTCTTCAGAAGAGTGGCCGTGACATTTTTCACAGCTAATTCAACATCCTCAACCGTTTTGAGATCATTACGATCCCGAAAAGAGGCTGCTGTTTTAGCTTTGAATTTGTCCCAGTTCGTCTTCCGAGGATTCCTATAAGGTTTCTGTTTAGCTCTAGAGGTAGGAATCTGGAAGGATATGAGTCTGTGATCCGAGAAGGAACATTTCTCAGACACCTCCCAGTTTACGACCCCAGAGTCGTCCATATTTGTGAGGGTTATATCGATGACTTCACCTCTCACCCTATTAACAAAAGTTGGTGTATTGCCTCTATTACAAATTCTAAGATTATAGCTAAGTATAAACTCGAAGATGGACTCACCTCTTGTGTCAGAATGTCCAATGGTTGGAGATTCAAGATTGCATTCAAGGCTGCTTGTGGTGTGCTTCTTAATGCTCCAGTGATCAGAATTGAAGCCGATCGCTGTACTAAGCTCAGTTTTGTCAGCAGCTTCTTTTTATTCACCCCCTGCCACCAGACAAGACATCCATAGGTAAGTATGGGTAAGACAATCGTCGTATACAACCAGTGTATAATTCCGGGTCTCAATCCCCAACTCTTGCCTATGGAGTTCTTGCATGAATAGAGTGCCATCAATCCCTTCTTAGAGCGTTCCTCGACATTCCTATTCCACAGTAACTTGCGGTCTAGGACAGTGCCAAGATATTTAGCTTCATCAGAAAGGGTTAATGTCACTCCACCAAGTGATGGCAGACGGAAACTAGGAATTTTGTATTTCCTAGTGAAGAGTACCAGTTCGGTTTTTGTGGGGTTTACACCAAGACCTTTGGTGCAAGCCCAATTTGACAGGGTTGAAAGAGCACCCTCCAGGATGTCTGATATTGTCGTAATAAACTTACCCCCAACCAACAAGACTACATCATCGGCATAGGCTACAACCTTTATCCTGAGATGATTGAATTTCATAAGTATCTCATTTATCACCAGAAGCCACAAAAGGGGGAAAGAACTCCACCCTGAGGTGTGCCTCTGTTGACAGATTTCCTCACGGAACTCTCTCCTAGGGATGAGTTGATAATTCTGCTTTCCAGCATTCTATCAATCCATTCCGTAAGGAGTGAGGGGATACCTATGTCTACGAGAGCAGAATGGATTGCCTCTAGCTTCACATTGTTGAAAGCTCCTTCGATGTCGAGGAATGCTGCCAACGTGTAGCCAGAGGACTCCATATTCTACTCGATGTATCCAACCACCTCATGCAGAGCTGTATCCACTGATCTGCCCTTGATATAGGCATGTTGGGATTTACTAAGTTTATTACGGTCAATGGTATCTCTAATTTCTGAGTCTAGTAACCTTTCTAAAGTTTTTAGTAGAAAGGAAGAAAGACTAATCGGTCTATAGTCTTTAGGTACCGTATGACTCGGCTTCCCGGCTTTCGGGATGAAGGTCACGGTAACCTCTTTCCATAGACTGGGTATGTACGACAAAAGTAAACAAGCCCTAAAAATGTCCTGCAGATATGATATTATCCGTTCATCTGCGTGTTGCAGCATGGCCGGTGTTATACCATCTGGACCAGGAGATTTGTAGGGTTGAAAAATATTTATCGCCCATATCATTTTTGGGTATCTTATAGTGTCTTCTATCATCTTCTCCTTTTCCCTCGTCCGAACTGTAGGCTGATGCACACACTGCGCATCTTCCCTATAGTCCTTACAACCAGGAAAGTGGGTTGATGATAGAAGATCAAGAGTCTCACTACCAGAGTTTGTCCACGTTCCATCACTTCGCTTAATACTTCCTATGGATTTTGGATCCTTAGAGAGTACTCTGCGGAATCTGGCCGCTTCGTTGACTCCTTCGATCGACTCGCTATAGCAGACCCAAGACTCACGTTTAGCTTTCTTGATTTCGCCCTTGTACCTATTGAATTGTCTTTTATAGACATCCCAATCTTTACTGAGCTTTGTCTTACTAGCTCTATTATAAGCTTTCCTTGCAGCCTTCCGCAAGGTTGCAAGGTCCTGTGACCACCATACCGGCTGAGATTTCTTCCCAGGGTATGTTAGAGGACAAGATGCCTCATAGCTCTTCAGAAGAGTGGCCGTGACATTTTTCACAGCTAATTCAACATCCTCAACCGTTTTGAGATCATTACGATCCCGAAAAGAGGCTGCTGTTTTAGCTTTGAATTTGTCCCAGTTCGTCTTCCGAGGATTCCTATAAGGTTTCTGTTTAGCTCTAGAGGTAGGAATCTGGAAGGATATGAGTCTGTGATCCGAGAAGGAACATTTCTCAGACACCTCCCAGTTTACGACCCCAGAGTCGTCCATATTTGTGAGGGTTATATCGATGACTTCACCTCTCACCCTATTAACAAAAGTTGGTGTATTGCCTCTATTACAAATTCTAAGATTATAGCTAAGTATAAACTCGAAGATGGACTCACCTCTTGTGTCAGAATGTCCAATGGTTGGAGATTCAAGATTGCATTCAAGGCTGCTTGTGGTGTGCTTCTTAATGCTCCAGTGATCAGAATTGAAGCCGATCGCTGTACTAAGCTCAGTTTTGTCAGCAGCTTCTTTTTATTCACCCCCTGCCACCAGACAAGACATCCATAGGTAAGTATGGGTAAGACAATCGTCGTATACAACCAGTGTATAATTCCGGGTCTCAATCCCCAACTCTTGCCTATGGAGTTCTTGCATGAATAGAGTGCCATCAATCCCTTCTTAGAGCGTTCCTCGACATTCCTATTCCACAGTAACTTGCGGTCTAGGACAGTGCCAAGATATTTAGCTTCATCAGAAAGGGTTAATGTCACTCCACCAAGTGATGGCAGACGGAAACTAGGAATTTTGTATTTCCTAGTGAAGAGTACCAGTTCGGTTTTTGTGGGGTTTACACCAAGACCTTTGGTGCAAGCCCAATTTGACAGGGTTGAAAGAGCACCCTCCAGGATGTCTGATATTGTCGTAATAAACTTACCCCCAACCAACAAGACTACATCATCGGCATAGGCTACAACCTTTATCCTGAGATGATTGAATTTCATAAGTATCTCATTTATCACCAGAAGCCACAAAAGGGGGAAAGAACTCCACCCTGAGGTGTGCCTCTGTTGACAGATTTCCTCACGGAACTCTCTCCTAGGGATGAGTTGATAATTCTGCTTTCCAGCATTCTATCAATCCATTCCGTAAGGAGTGAGGGGATACCTATGTCTACGAGAGCAGAATGGATTGCCTCTAGCTTCACATTGTTGAAAGCTCCTTCGATGTCGAGGAATGCTGCCAACGTGTAGCCAGAGGACTCCATATTCTTCTCGATGTATCCAACCACCTCATGCAGAGCTGTATCCACTGATCTGCCCTTGATATAGGCATGTTGGGATTTACTAAGTTTATTACGGTCAATGGTATCTCTAATTTCTGAGTCTAGTAACCTTTCTAAAGTTTTTAGTAGAAAGGAAGAAAGACTAATCGGTCTATAGTCTTTAGGTACCGTATGACTCGGCTTCCCGGCTTTCGGGATGAAGGTCACGGTAACCTCTTTCCATAGACTGGGTATGTACGACAAAAGTAAACAAGCCCTAAAAATGTCCTGCAGATATGATATTATCCGTTCATCTGCGTGTTGCAGCATGGCCGGTGTTATACCATCTGGACCAGGAGATTTGTAGGGTTGAAAACTATTTATCGCCCATATCATTTTTGGGTATCTTATAGTGTCTTCTATCATCTTCTCCTCTTCCCTCGTCCGAACTGTAGGCTGATGCACACACTGCGCATCTTCCCTATAGTCCTTACAACCAGGAAAGTGGGTTGATGATAGAAGATCAAGAGTCTCACTACCAGAGTTTGTCCACGTTCCATCACTTCGCTTAATACTTCCTATGGATTTTGGATCCTTAGAGAGTACTCTGCGGAATCTGGCCGCTTCGTTGACTCCTTCGATCGACTCGCTATAGCAGACCCAAGACTCACGTTTAGCTTTCTTGATTTCGCCCTTGTACCTATTGAATTGTCTTTTATAGACATCCCAATCTTTACTGAGCTTTGTCTTACTAGCTCTATTATAAGCTTTCCTTGCAGCCTTCCGCAAGGTTGCAAGGTCCTGTGACCACCATACCGGCTGAGATTTCTTCCCAGGGTATGTTAGAGGACAAGATGCCTCATAGCTCTTCAGAAGAGTGGCCGTGACATTTTTCACAGCTAATTCAACATCCTCAACCGTTTTGAGATCATTACGATCCCGAAAAGAGGCTGCTGTTTTAGCTTTGAATTTGTCCCAGTTCGTCTTCCGAGGATTCCTATAAGGTTTCTGTTTAGCTCTAGAGGTAGGAATCTGGAAGGATATGAGTCTGTGATCCGAGAAGGAACATTTCTCAGACACCTCCCAGTTTACGACCCCAGAGTCGTCCATATTTGTGAGGGTTATATCGATGACTTCACCTCTCACCCTATTAACAAAAGTTGGTGTATTGCCTCTATTACAAATTCTAAGATTATAGCTAAGTATAAACTCGAAGATGGACTCACCTCTTGTGTCAGAATGTCCAATGGTTGGAGATTCAAGATTGCATTCAAGGCTGCTTGTGGTGTGCTTCTTAATGCTCCAGTGATCAGAATTGAAGCCGATCGCTGTACTAAGCTCAGTTTTGTCAGCAGCTTCTTTTTATTCACCCCCTGCCACCAGACAAGACATCCATAGGTAAGTATGGGTAAGACAATCGTCGTATACAACCAGTGTATAATTCCGGGTCTCAATCCCCAACTCTTGCCTATGGAGTTCTTGCATGAATAGAGTGCCATCAATCCCTTCTTAGAGCGTTCCTCGACATTCCTATTCCACAGTAACTTGCGGTCTAGGACAGTGCCAAGATATTTAGCTTCATCAGAAAGGGTTAATGTCACTCCACCAAGTGATGGCAGACGGAAACTAGGAATTTTGTATTTCCTAGTGAAGAGTACCAGTTCGGTTTTTGTGGGGTTTACACCAAGACCTTTGGTGCAAGCCCAATTTGACAGGGTTGAAAGAGCACCCTCCAGGATGTCTGATATTGTCGTAATAAACTTACCCCCAACCAACAAGACTACATCATCGGCATAGGCTACAACCTTTATCCTGAGATGATTGAATTTCATAAGTATCTCATTTATCACCAGAAGCCACAAAAGGGGGGAAAGAACTCCACCCTGAGGTGTGCCTCTGTTGACAGATTTCCTCACGGAACTCTCTCCTAGGGATGAGTTGATAATTCTGCTTTCCAGCATTCTATCAATCCATTCCGTAAGGAGTGAGGGGATACCTATGTCTACGAGAGCAGAATGGATTGCCTCTAGCTTCACATTGTTGAAAGCTCCTTCGATGTCGAGGAATGCTGCCAACGTGTAGCCAGAGGACTCCATATTCTTCTCGATGTATCCAACCACCTCATGCAGAGCTGTATCCACTGATCTGCCCTTGATATAGGCATGTTGGGATTTACTAAGTTTATTACGGTCAATGGTATCTCTAATTTCTGAGTCTAGTAACCTTTCTAAAGTTTTTAGTAGAAAGGAAGAAAGACTAATCGGTCTATAGTCTTTAGGTACCGTATGACTCGGCTTCCCGGCTTTCGGGATGAAGGTCACGGTAACCTCTTTCCATAGACTGGGTATGTACGACAAAAGTAAACAAGCCCTAAAAATGTCCTGCAGATATGATATTATCCGTTCATCTGCGTGTTGCAGCATGGCCGGTGTTATACCATCTGGACCAGGAGATTTGTAGGGTTGAAAACTATTTATCGCCCATATCATTTTTGTGTATCTTATAGTGTCTTCTATCATCTTCTCCTCTTCCCTCGTCCGTTTGTTTGTCCACGTACCATCACTTCGCTTAATACTTCCTATGGATTTTGGATCCTTAGAGAGTACTCTGCGGAATCTGGCCGCTTCGTTGACTCCTTCGATCGACTCGCTATAGCAGACCCAAGACTCACGTTTAGCTTTCTTGATTTCGCCCTTGTACCTATTGAATTGTCTTTTATAGACATCCCAATCTTTACTGAGCTTTGTCTTACTAGCTCTATTATAAGCTTTCCTTGCAGCCTGTGACCACCATATCGGCTGAGATTTCTTCCCAGGGTATGTTAGAGGACAAGATGCCTCATAGCTCTTCAGAAGAGTGGCCGTGACATTTTTCACAGCTAATTCAACATCCTCAACCGTTTTGAGATCATTACGATCCCGAAAAGAGTCTTCCGAGGATTCCTATAAGGTTTCTGTTTAGCTCTAGAGGTAGGAATCTGGAAGGATATGAGTCTGTGATCCGAGACGGAACATTTCTCAGACACCTCCCAGTTTACGACCCCAGAGTCGTCCATATTTGTGAGGGTTATATCGATGACTTCACCTCTCACCCTATTAACAAAAGTTGGTGTATTGCCTCTATTACAAATTCTAAGATTATAGCTAAGTATAAACTCGAAGATGGACTCACCTCTTGTGTTTGTGTTGCTGCTTCCCCAATAGAAGTGATGTGCGTTGGCGTCACATCCCAAGATGATATCACCAACTCTGCTCATCTCCTCCAATAGGCGGCATACAACAGTGCCGGGTGGGTCAGGAGCTTCATAGGGAAGATAGACGGCAGAGACTATCAGTGGCTTCGTGGTACCTCTGTCTAGTCTTGCTGTCGTCATATCTCCATTGCTGAAATTAGAAAGAAGCATTAAATTTAACTCCTTTTTAGCAAGAATACACGTTCTCACCTTCTCTCCATTGGAGGTAGACAAAAGCGTATATTTGGTGTCGCCCAGTCCAGTCACCTTACCTTTGTACAGGTAAGGTTCCTGGATGAGCGCCACGTCGATGTTTGAGGAAGAAAGGGTGAGTATCAGTTCAGCAGCTGCTGCTTTACAGTGATGCAGATTAATCTGGATCACGTTAAGCGCTTGCTGCTGCCTGCCTATTGTTTTGGAGTGGTGAGGCGGAAACAAAGTTTCCCCATTCCATAAACAAGCTCACCCTTGTTCTTCCTCAAGTACTCCTCTCCCGCAGAGTCGGTAGCGAACTTCGCGACTACACCGCCGTTCCTTTCAAACGAGGCGAGGATTCTCCACCTCCTCGTCTGAAGGCCGTCGTTCTGCTTCTCCAATAACCTCAGTGTCTTCTCCAGCCCCTTGAAAGGTTTTGGGATAAACACCGAGGTTACCATACCGCTCGGTATCTCTCGAACCGCTACGGCCGCCAGACGACCACCCTCCCAAAGGGGGTCCAGGCTGTTGATTGTCTTCTTAAGAAAATCTGAAGTCTTCTTAGTGCGACAATCAACAACCTTTACTCCTTTGTAAGAGGAGGTCAGGCCAAACCGCAGGCTCTCTCGATCAACCTCGTCGGACAGGAAGAGGTCCTTCAGATAGCTGTCGACCAGCTCCCATCTATCCTCACTGATAAACCCGTCAGGGTCAGCTCGGTCGATGATCGCTACCCGCAGATCTTCCGGAACCTCTTTCGGATCAGCAGAGTCGCTTTGCTCAGTTGTAGGTGTCTGGGCTACCTGCTTCGAGACAGCGTGTTTGGTTTTCACCCCACAATCGCTGCTCTTGGCAGGTTTCTCCTTCGACGCTACCACCGAAGCAAAGGAAGCAGAGCTCTGTACGGCCGACGACTGCGTGGGCCTCTTTGCAGCAGGTTGTTGCTCCTCCGAGGACCTCATTCTCTTGACAGCCGTGGGCTGTGGCCGAGATTTGGCACCCGGGGTAGCAGCTACTGCAGACGTATGCCCAGCAGACGCAGGCCCCTGCTTCGCGTTCGCTACCTTCTGCTCATCCACTGGCGACTGCCCAATTGTCTCCGCCTTGGCTGTCAGCTTTGGCAATTCGGCAGTGACAGAGGGCGGTTGTGCCTTATCGGTCTTCTTGGAGGCCTTTTTACGGGCTCTCTTTGGGCCGACTTCGACAGTCCCCTGCCTTCTGTCTTTGTGGATTCTGATGTCTGAGACGTCTCAGTACTCAGTTTACCCTTTGGGGGTGCTGAAGGCTTAGACGTCTCAGGCATCAGCTTCCTGGATGTACCGGGGCCATCAGCAGGTTTCTCCTTCTTAGAAGGGACTACCGCCGTGGTCTTAGTACTGGGTCGGGGGATCCTGTCAATCAAGAAGTCCCTCTCAATGTCATCAGGATAGTTCCTAGAGAACTTCCTAATGAGTTTGAGGTTCCTCTTGATTAACAGGAACTCCTTACCCGTGATGGAGTCGCTGTCCCGTCCAATGTACCGTTTGCAGAAATTTACTGCTCTCCGATACATTTTCTTGGCAGCGATCTCCTTAGCGTCAGCTTGTCTATCAGATAATGGAGCAAACACCTTACTTGAACCAGTAGATGAGC